>NW_026606562.1:1247500-1847500 GCF_029890125.1 Rhinichthys klamathensis goyatoka | reverse complement strand
TATATATATAAACAATTTTTTTCCTTACATTTTTTACTTCTGTCTTTGGTTGTTTTACAGACAATCAAAACTCTACCATTTAAATTAATTTAAATTAAATCAAAACAACCTAAATTAACTAAAAATCATTTTCTGTATAACTTGCTTTTTTTTAATTACGTAGTTTTTTTTTATTTTAAGGTCAGTTTTTCGTCTTAATAAAAGTTTTTATTTTCAACAGCTTTGACTCAAGTGAACAGAAATTCCCGAATACATTTTTTAACGTATGAATCATTACACTGTGGTGCAAGATCTAACTTGATTATTTTGTTTTGCAGCTTTACTATAAACAGAAAGACTACTGGCGTTTCGTGTGGTGTGTGCGGTATCTCTGCCCTCATCTCGCCCGTCACGTAGAACAGGTATCCGGCAATCCAATGCATTTTCCCCACTCAAAGCTAGTTGTGACCTCTTCAGCGACGCCTCACTCTCTTCCTGTGTGCAGTTCAGTCAGTTGGAGCCGGTGCTGAGCAGTGGCGTTCAGGGCGTCGGCGAGGGTCATAAAGCTGAGCGCTGGCTTTTACACAGTCTCCAGGGTCACATCTTATCCGCCCAGCTCAAACCACTGCTGCAACACAAGGCAAACACACAGAAATACTACAATGGTATCTCAGCATCTGCCGAACATCATTATGACTTGTGTGGTTTGGTTCTGATGCTAGCATTGAGGATTGTCATCTTCTGTAGATGTGGCCTTCCTGCTGAGTGAAGCGCACGTGTCTGCCATGTTCCAGTGCCTGGAGGCGGTGGAGCAGAATAACCCTCGGCTGCTGGCTCTCATAGACACCGTCAGGGTCAGGCATTTCACATGTAGCTTTTATATTCTTCTGTTCGAAGGCATGTGCATTTAGAGCAGTGGTTCCCAAACATTTAACATCCGTCTGCGTCTCTTCCACTTAAACTGCACTCGCACCTTTTCCATTAAAGCCCCCCTGTGGTGAAAATCAAGCTTTTAATGTTGTTTACACGTCTATGTGGAGTTTTTAATATGCTTTAAGACCGACCATGTGCGAATTCATAAGTCGACAGCATTGCTGAGTATTTCCTCCTTAAAACTGCAGTGAACCAAAGACAGTCTCAAACACACGGTTTGAAATCGCTGGTGTTTCTGACGTCACAAACGACCTTGTAACCAATCAGATCAACGAGTGGATCTCTGAGCTGGTGTGAGTGAGTGGAGGCGGGGCTCATTCGCATATTCATAGAACCGCGTACACTAAATGAGGCAAGGGTGTCGAGTTACATTCCAGACATTTTTTTTCTTTCAAGGAAAAAACATTTAAATAAGTTATTTTGGTGATCAAAGATGAGTTTTAAGGGATACAACAGGGGTCAATAAGGGACAATATTTGCCCCCTTAAACTGATTTTTAGGTGCATTTTAGTTACATTTTATTTTATATCGGCAAAACTCAGCATCTTGTACGCGTACCCCAGTTTGGGAACCACTGAATCTAGATTATGTAATTAAGCATAACAAAGAAGATAAATATTTTTCCTTGTCTTTATTGAACACACTTTCCTTCCAGGGATGGAAACTCGTGTCTGAGAATAATTTTGTTCAAAAAGTGTCAGACCGCCTAGTTCAACAAAACTCTGTTGCATTCTCGGTGTTGCCAGAAGGGACGCTATGTTAGCATGAGCGCAATCTTTCTTCTTCTACGGTCATTTTTCTCTTTCAGCTAAACTACTGTAATGTGGGCGCAACGGTTTGAAGAGAATTATGCTGAGCCAGTTAGTTCAAGTTAGTTAAACCATCAACAATGGCATACTGTAGTTGATCAAGGGGTCATTTTTAGCCCCTGCTGGTAGATACCATTAATACACAATCCTACTTCAATTTAAGTTAGTTAAACTGTAAATGTCAGTTTATAGCTAGTTGAATTAAATCCTGTTTTTAAGCAGTCATGGTTTGGCTGGTTAGCATTGCCCTTTTAGCCCCTTCTGGCAGATGCCACAACAACAACATCTTAGTTTAAGTTAGTTAAACTTTAAACATGTTTATATGTAGCTAGCTAGTTCGTTAGTTTGGCTGGTTAGCATAGCCCTTTTAGACCCTTCTGGTAGATCTACACTATATTACTTAAATTTATGTTTGATAAACTGTTGACAAGTTAATAGCTTGCTAGCTTGCTAGCTAGATGAAGACATCCAGTTGTTCAAGGGGTCATGGTTAGCATAGCCTTTTAGCCCCTTCTGGTAGATACCACAACTACAACATCTTAGTTTAAGTTAGTTAAACTTTAAACATGTTTATATGTAGCTAGCTAGTTTGGCTTGTTAGCATAGCCCCTGGTGGTGGATACCATAACAACACCATCTTTCTTCATTGTCGGCCATTCAAACGTAGCCATGCATTTCTACGTTCATGCATGTCAATGTCTTCTGTCTCTTGTGTTTTTCAAGCTTTCACATTTGAAAGAGTCTCCTCCGTTGTGTTTGCTGAAGAGCCAGAGTCTGTGTCTGCTGCCCGGGGCCGTAGGAAGCTGGAGGCCGGCGGACGTCTATCAACCCCGAAGACTCGTCTCGTCCCAGAGCTGCCTCGCAGAGATTCCCAGCACCCCCCTCTCCCAGACCAGCTCAGGTCAGCAGACTCACAGCCAGAACAACAGGCCGCTCTGTGCCTCCATTACCACACTAAATGCTTGCCTTGTTTACACTCAAAAATGTCCCGGACAGAAAACAGTCCGTTGTTTGGCGAGGAACACTGGGGATGGAAGGTGGGCTGTTAGCAATGCTTGCGGTGAGCGAATCTGACCGTTCCTCAAAATCACAGTGAATCTCTTTGTTTGTGTTGAAGATGTTGCCCCGTCCAGCAGTGCTCCGGGTGCCCCATGGGTGTGCGGGACAGGACAACCGGACGCAGGAATCCCCCAGATCTCCTTCACCGAACCCGCTCCGCCCGAGATCCTCCGGGATTGTGTGGAAGCGGATCTGGACGACGGGCCTGAATATCTGGCTATTGGTAATCTGGGGAAGCACAAGCGCCGCGACTCGTCGAGCTCCACGCAGAGCGGCGAACACATGGGCACTCAGGCCGACGCCCACACTCCTGTGGCTCCGCCCCCTCCACGCCGCAGCTCTTTCTCAGAGGCGCCGCGATCCACGGGGCGGAGCTCGAAGGGACACACGCGGTCGCTGTCCGACACCGGCCTCAACCAGAGACTGAAAACTGGTGCGTACAAACAGTTGCATTCATTGGGTTCTCCAGAACACGGGTCCAAAACTAACTATAAGTCGCAACTACTAATAAAACAACGTTTATTAGCGTCAAGTCCGTTCTCATCAAGAACGACAACTATGGCAATAATGATAACTATAAAGTTTTAATAATCATTCAAGCGATGTCTAAACCACAACTGTATTGATACAAAGGAACATTGTCGTTGAATTGCTTTCAGAACTAGTTTTTCCAGCTGGTGAACGGCAAAAACATTGACAGCCAATCAGAATCCACCTGTACTTGTAAAGAGGTTTAGCATAAAAGTGATGAAGAGAACGGTAGCGTGCGCTTATAATAAACAAAGCTTTATCGTCCGTTGGTGTGCACGCCGATATAGTTATCATTATAGGCATCATAATTGATGTTCAAATTCTTGTTTTATGCTTGAGCGAGACAACAATTATTAAACGCTTTAAAATGTCGTCTTCTTCGTACCGTTTGGAGGGTTCATTTAGATAATTAATTTTAATTAATTAGTAAATAATTACTAATTTGTGTTATCACTATGCTTGACATTTAATGTCTTATTTTGTTGAATTATAGCAATAGAAATATTTAGTTTCTTCTGATTTTATGTGTTTAATTATCTTATTTGAATTAGGATGTTGCCTCTACTTTATTTGCTGTATATTATTATGTTGCCCATGTTTAATAGTGTCAATATAGTAATTCAGCTTGTTAGAAGTTTGTTAGTGTAGCTAGTTATTTTGCAATCAAAGCGGTAGTTTTATTATAACCTAAAGCCAATGTCAAAATTTATCATATTCACTTAATATAATAAAATAAGTATAAATAAAATAAATTTTTGCAACATTTCATTCAAATGTAAAGAAGTGCAAAAATGCAAATCTCTCGAACCATTTTTTCATGAATAATTTAGTTCCTGATGTCTAAAATCAAATCCCACTGTAAGTTTCGTCAGTTTTGTGTTCACGTGTTTATACTGTACGTGACAGTATAGGGTTGCTAAATAAGCATTTATAATAAGGGTTGTAATTTCCTGTTCACTCAGTTTACACGAACTATTTGAAATGATGATTAGCTTGATTTAAATTTAAATTTTAAAATGGCTTCCCCAACAGTGCATGTGAAGACAAAAGTAAAAAACAAACACACTAAATGGATCTCCAAGCGTTGCTACTTCCTGCTGTAGCTCTTGTGCTCTTTCGTCTAGCTGTGGATGAGGGTGAAATATTCTCTGCTTCAACTCTATTCTCTCTCTTTTTCTCCTCTGTATGTAAAGGAGGGGGTCACAGGAAAATCACCATTATTATCGAGGACCCTGCCGCAGGTTTGCAGTGCCGTGGTGCTGCATCTTGTCCACCCCTCCATTTCTGCCACCCTTGCATGATTCACTTTTGCCGCCTTTTTATTTTGATTCTCTTTTTTTTTCTCAGCCTTCAGCATCATTTTTAAGCTGTGACACAGCAGTCCTGTCCTGTGCCGTTTCTGTTTGTTCTTATTTCTATGTAGTGAAAATACACCGTTGTGCCTGGGAAGTTTTGAATATTTTATTTTCTCAGTTTTTTTTTTTAAGTCTTTGCATTTTTTCCATTCTGTTATTAATTAGAAACATTCAAGCATTATTTGTTGTGTAGATCTACATTATCATTGGTGTTTGTTTATCATCATGGATCAGATCCTGCAACCAGGAAAAAGCTTTTTTTTTAGCTTCCTTATCCTATAACATATTTGTTCATAATTGGTGTCATGTTTTTCTGCATTTTTCCCAGAATCTGTTGCGGCTACACCATGTTTGAAGAGCTGCGGTCCTTTCTCGCCCCAGAGCAGCGACAGCAGCTCCCACAGTTCACTTTATATGGAGGCCAGTGAGTGAACGCAGCTTTCATGGGTCATGACGTGATGCTCTCTATCTATTCAGAAATACATAAAACATTCTTTTTCAGTTTGTAAATTAAATTTCCTTTATTTATATTTTGGGAGCAAAAAGTACAAAGTGTCAGGGTGGTACAACTGTCCTGATATAATGAAGAAAGAGTCAAATTTAAAATTATGTTTTTGATAAAAATTTGCAATTAATATTTAAAATCTTTTGTCCATCTAATCAAAGTCATGTTGTGCGACCGAAAAAGTAATGTGGTACAACCAACATGTTGAAACATGCTTAACTCTGGTGTTATTTTTTACCAAAAAATATTACGTTTAGTTTTTTTTTTTTTTTTTTTTTTTTTTTTAGAATTTGAATTCTTTTAGAATTTTTCATCGGAATGCTACAAAACTTGTAAAGGTTTTGGCACTTGCTGTGTGATCACAAAAAAAATCATGGACATGATTAGAAAATTTTAAATAGTCCTGCATTGGAAATGAATGGGAGGCGAAAATGTTAGTGGAAACGTTTGGTCCCGAGGCCAAACAAAATCTTACTGAAAGCTCATTTCTTGAGATATCAACCTTATATTTGGAACACAACTTGTTTCGATTTCTGGCTTTGATTTTTCTCACCGTTTTAGAGTAAAAAGTATTTTGGAAAATGTATATTTCATATAAAAATAGAAAATTATATTTTTGTACATTTTCATAACAATAAATGTAAAATTCATTTTTAAACTCTTTTTCACTTCACAATAATCTGCTAAGTGTCATCTTTTAAAAGAGACAACTTCAGTCTGTGCTCCAAAGCATTCAAGATTTATGGCAGTTTAAGTTGGAAATTAAATTTTCAGGTCAATGCTCAAAAAGTGAATAAATGGATTATAATATATTATAATGCATAAATTGATTATACTGCATAAATATAATTTAGTACCATAAAATCCCCTAAAAATAGAAAATATTAAGTAAACAATATTATTAAACTTAAATATAGTACATTCATTTCATTGGAAAAAAAAGGAAAAAAAGAATAGTCATATTTGAGTGTCACGCGAACAGTACCAGAGGGTTAATAAATATCTCATAATTTGACCTTTTTATGGCAGCAAGATTAGTTCGGGTTGTAAAATGTCATGTGGTACAAAAAGCAAGTGGTACAATCAACATGCTGAAACATGCAGATAAAAAATCTGATAATCTGACTTTTTTTTTTTCTGATGGCAAGATTAGTCCAGGTTGTAAAACGTCATGCGGTACAACTGTCCTGATATCATAATGAAGAAAGTATGAAATGATGAAACAAGTAGTTTGAAAAAAGTAGGCATGAACTTTTTTTTTTTTATGTTTTGTCAACTGCTTTTCTGCTTATTAATATTTAAAAATGTTTTCTCCATCTAATCAAAGTCATGTGGTATTACCCAAAAGTCATGTGGTACAACCAAAAAAAATGCTTAAACATGCAGAAAAACATTCTTAAAATATCAGATAATTTGACCTTTTAGTTTTGGTTGTAAAATGTCACGTGGTGCGACTCCCAAAACATTTTACTTGAAGTACATTTAAAAAAAATGTTTAAATAATGAGCAAAATGTGTACACTCACATGTATTCAAGGTGTAATAATTTTTTTTTTATTACTTTTTACTTGATGGATACACCACATGACGTTTTAGTCATTAATTTGAGACTTTTCTTGAAATTAGTATAATATTTTCTAAACCATATGAAACCAGCATGAATACAAAGAGTACATTGTAGCATGCTTTTTTTAATTGCCCTTTTTTCCGTATCACATATTTTAGTGATCATAAATTAGGTATCATTCGAAAGCTTAAACACTCAAAATTCATCCTATGAAAAGTGTTTTGAAATTGGACATTGCGTGGTCGTGGATACGGTACTTTAAAACCTTTTAGCGATCTCAATTTTTAAGATACTTCAACTTCAAATTTTGAACACAACTTGGTTAGACATATGGGTTTGAAATGTCATATGGGTGACAGTTAGAGATTAGAGGTTAAACTAGATGTTTCCTTGTCTTTATCATGGACAATCTTATATAATATTTAAAATAAGCATCTTGTTGAACATGCCTTCATGCGTACTTGCAGACGGCAGCCAGTACAGCGTCCCGGACGGGTTGTTCCGCAGACCGTCCGAGGGTCAGAGTCTGATCAGCTACCTCTCCGAGCAGGACTTCGGCAGCTGTGCTGACCTGGAAAAGGTGAGCGCAAACTCCTCACTGCGCTCAGCATTCCTCTTTCTCATCTTATGTATGTTTTTCATAGCTCGCCTTCATATCCCCTCACTGCAGGAGAACGCCCACTTCAGCATCTCGGAGTCCCTGATAGCGGCCATCGAGCTGATGAAGTGTAACATGCGCAGGCGGGCAGAGGAGGCCGAGGAAGAGGGCGACAGCGACTCGGAAATCCAGCAGCTCAAGCAGAAAATCCGCCTGCGCAGGATGCAGATACGGCGCACGCGGCTGAAGCCAACGCTTTCCTCTAATAATCGTAAGATGAGATGTTGAAGGCCCCGATATACTCGCGGGCGGCGAAGTGCTTTTTTGTTCTTCGCTCAGGGTTAAAATAAAGTTGGAAATACCATTGTAGAGATACACTGTTAGTGAACATCCCGCCGCCGCCGAGAGCGACGTTTAGATGAATATGTAAATATGTGCTGCACGCTTTCCTCTCAATAACAAAATACACGCACAACAAAAATGACAGCGGTGAGACAACAGCAGTTAAGCACCTGATCATAGTGATGTGGAGGTTTGCACCAGCTCTGCAATTCCACAGTCACGTCACGTTTATTCATATAGCACTGTATACAACAGATTTCTTTAAAGCAACAGTATTAAACATGAAAAAAGTCTCTTTCAATTCGAGTTACAACTTCAATTTCTACTATACGTATTTTCTCCCCATGTTTTTAATCGTGTCTGACCTCGACGAACTGAAGAAATGAACCGGAGCCTCGGAGCCACGCCCACCTATTACATCATTACCACAGACCAATGGTAGTTCAGAGCTAGAAAGAAATTTCGAACTCTCAAATTAAATACAAACAAATTTCATTTTGGCCTGATTTTATTCACAACGATGTCACACCAGTTCGTTCTTCAAATTCGGGGCTTTTAGGATAAAGAAGCAGAAATCAAATGTAAACAGGAAATCAGGGCTTGACATCCACTTTTTTGGCCACCAGCCACTTAGTGGTTTTCCAAAGTTATTAGCCACCCAGCGTTTTCACTGGCCACGATTTTGACATCGATACCATGGGGAAAAACTGCCATATAGATATTTTTAATATTATCTCATAATTTTTTAGAAGGAATATTAGGCTGCTGTCACTTTAAGACCTGACGCGCGGATCCATTATACTGGCACACATGCGTTTTCTTTCTCAACTCTTTATGTTCATCTGAAACACAACTGAGTGTGTTTACGTGAATATACGCCAAGACCGGCATATTGACATTATTTTGTGTGTATTTCATTGTTTAAGCGCAATAAGCAGTGAAAAAGAGCTCAATTTAGTGCTGAGAGGCGGCTTTATGCGTGCGCGCTTTGGGTGTGAGCACAAAATCTGCAGAAATCAGTAAAATTATGCACAATACGAGCAATCCCCCGCCGAAATTCAAGCCCTGTAACAGCAACAATATTCATCCGGAGCAAATGAAACGAGTGAGTGAGGGGAGGCGGGTTTGTGTGTAACTCGCTGTCGGTGAGATAAAGGAGAGAGAAGAGCAGCTGGTATTGTGTATCTATTCAGCAGAAAATGAGTTTTGGAAGCATTTCAGATATTTCAGTATTGATGTATCAAACCACGGCCCCGCTGGAATGATGATAACCCTGGGTTAAGCGCAGTGTGGAAAGCCCTAATGTACTCCTCTTCTGTCCCCCACAGAGGTCCCATCGGTGGACAGTGGCGGCTCGCAGAGGAGCTCCCAGGACTCCTTTCACCCCTCTGACTCCGGCTCGGATAGAGAAGTGGAGGACATCGAGCTCAGAGGTAAGAGCTCTAGATCTCTGAACCCGACGCCTTCATTCCTGCTCGTTTTCATATAATTATCCTCCCGATTGCCTTCATTGCCCATAATGTCATGTGATGAGATGTGTGTTGGCCTCCCAATCTCATTACCAATTTCTCATCGATTATGCTCATTTTTAATTCCTAATTTATAGCTTTGAATCAAGCTTTTTCTTGATTTGGTTTGTGTGTTTTTGCAGGAAAGAGCAGAATAGTCATTGCAGGTGTTATTATACTTACATCATACTTCAGTGCACAAGTCGACGCGAAATCAGAATGATTTCTGAAGAATCAAGTGACACTGAAAGAGTAATGATGCTGAAAATCCAGCTTTTAAACACAGGAATAAAATGATATTACACAACATATTCACATAGACAACATTTCTTTTAAATTGTAATCAAATTTGAATAATATTAATGTTTTTTTCTGTATTTTCGATGAAACAAACACAGCCTTGGTGAGCAATAGACATAGTATAACTATATTTTTGACACAGAGAGCAGTTTCTGCACTGACGAGCTGTGACCAGGGCGTTTATCAAGGCCGTAGGTGTGTCCAGTTTAGATGTTGTCTCTGGTCTGTGTCTCTCAGATGGCAGTGATGGTCAGTCCCTGCTGGCGGTGTCTCAGAGCGGCCTGTCCCTGTCGCTCGCGTCCCTCTTCTCAGGTACCAGAGGCGGACGGGCCGAAGTGTTCAGTCTCGGCTCTTGCTGCTTGATAAATGATAGACTACGGCTCAGAGGAGTTTAGCCCTCTACAGCAGTCGCTGTTTCTGCTTTTTCCTTGGCTTTGCTTGTTCATCACCCCTCATCCCATCCCGTGTGTCGTTGTGCATGACGTATCCGCCTTTTGTTCGCCGCTTGCTGTCTGTTATTTATGGCACTAACAAATAAACCTGCAACCTTTAGCACTGCTAGCTTCAGAATGATAAGATGATAAGAATGGATGTGATGATGTGGCCGAATCACTTTTTGCTAATATTAATCATTCAATCTGTAGCTTTCTTATCTTAAAGCTTTTATTCATAGCCATGAATCAGCTTTCTGTCTTTATGGTTATTGGGATTGATACCATTTTGTTATGTAATTTTAGGAAACTGATCAATCCTTTACAACTACCGGTAGTTATATATATTTTTTTATATATAATGTATATATATTTTTTATATACATTATATATATATATATATAACATGTGTTTTAAAATTTAACAACTATTATTATTATTATATAATTATACTATATAATACATTTGTGTATGTATATATATATATATATATATAGCTACATAGACAATTTCGTTTATAAAACTTAACATTTAATTATAATTATAACTATATATATATATACAGTCTATTTTATATAATATAATGTGTATATATACATAGACATTTTATGTCTATAAAACTCAACATCTATATAACTTAACATTATTTATTTATTTATTTATTTATATATATACATATATATATATATATATATATATATATATATACACTCACCTAAAGGATTATTAGGAACACCATACTAATACTGTGTTTGACCCCCTTTCGCCTTCAGAACTGCCTTAATTCTACGTGGCATTGATTCAACAAGGTGCTGAAAGCATTCTTTAGAAATGTTGGCCCATATTGATAGGATAGCATCTTGCAGTTGATGGAGATTTGTGGGATGCACATCCAGGGCACGAAGCTCCCGTTCCACCACATCCCAAAGATGCTCTATTGGGTTGAGATCTGGTGACTGTGGGGGCCATTTTAGTACAGTGAACTCATTGTCATGTTCAAGAAACCAATTTGAAATGATTCGAGCTTTGTGACATGGTGCATTATCCTGCTGGAAGTAGCCATCAGATGATGGGCACATGGTGGCCATAAAGGGATGGACATGGTCAGAAACAATGCTCAGGTAGGCCGTGGCATTTAAACGATGCCCAATTGGCACTAAGGGGCCTAAAGTGTGCCAAGAAAACATCCCCCACACCATTACACCACCACCACCAGCCTGCACAGTGGTAACAAGGCATGATGGATCCATGTTCTCATTCTGTTTACGCCAAATTCTGACTCTACCATCTGAATGTCTCAAAAGAAATCGAGACTCATCAGACCAGGCAACATTTTTCCAGTCTTCAACTGTCCAATTTTGGTGAGCTCTGGCAAATTGTAGCCTCTTTTTCCTATTTGTAGTGGAGATGAGTGGTACCCGGTGGGGTCTTATGCTGTTGTAGCCCATCCGCCTCAAGGTTGTGCGTGTTGTGGCTTCACAAATGCTTTGCTGCATACCTTGGTTGTGAATACTCAGACCGGCCCGTCTGGCACCAACAACCATGCCACGCTCAAAATTGCTTAAATCACCTTTCTTTCCCATTCTGACATTCAGTTTGGAGTTCAGGAGATTGTCTTGACCAGGACCACAGCCCTAAATGCATTGAAGCAACTGCCATGCGATTGGTTGATTAGATAATTGCATTAATGAGAAATTGAACAGGTGTTCCTAATTATCCTTTAGGTGAGTGTATATAGTAATACACACACACACACACACACATATATATATATATATATATATATATATATATATATAAATAAAACAATATAATAGTAAGTCTAATGAAATATTGCATTTTAAAAACAAATATTAAATATGAATATAATGCATTATACTTATAATTATTATTATATACAGTACATGGATATACATATACATACAAATAGTGTATATGCATATACTCAGAATTTATATAGCTTTTTTTTGTCTGGCCTCTCATATATCCAAAATCTTTTAAAATTACATTTATTGTGTGTTAAACATTTGCACTTATTGCATTTAAAATTCTCTAAATATTTTAGGGACACTAAGAATTAATCGCATCTCAATAATATAAAAAAATAATACAAAACTGTCAAATCCTGGCTGGTGTATGATACTGTGGCGCACAGCATTGAGTGTGTCTCCTCGTTGTTCTCAGACGCAGACATCAAGCGCTGTGTGTCCGGCAGCAGATCCTTCCTCAGCTCGGACTCCATGTAAGCACATCTGACATCTCTCACTGTCTTTCTGTTTGGGCATCATCGACTGATGGAAGTGTTGCATTGGTGGTGTTTGTCACAGCTCTCCGTCCATGCTGCAGTCGAACTCGGCCGAGTCCGTGGCGATGGGTCTCCTCAGGCAGTTCGAGGGCATGCAGCTTCCCGCCGCCTCCGAGCTCGACTGGCTGGTTCCCGAGCACGACGCCCCTCAAAAAGTACCTGCATTTACATCCTAAGGCCTGAACACACACTTAGCGCAAACATACAGATGTACTCTTCCTTGTGTGAAGTGTTTTCTGGACTAGTGGTCAGCTGAGAAGGTCTTGATGGATCTTTCTGTGTTTTCACTGTTATACGGTAGGGGGCGCTATTACACATCTTCTTGAGTTGATTGGCCAGTGCTCATAATATTGGAAAATAATGGTTTATTTAATTAGTTATCATGCTATCAAGGCAAGACTATGGAAGCTTGTTTCCACCACTGAACAAAAATGAGATTAAAAAGATAATTGCAACTTTAGTATTTCCCAATTCTGTCTTTTTTTTTCTTGCAGTACAGAGTTTAAATATCGCAATTGGGGCTTTATAACTTGCAACTGTGAGTTTGTTTATATCTCACAATTCTGAGAAAAAAAGACACAATTGTAGATTGTGTCGCCGAAATTCACAGTTAAACTCACAATACTGACATTTTTTCCCTCAGAATTGTGATATAAACTCGCAATTGCAAGTTATAAAGTCATTGCGAGTTATGAGAGAAAAAAGCCAGCTCACAATTTTGACTTTAAAACTCACAATTGCAGGAAAAAAGACAGAATTGTGAGTTTAATGGTGAATTTCTCAGAACTGCGATATTGTATCTCCCAATTCAGACTTTTTTTCCTCGGTATTGTGAGATAAACTCGGAATTGCTAGTTTTAAAGCCCGAATTGCGATATTTAAACTTGCTATTGCGAGAGAAAAAAAAGTCAGAATTGTGAGATAAAAAGTCGCAATTAACTTTTTTGTTTTTTTTATGGTGGAAACAAGCGTGAAACGGGTGAATACGGTAAAAATATTAAAAACTAATAGATATCACACAACTCCCCAATTGATTAATCACAGGACATTAAGACAATTATTTTATGAAGTATATTTGTTTAAATATGCAAATGATGCATCTAAATAAATATGCACTCATTTGCATACATTTTCAGAGCAGAATCTGTACATTGGATAAAGCCAGGTTCACAATTCTTGTTTCACTTTTGTTCAAATATTAGACTTAAAAAAAAAAAGATCCAAAATCAGAAAAAAACCTTAATGACATTAATCAGAAAATACTGTCAACAGGCAGGAAAACAGGGCCACCATATTGTTAGGAATAAAATGTTATGAAAGTCAGGCGAATGATTTATGAACAAACGTGTTAATTTTGTCAGATTTAAAAAAAAAAATTCTTAGTCCTGTGTCAAATGCACTTTTTGGTTTTTATCATATTTCTTCAACCCTGTTTGTGTTTAGTCGAGTTCTAGTCGAATAAATGTCTGGCCATTTTAGTCGAGTTTTAGTCAATGAAAACTTTGTTACAAATCTTTTTACTTTTTCGTCCACGATATTGCATGTTGATATAGTCACCGTTCTCATTTAATGACGTTGATGTCGCCTCGTCACAGTCATTAGTCTTTGACGTGCGTTTTTCGTCATCGATTTCATGAACAAAATGAACACTGGAGCAAACCCCTGATTTCTGGCTCGGTTCAGGAGAAAAAACTCATTACGAGAAAACTGCCTTTAATAATTGAAATCTACAGATGCATATAGATACAATGTAATCAAACAAACACTTTAATGTGTATTTTGGATGTTTTCCTTCCACAAGACTGAAAGAAGACATGTTACGGGCGCAAAATGGCTTCAAATCTTGCCTTAAAATGTGGATATCTTCTTCTGTTTTCCAGCTTCTTCCAATGCCAGATTCTCTTCCCATCTCACCGGACGATGGCGAACACGCAGACGTTTACAAGCTACGCATCCGAGTCCGAGGAAACCTGGAGTGGGCTCCTCCCAGACCACAGATCATCTTCAACATCCACCCTCCTCCAAAGTAAGACCCTCAGCATTCAGCTTCATTCCCTCCATCACATGACTGTATCCGTTACATCTCTCCATTGATCTGTCAGGAGGAAAGTGGTGGTGGCGAAGCAGAACTACCGCTGCGCCGGCTGTGGCATTCGCATCGACCCAGGTACAGAGCGCACGTTCCCGACACAAATAACCTGCTGTACTTGAGCATGTGCGCTGACTTGAGTGCTTTCTCTTCCTAATAGACTATTTAAAGAGGCTGAGGTACTGTGAGTACCTGGGCCGGTACTTTTGCCAGTGCTGTCACGAGAACGCGCAGGCCGTGGTGCCAGGAAAGGTCCTCAGGAAGTGGGACTTCAGTAAAAGCTACGTCAGCAACTTCTCCCGAGACTTGCTGGCCAAGATCTCAGGAGACCCGCTCTTCAACCCGAACGACATCAACAGCGGCCTTTACAAGAAGGTCAAAGCCCTGGAGACAGTGCGCGTACGTCACATGCACACGATTGGATCTTGTCATTACGCACATGTAATATTTATAAACTTTTTATGTGCGATTTTGTATTTGCATCCGCTCTATTACAGGCATTGAGGGAACAGTTAAACCACATGAAGAATCTCTTAAGAACGTGCCGTTTGGCTAAAGAGTAAGTGTTTTCACTGCATGTTTAGTTTAGTTTGAAACACTGAACAGCGCATTAGGAGCCTCCTCTCTGTTGACAGTGTGCTGGAGCAGTTCGACACATTCCCTGGACATCTGACGGAAGACTTCCACCTGTTTTCCCTCAACGACCTCGGCGCTGTCCGTAGCGGCTGTCTGGGCCCAAAGCTGCGGGATCTGCTCCGCCTCGGCTCCTGCCATGTCACAGACTGCGTGGTGAGAACACACTTTGACAGTTCTCTAGGCGTCTGAGACGGGGAAGTGCTATTTCATGGTCTAGATTGGTTATTCGTCTCTCGTGGTTTTCCCCACAGCTCTGCCAGGCCAAGGGCTTCATCTGCGAGTTCTGTGGAAATGACAAAGACATTATCTTCCCCTACGAGCTCAACAAGTGCCTGCGTTGTGATGGTGAGCATTTTATATATTTTTTTTATTAATTTGATTTATTTTAATGCATTAATATATGCATTTATTTATAAAATTGTATTCATACATGCAATTTTAGTTATGCATTATGTATTTAAATATGCATTTATTTATTCAATTTTATTTATATATTTTAATGTATGCATGTGTACATTATTATTTATGCATTTATTAATAAAACATTATATTTATTAATTTATTTATGCATTTATTTGTTCAATTGTATTTTTATTTATTCATTGATGAATGTTTTTATTTACACATTTATACATGCATTTATTTATATATATACATTTTATATTTATCAATTTCATTTATACATTTTTATATTTGTTTATGCATGTACACACTTTTATTTGTGCATTTATTTATACAATTTCACTTGTGCTTTTTTATTTATGCATGCTTTTATTTATGCATTTAATTATTTATACATTTTTATTTATGTTTCCATAAATGCATTTATTTATTCAATTTTATTTATATATTTTATAAATTAACATTATATTTATTAATTTATGCATGCATTATGCATTTATTTGTTCAATTGTATTTTTATTTATTCATTGATGAATGTTTTTATTTACACATTTATACATGCATTTATTTATATATATACATTTTATATTGATCAATTTCATTTATACATTTTTATATTTGTTTATGCATGTACACACTTTTATTTGTGCATTTATTTATACAATTTCACTTGTGCTTTTTTATTTATGCATGCTTTTATTTATGCATTTAATTATTTATACATTTTTATTTATGTTTCCATAAATGCATTTATTTATTCAATTTTATTTATATATTTTATAAATTAACATTATATTTATTAATTTATGCATGCATTATGCATTTATTTGTTCAATTGTATTTTTATTTATTCATTGATGAATGTTTTTATTTACACATTTATACATGCATTTATTTATATATATACATTTTATATTGATCAATTTCATTTATACATTTTTATATTTGTTTATGCATGTACACACAATTTTATTTGTGCATTTATTTATTTATACATTTCTATTGATGCATACATGGTTTATATATTAATATGCATTTGATTATTTGCATGTGCACGTTTTTTATTCACGCATTTATTTATACAATTTCACTTGTGCTTTTTTATTTATGCATGTTTTTATTTATGCATTTAATTATTTATACATTTTTATTTATGTTTCCATAAATGCATTTATTTATTCAGTTTTATTTATTTATTTATGCAGGTATGCGTCTATTTCTTTATGCATGCATTTCTTTATGCATCTATACATTTGATTTATTCATGCATTTATTAAACTAGGCTAAAATGTTTTCTTTGGGTTGTCTGTTCGTCTTTCTCTCTTGCACTCGACAGGCATTTAAAAGTGTTTTGGAGCTAATGTGCTGTTTTTGCTCTGTCATGGTTGGCTGTAATGGTGTGTGCGTGCTTGTTCTGCAGATTGTCGTGCGTGCTATCACAAGACCTGCTTTAAGGCCGGGAAGGAGTGTCCTCGCTGCCTGAGACTGGCCGAGAGGAGAGAGCGGATGGCCCGCAAGAACATGGAGGAGCAGGAGGACGGAGACGAGGGCGAGGCGAGCGGGACTTAGCGCATGACAACACCGGTGAGGAACAGTGAATGTAGAGACTGATATTCAGAGAAACTCTTCTTGATTCCCATCCCAAATAAGCTGCTCTAAAAGTCCTGCTGACCCCGGCGTTATTGATAATTAAAGCTACAAAGAGTTTATGTGCAAAGAATGTTTCAGCTTTTAAGGACAGAAAACTACTGCTTTTTACGGTTTGCCACGTTTGTGTTTGCTTCTGTCGCCTCCGCCCTTTAAAATCACATTCGTTTTAATCAACAGGGTGTCGAGTCCTGGGTCGTAACCTTTATGTGTTTTGTTTTTTTATGTGTCCGCGTTTTGTTGGTTCTATTTATTCATGTCTCCTGTGGCGTGCCTCATTAATGGCCGCTGGTTTGTAACGATGAGAGACGGGGACGGGCAGCTGAACTCCAGCGAGTCTTGCACAACCTTTGTTTTCCCGAGAGGTTTCTAGAAGTGTCAGGTTCAAACTTACTGTGTTGAAGATCAAAGCTATAAGACAATAGGCCTCATGCGTGAAATGAGTTTGTGTTATCGGAAACATTCATCTGAATACAACAATGGACCAAATAAAAGTGAAACCAATTTTTGCGTAAACGATTGAAATTGTTGTATTGAACTGAAGACAACTTTTTATACAAGAATGATTTTTTGCAGAATTTTGCACAAGAACTCCATTTAGCAATTTGTTCGTAAAACCATTTCTGCATAAATTCGAATGTTGCGCACATTTTAGCCAGAAACCATTCTTGCGGAAGTTGTTTTGGTTTCGCAAAATATTTTAGCCACTTTTCCACTTTTCTTGCTTACATTTTTATTTTTTGGTTCTGTAAATTCCTCATTTTGCTCTTTCGTTTTAATCCCTTACTAAAGTCTTTTGGTTTTATGAACGATTTACACGAGTTCAATTTGCTTGCGCATTAAAATCATTCCTCCATTGACCGTTTTAGTTTTGCGAGTCATTTAGACAGTTTTTTTTCTTTTCACAAATCCATTCCTGGAAGTTGTTTTCGGTTTTCCCCCAAATATTTTCGCCGGAAATTTCTTCTGCTCGTATGCGTTAAGTCTGTCTTTTGCGCAATTTTTACAATGAATTTATATAAATTTGTTCTGCTTGTTAGAAAAACTCAGACAGAAATTTCCTTTGCCCTCTAACTAGGAACCCGTTCTTCCAAAATGATTTTGGTTTTATGAGCGATATCTCAGAAGCTTCTTGTTCTCTTGTAAAACTGGATGCGTGAATGCTTTTACAAACCGTATAAACTGAAATTTATTCAGCTCATTTCACAAATGAGGTCGAACACTGGTCTTTATGTATTCATTTAAAGGCCTTTTGCTTTAACACACTTTGCACCTACCAAAAATGGCACTTTGTTTGTATTGATTTCCTGTCCTGTGTTAAACAACTCTTGTCTTGTTGGATCTTTAATTTGCACTAGTTTGATTGATGTTTGTTTGTTTGAACAAGAACTGTATTAACGTTTAAACTGGAACATCATCCAACATCTCACATTCAGTCCAAAATCTCGAATGGTCTTAAAGCGTGGTTGTCCAGTGAAGCTGCTCATGCAAAAAAGACAGTTGTACCAAAGTGTTATTTGATTAAAAGAGTTTATTGCATTGGTAAGTCGTATTATAATTCACTACATCATTAGTTGGAGCAGTTAATGAAGTAATATAGACCCTATTTGAGTATATCTGAAGCAATAACAACCATGTGCTACTTTGCCACAAGCATTACATGACTTGAATGCACTGACCTTACATTTATGAGATTGAATGAATGAACAAACTTGCTTTTGTATGGTTGCTTATAAGCTATAATATTAAGTTTATAATTTTTCATTTGATCCTGCTGATGATGTCTCCACTTGAGCTTACTCTTGTAAAATTACTGAATTGCCTTTTTTTTATTCAGGGGCTTTTGATGCACACTTTGAAAAATGTACATATATAATTTCTTATTGTTATACATGTTAATGACAATTAAAGATGTTTAGACTGTTTTTGAGTCATTACTGTGTTGTTGTCTCTACGTGATCACATGCTCTAAGGGAAAACATGCTCTTAAGTCTGTACTTTTTCTATTGCTTCATCCAAATGCACCACATGCATATGATCACAAGTGCATAGCCTGTGATTATCAGCAGGTAAATGCGGAAGAGAAGGAAGTCCAGGATGTATCCCACGTGGCACCACTGGTTCTGTAGATGGTCTTCCTTTCGGAGAATGGTCAAATAAGAGTTCATCTCGCTAAGATCCTTACTGATCTGTCTGAGTTCAGGCACATCCAGTGTCATGCTTCCAGAAGCTAGGGGACAAAAAAAGCAAACGTTTAACATCTGAAAGTTAGTATGCTCTACATTATCTGTTTCCATCCACCTCTTTTTATGCAACTTTTGGGCTATCACATGTAAAAATGCTGGATGGAGACGCCAAGATCCTCAATGGGGGCTGATCATTTTTTTTATCCGATAAGAAGACGTCCGCATAAATTACAATGGAAACACATTTAACGAATAAATCCCTCGATGCGCTACATAAAAAGTAATGTGACTTTGCCTCAACAGAGCATCTGACCGGATCTACTGGACTAACCAGCGGACTGATTTCATCGCACAGCATCTCAAATGTTGGTTTGGTCGTTCTGAAATGATGATGGATGACCTCTCAGAACCGTATCGCACGATTGTGTTCCCAAACACCAGCATCCGCGTCCGAACGCAGACACGACAGTTTTTATTGCGATTCATGTACGTGCTCTTAGAGTGTGCTCACACTTGGCATGTTTGGTTGGATTAAAACAAACTGGTGCGATTGCTCTGTTAGTGTGGTTCATTTGAATAAGTGTGAATGTTTTGACTCCTTTACACATTTTATAAGCTCTTCAGCTGGTCAAAATACCATCATATAATGTAGCTACACACATACAATGAGCGCATTTAGCCCTGAACACAGCATTGTTTTGGGTGATCGGTAAGGTCCGTCGCGATACGTAATAAAAGCCGACCAATCAGGTTGTGAACGTATCCTTATGCCTTTAATCTTTAGGTTTAGTGTTAAAATGCCAATCTGAACGCTAAGCAGACCAGGACTAAATTTAATTTAATTTAATTGTTTTGGTCCAGACCAAACTAACCGAACTATAAGTGTGAACACACCCATAGACGCAAGTCATTTGTGATGTATGAAAAAAGAGCCACATTGGCTTCCCCGACTGCAGGAACTTCCATGTTTATCACAAATATTTTGCGCCAATTTCCCAGGAAGTGATGATTTTGTTCTCTTGAACACATGGAATGGAAACGGTGCTTTATTGCCAAAATGTTTTATGCCATGTTTAAATTCTGCGCACAAGTTAAATTCGCAACTTTGGATGGAAACATAGCTAGCAAATTTCAAATGGCTGGGGCGTCTCACCATTAGTGGCTGTCTGTCGACTGGGCGTTGGGTTGGTGGCTTGTTTCTCCTCTAGTTTGGCTAAAGGGTCTTCAGGGAAACTGTAGCAAATAAGCCGAGCAATGAAGTGCATCACCAGCACCTGTACCCAGTGCGGCACCTCCCTGTACCTCATTGAATTATGGTGGAGAACGCAGGTAATGAGGACCGTCTCCAGTAGACTTATGACCATGAATGCCAAACACACGGAGAAATAGATACCTAAAGAGGTGAAACCAAATTTTAGAGATTGACGCGTGTTTACATTATACCACATAAGTAAATTCTTGATTTTAATTGGTTAACACTCATTCCAAGCGCTCTGGAATATACTAACATTGCTAATGCTAATCATTTACTTTGAAAATGGAAGTCTGACGAACTTTCTACATTCAATGTTGCTGGGATTATGTTGCTTGTTACACTCCTTACGATTTAAATATACCCATGAAAATAGTCTTTGCATGGCTACGAAGTAATCCAGATTGATTGAATTACCAGCATGAGGGTGAGTTAATAACCAAATTACATTTTTAGATGACCTGCTCCTTTAAGTAGAGTCTTAATAAAGCAGCCTACTTTACTCTCCAGGGTGTAATCGATCAAAGTTCGTCATTTGACATTCACACATTGCCTCACACAGGTGTGTTTTGGCTAATTGACCTATTAAAGGTGTTCCATTAGCAGTGCTGGGAAGCAGGTCGTTCATAATGAGAAGAAACACCGTATAGCCCAGAATGAGGGTCATTTTGAAGGAGGATCGATCCACGCTGTGCGGCGGCAAGTAGAAGGACAGGATGTCAATGATCATGAGGAAGGAGCTGGGGATGATCAGGTTCACCACGTACAGAATCGGCCGTCGCTTTATCACCACCTGCAGGATAGAAACAGTAAAGGTCCGTTCACACCATGAATGGTAACTGTATTAGCGTCCACACCAACGCACATTTATAATAAACGTGATGGATTCTGATTGGCTGTCAATGTTTTTATTGTTCATCATCTGGAAAAGTAACATTCTGAAAGTGATTTCAACGATATTGTTCCTCTGTGTCGTTAAGGTTACAGTTGGTGTGGGGACTGCTACTCTTTTAACTTTAGAATGATTTTTTTTAAAATTGTATCAATATAGCTATCATTCTTGGTGTGAGCGGGCCTTAAGATGTGGACTGACACACATTTCATAGCCGTTTATTTTTTCCCTTTAAATCATGGAAGGAATTAGTACAATGAAATACAAATTAATACGTTTTGGGAACAAATTATTAATCGAAAATATGCAAAGTGAAAAAAAAATAATTGTGGCCATTCATTAAGAATTTGGTTCCACAACTTAATAATTCAGTCCCTGATTTTAGTTAAGCCGTGGCCACAATGTAACTAAATTAAAATGACTAAACAAATTAGTACAAAAACATGGCAAGTATTTAACTGAAATGAGGAAACCAATTAAAGGTGCTCTAAGCGATGTCACGCGTTTTTTAGGCCAAAACTGTTTTTATTCACATACAGCAAACATCTCCTCACTATCCGCTAGCTGCCTGTCCCCTGAACACACTGTAAAAAACGTGGTCTCTGTAGACACCACAGGCTCCACAAACGGCAACAAAAACAAACTGCGGCGACCCGCTCCACGAAACGTAACAAACAGTGTTCCAGTCAATCCCTGGCATGAAGTATTTGAGGGTGGGTCTGGGGTGTTAGTGCGCGTGCACATGAAGGGGGTGTATAAAGGAGAGAGAAGCATCAAGAGGGAAGTTTGAATAATGGCCGACAAACGACCAAAGGAAAAAGTACGCGCGAAGTACCGAATTTACATCGGTAAAGCATTCGAAAGATGGCGAGAACTCCGCCGGCAGAAGGGCTTCCAGTCCGACATTCAGGTTGCTCTGTTTTTGCTGGACAGGTGGGTAACGTTAAATTCTTTTTTTTTGTTCTAAATTGACGGTTATGTTTGCCAAACCCACACAAGGATATACACTCACCGGCCACTTTATTAGGTACACCTGTCCAACTGCTCGTTAACACTTAATTTCTAAGCAGCCAATCACATGGCGGCAACTCAGTGCATGTAGACATGGTCAAGACAATCTCCTGCAGTTCAAACCGAGCATCAGTATGGGGAAGAAAGGTGATTTGAGTGACTTTGAACGTGGCATGATTGTTGGTGCCAGAAGGGCTGGTCTGAGTATTTCAGAAACTGCTAATCTACTGGGATTTTCACGCACAACCATCTCTAGGGTTTACAGAGAATGGTCCGAAAAAGAAAAAACATCCAGTGAGCGGCAGTTCTGTGGGCGGAAATGCCTTGTTGATGCCAGAGGTCAGAGGAGAATGGCCAGACTGGTTCGAGCTGATAGAAGGGCAACAGTGACTGAAATAACCACTCGTTACAACCGAGGTATGCAGCAAAGCATTTGTGAAGCCACAACACGCACAACCTTGAGGCGGATGGGCTACAACAGCAGAAGACCCCACCGGGTACCACTCATCTCCACTACAAATAGGAAAAAGAGGCTACAATTTGCAAGAGCTCACCAAAATTGAACAGTTGAAGACTGGAAAAATGTTGCCTGGTCTGATGAGTCTCGATTTCTGTTGAGACATTCAGATGTTAGAGTCAGAATTTGGCGTAAACAGAATGAGAACATGGAACCATCATGCCTTGTTACCACTGTGCAGGCTGGTGGTGGTGGTGTAATGGTGTGGGGGATGTTTTCCTGGCACACTTTAGGCCCCTTAGTGCCAATTGGGCATCGTTTAAATGCCACGGCCTACCTGAGCATTGTTTCTGACCATGTCCATCCCTTTATGGCCACCATGTACCCATCCTCTGATGGCTACTTCCACCATGTCACAAAGCTCTAATCATTTCAAATTGGTTTCTTGAACATGACAATGAGTTCACTGTACTAAAATGGCCTCCACAGTCACCAGATCTCAACCCAATAGAGCATCTTTGGGATGTGGTGGAACGGGAGATTCGCATCATGGATGTGCAGCCGACAAATCTGCGGCAACTGTGTGATGCCATCATGTCAATATGGACCAAACTCCCTGAGGAATGCTTCCAGCACCTTGTTGAATCTATGCCACGAAGAATTGAGGCAGTTCTGAAGGCAAAAGGGGGTCCAACCCGTTACTAGCATGGGGTACCTAATAAAGTGGCCGGTGAGTGTAATTAGCTAGAACTATGTTGTCAGCGTAAACTTTGGTGAATACAACATATGTTTGTAGCAGCTAGCGATCAATATGTATTGTAAATGATCAATCAAATTAATAGTAGGGCGACAATTTATGTGAATGATTGTTACGGAAGGGAGGGGGAGAAGACGAGATGCGGAGGAGGGGGGGTCTAGCTAGCCTCCGTTTTGTTTGACAATAGTTCGAACGTCAACAAGAAGTGACGTCACCCAGGATCGCTTAGAGAACCTTTAATAAGACATAGGAAGTAATTCTTAATTTCTTAAAGGTAGGGTATGGGATTTGCAAAACGGCCGGCAGATTTGGAAAATACACAACTCAAAAGGTCCTACCTTCCTCCAACGCTGGCCCTGACTCCACCCATTCGAAGAGCATGGATGCGCAATCATGCATCTGCAAAACTCAGATGCGCGAGATTGCACTTTCTCTCTCTCTCTGTACCGGGGCGACTTGCACTTACTGTGACTGGGTCACGAGCTTTGAGTATGCGCACGAACGGGACACCCTCGCGAGGAGGGGGGTATGGTATGACCGTTTGATTGACGCACTTACAGTCCAATGATTCTAGGTGGTCTTGGAAATGATTGGCTGGAGTTTTTCGAGTCCTGCCCATTCCACAGATGATTAAATTGCTTAATTTTCATTTCAGTGCTTCTAACTCAGTGGCTGTAAGTGGGTTAGGAATAGGATTTCAAGTGATTTTGAAAAAATGGTCAAAAAAGAAAATCACATACCCCACCTTTAAGTCATAACATAACAAAAAAACGCTTCGGTTACTCACGTAATCTCGGCTCCCTATAACGGGAACAAGCATTACGTCAGAGAATCTTTTCTGATCGCTATGTAGAAACTGTTTTCTCAGAATACTGAAGACTGATTGGTTCACATCTGTGAATTTCACAGACAAATAGCCTTTCAGCCCACCAAGATGGTTGGGGCCGACTGCATATATAAGTCGCACTGAACGGCTATCTAGTCAGATTTTCTCGAAGGTGCCCTAGCCTTAGAGATCGTGTTCATAACCCTCCGAGGGAGGCTTGAAGGCTCCCGTCGAGAGGCCATAGGTGAAGCCTCCACAGCTCGGGCTGGGGGTGCCAGATCGACCCTTTCGCTTGGGAAAGGAGGTCCCTTCTCAGAGGGATCAGCCACGGTGCTGCAGACAGCAGCTGGACCATTTCCGGGAACCACGGCTGGTTCTGCCAGAGTGGCGCCACAAGAAAGACAGAGCATCTGTCCTCCCTGATTTGGCTGATGACCTGAGGGTGCAGTGCTACCAGCGGGAAGGCATAGAGGCGCAGAGGAGGCCAACTGTGGGTCAGTGAGTCTAAAGAGCCACTTATGCCTGTCCGAAAATGCTCCAAATCATGCAGACCGCCAGGGGGTTGAGTCTCCATTTCCCTGGAGGCACGATATCTACTCTCCTGTTCATGGAGCCTGGGACATGCAGAGCTCATATCGAGCGGAGATTGTCCTGTGCTCCCTGGTTTGAAAGCCGTCGCTAGCTGCTGAATTTTCAGGGAGCGATCCGGTGAGATCCAAGCCTGCATGTTGGATGAGTCGAGTACTGTCCCCAGGAATGCAATGAGTTTGCTGGGTGACCACAAGCTTTTGCTAAGTGGTTGAGGAGCAGAGATCCGTGAATGCACAGCTCCTTCGATTGGGCTAAGAGCAGCCAATCGTCGAGGTAATTCAGGACTGTTTCAGTGGGGAGAGAGCCGCATCCACGCATTTTGTAAAAGTGTGTGGGGTCAGCGACAGTCCGAATGGCAGGACTGTATATTGATAAGCCACCCACTCGAATGTGAATCTCTAGAACGGTCTGTGATGGGGGGCTATCTGGATGTGAAATATGCCTCCTTCAGATCCACCGATATAAACTAAACCCCTGGGCATATCTGCGAGAGGATGTGTTTCAAGGTTAGCATCCTGAACAGCCCGTCTTATTAGAGCGCGGTTCAGAGATCTCAAATCGAGAATAGGCCTGGATGTAGCGGCTGTAAAAGCCTGACTCGCTGTGGGCTGCGGGAACCTTTTCTATTGTGCCCCTTAATAGCAGAACCTGTATTTCAGTATGGAGGACCTGAGAATTAGTGTCCGAGATCGAATTGTATATTACACCCCTGAAGTGGGGGGGTCTGCGAGCGAATTGGAGTGTATAAGCAGCGGTTTGTAGTGAAAATAGTGTTACCATTTACTACACTTTGTTATTCTAGTTATTTACCTATAGCAGATAACGAATCAGAAGTCTCACACAAAAAATAACTTACTTCTATGCTGCAAAATAAGAAGGATAATTTGGCAAATATCATTTGGTTGTGAAAATGTACTGGATAAATTGAGTACCATGCTTTTCTGCCATTTATACCCCCTGCTTTTGTCCCTTTCTTACCCAGAAAGTGATGATGTCCCATTCGTCTATTCCAAAATTCAAAATGTTTGAGTCACCCAGTATAACCACCAGCTCCCATTCTCCACTGGCCTGCAGGTATCGCTGTGAGTTTTCGGTCATCTCCGTAAAGGACAGGGCAGGACCGACACGCACATCCTTTACTGAAGGGGTAACAGGTATGACAGGTATTAGAATTACAGTTAATGACACATTCAGGAACCCTGCTTTGCCCAATCAGCTAAATTAGTTGTTGAATTGTAATAATTTGTTACAGATTTTATGACTCAGAATTGCGGGTTTATATCTCACTGTTCTGAGAAAAAAGTCAGAATTGGGATATAAACTCACAATTGGGAGTTATAAAGTCCACATCGTGAGATATAAACTCAAAATTGGGAGTTATTTAGTCTGAATCATGAGATAAACAATTGTGAGTTATAAAGTCAGAATTGCGAGATAAAAAACTCACAATTGTGAGTTATGGTCTAAATTGTGCGATATAAACTCACAATGGTGAGTTATTTAGTCTGAAACGTGAATATAAACACAATTGTGAGTTATTCAGTCTGAATTGCAGACCATAAATGCAAAATTACATTACATGTGAAAGTCCACATAAACTAAGACAGGTTACGTGGACCTTCACAGGCCTCAGAAACACACGAAAGGAAACGCCTCTAAGGCAAATATGCGCTGAGATGGCAGGAAATGTGGAGAGCAATGGAAGCGGTGACGTTACTGGTATGCATGTAGGAGCCGAAGGTGAAAGAGCAGTTCTGTATGTCGAAAGGGAAGCTGAAGATCTCAAGGTTACAGGCGCTAACCAGCCTCAACATCCTGTCATAGCGGATGAGGCCCGTGTGGTTCACATACACATAAGGACAGGCCTGAGATACATCGTCATCCACACTAAACACCAGAAGAGAGAGAGGACAAATATTCAGTTGCAATTATTTTATAATTCACTTGTAGCCTATATTATTATCTTCTGCTAAGACGTCCATTTACAGAATTGGCCTAAATACAAGATGAACACTGCAAAAATATTACAGATAATGGTAACACTTTACTTGAAGGGGTGTGCATAAGACTGACATGACACCTTCATAACCATGACATGACATATGTCAACTGTCATTAAGTGTCTTTTGCTCAATAATGACATTTTGAATGCAAATATGACATTGTTTAAGATGTCTTTGTTATGACATCTTGACATAAACCATAACATCATAACCTGTCAGTGTCTTTGTCATGACAACTTGACATTAAATTAAGTTAAACTGTCATGTGGTTGGTTTTGATATTGGCTGTCATGAGTCCGTTATAACTGTGTCATGAATATTTTTCGTGACCTCAACTACAGTGGTACAAATTGAATTTGTCATTAAACAGTTATAATGGCTTCATGACAGCCAATGTCAAAACCAACCACCTGACAGTTTAATGTAATGTTAACCCATAAAACTAAGTAGTTTCTTAAGTTTGATAATTAATCTGCTATGTCATATTTATGACAGGTTGTGTTGTCTTAGTAATGTCAAGTTGTCATGACAAAGACACTGACAGGTTATGATGTATTGGTTTATGTCAAGGTGTCATAACAAAGACATCTCAAACAATGTCATATTTGCATTAAAAATGTCATAACTGACCGAATGACACATAATGACAGTTGTCACAAACATGCATAAAACCTCCTTCATATTTGCATTAAAAATTTTGAGGCCACGAGAGTTACTATCTTGAGGCCACGAAATACTATCTTGAGGCCACGAAATACTATCTTGAGGCCATGAGAGTTACTATCTTGAGGCCACAATTTACTATCTTGAGGCCACGAGTTACTATCTTGAGGCCACGAGAGTTACTATCTTGAGGCCACGAAATACTATCTTGAGGCCATGAGAGTTACTATCTCGAGGCCACGAAATACTATCTTGAGGCCATGAGAGTTACTATCTTGAGGCCACGAAATACTATCTTGAGGCCATGAGAGTTACTATCTTGAGGCCACGAAATACTATCTTGAGGCCATGAGAGTTACTATCTTGAGGCCACGAAATACTATCTTGAGGCCATGAGAGTTACTATCTTGAGGCCACGAAATACTATCTTGAGGCCATGAGAGTTACTATCTCGAGGCCACGAAATACTATCTTGAGGCCACGAGTTACTATCTTGAGGCCACGAGAGTTACTATCTCGAGGCCACGAAATACTATCTTGAGGCCATGAGAGTTACTATCTTGAGGCCACGAAATACTATCTTGAGGCCACGAGAGTTACTATCTTGAGGCCACGAGTTACTATCTTGAGGCCACGAGAGTTACTATCTTGAGGCCACGAGAGTTACTATCTTGAGGCCATGAGAGTTACTATCTTGAGGCCACGAGAGTTACTATCTTGAGGCCACGAGAGTTAATATCTTGAGGCCACGAGAGTTACTATCTTGAGGCCACGAGAGTTACTATCTTGAGGCCACGAGTTACTATCTTGAGGCCACGAAATACTATCTTGAGGCCACGAGTTACTATCTTGAGGCCACGAGAGTTACTATCTTGAGGCCACGAGAGTTACTATCTTGAGGCCACTAGAGTTACTATCTTGAGGCCACGAGAGTTACTATCTTGAGGCCACGAGAGTTACTATCTTGAGGCCACGAGAGTTACTATCTTGAGGCCACTAGAGTTACTATCTTGAGGCCACGAGAGTTACTATCTTGAGGCCACGAGAGTTACTATCTTGAGGCCACGAGAGTTACTATCTTGAGGCCACGAAATACTATCTTGAAGCCACGAGTTACTATCTTGAGGCCACGAGAGTTACTATCTTGAGGCCACGAGAGTTACTATCTTGAGGCCACGAAATACTATCTTGAGGCCACGAGATACTATCTTGAGGCCACGAAATACTATCTTGAGGCCACGAGTTACTATCTTGAGGCCACGAGTTACTATCTTGAGGCCACGAGATACTATCTTGAGGCCACGAAATACTATCTTGAGGCCACGAGTTACTATCTTGAGGCCACGAGTTACTATCTTGAGGCCACGAGATACTATCTTGAGGCCACGAGTTACTATCTTGAGGCCACGAGTTACTATCTTGAGGCCACGAGATACTATCTTGAGGCCACGAAATACTATCTTGAGGCCACGAAATACTATCTTGAGGCCACGAGTTACTATCTTGAGGCCACAAGTTACTATCTTGAGGCCACGAGTTACTATCTTGAGCCACGAGATACTATCTTGAGGCCACGAGTTACTATCTTGAGGCCACGAGTTACTATCTTCAGGCCACGAAATACTATCTTGAGGCCACGAGTGATACTATCTTGATTTATTAAAACTTTATATTTATTGTTATCGTTCTTTGTGTGAATGGGCCTTTACCCAGATGGGCCTTTATCCCAGCAAACAAAAAATATGTTCGAAGAACACTTTGCTAATGCTCCCATTAAGTTGTCAAAACGTTATATCTGAATGTTCTCTCAACACTCAAAAATATATATTTTTTCTTGGTTATACAAACGTTAAGGAAACATTCCATCTTATCATTTTGCAAACATTATTAGAACGTTAATTGCTTTTGAATTATGAAACACGTAGTAACATTTAAATAATGTTTCAGAAATTCGTTCCATGACGATGTATAAATAATGAATTTCTCTTAACGTTTTGAGAACATTATTAAAGACCAAATAACTTCTATTCTATGCTATTCTATTCTACATTCTATAAATGTTAGGCTACTAGAAGAACATTTGTTCATTATTTTGAGAGAACCTTGCCAGAACGTTATGAGAACGCTTCCTGTTTGCTCGGTATATACAACATGGATGACGACGAATATTAGGAATTTGCACTGAATTCTGAATTAATTTGTGGGGATTTTTTTGAGCAATAAAATAAAAATAAAAAGAATGTCCCGATCCTTCCCACTAGATGGCACTTACAACTCATACACGATAATGTCAGGAGTCCAGAGATCTTTGACAGGAAGAGAGATCTTCGTAATGCCATCACAGGGTTCTGGATCCCAAATGAGGAACTCATGGAACCAGTACTAAAACCAAACATGATTAAATAACAGGATTGTGTAATATTCAGGCGATTATTCAAACATCTCTTTATGCACCAAACTTACCAGCCTGAGCCAGAGGAATGTGGTAAGAATTTGTGCTTTTTCATTCTGCAAAACAGAAAAAGCCATCGAATGTTCAGACACGAGGATAATTTACACAACCAGACACATATAGCCAGTCCCGCATTGACTCACAACTCCCAAGATAGCGTAGAGAGTGAAGGAGATGTTGGTGATAGTGGGGGTGCTGAGGTTGACTGAAGGTCTGAAGGACTTCTTGTCAATGACTTGCTGTAGAGATTCATACGTGGGTCCACTTTGTCCGTCTTCACACCGAAGCATATTCACCAGACACTGCAACACTTAATGACACAATCAACCAGGGAAACTAACTTAGTCTACCTTCATCTGATGGCCATTTTCACATTTATCAGCACTTTTTACTGTCAGATGCAAATACAAATGCAGATGCAATGCAGATGCAAAATGTTGTACACTATTCAGTATTTTTGTAAACAGTTGCACACTGAAAAATATGGCGTAGAAACAATTTACACTCAGAACTTAATTTCACAATGAACTGAATTAAACATGAAATTTTAAAAGAGAAAGACTGAAATATTATTTTTCTGTAAAACATACTCATATAATATTTGTTTTATTTACAACTTATTTACAGTGTATAAAGAATTCTGCCACTTTTAAGGCAATTGCTTTCCAACATTTCGAAGTGTATATTTTATCTAGTTTGATCATCCCTGATGGATATTTTTAGCATATTTAACTTTCAACCGTAAATTATTATTTTCATTTTAGTCCATGTTATCTAATCTTATCTTGTAAGCAAAATAAATTCACAATGACAGCAGAATTAAGATGCTGTATAGAAGTTGTAAGTAATTACTGTACAAAACCCTTTTTGTGAAGAAATTATAATTTTATGAATAAACAGTAAAACAACAACGAAATTTCACACATCTTCTAGAAGCCAGCAAAACGAATTGCTTTTAAAATATTTGTTCATTTATTTTATTTTTTTAAAAAGACAATTGATTCTGAATAAAAGGTAATTCTTGATCATTATCAAGATATTTCATTATTGTTTTTAAGTTTACTTCAAAACTGACCAAAAGTATTAATGTGCTCCACATAAAAGTTCAATTCATTACCTGTAAGTAGAATGAAACATGACAAAAGAAAACGCCAAAGATGTCCCATAATGCTGAGTGTAGATGAGATTTCCTATTGTTTAAAACTGCTCAAGTTTAAACACACCGCTTACTTCCACAGGTGAAGTGTGCGGACTCTTTACTGAAACATCATGTGCGGTTACATGTTGTTTAACACCTTCGGTAACCACTGACCTAGCTTGTTTTAATTGCTTTGGATCCATTTGGTTGAATTCATTAGTGATCTATCTTGTTTTTCCATTAGAAGAAAAAAACATGTGCAATGTCACACATTTAATTAGAATAAAGAACACCGGATTCACGCAAGAGTTGTTATGGTTCTTCAAGATGTTGCCACTCTTTCTTTATTAAATCTAATTTTGCAGGGTTTTTTTAATAGTCTTTGCCATGACTAGTTTTATATTTTCACGATCCCACCTTGAAATCCACAGACTGGCCTTGTTTGTATGGCACCTAACATATAATATTTATTATTATATATTTTTTTATGCTTTATTATTGCATATTCATCATTTACCATAATTAATAATAAAAAGATGTATTAAAATATCTTCAAAAACACTGAGAAAACAACCAGAAAACCAGGATATTTTTGATATTTTTATTATAATTTTTTCCTCAAACTTAACTGGACAGTGACTAAAGTTGAAATTGCTATTCATCCTTTACCAAAAAATAATAAAACGTTTTGGTGATACAGATAAAACAGAACGTCAGATTCAGTTTACAGATTTCAGTCATATTCAGTTTTAATTTACTAAGTTTTTATATATATATTCAAATTCTAGAGCAAAAAAAAAAGTCACATAATTCTATGAAATCATAAAGTATTGGGACACTTAAAGCTCCTATAAAGAGTATTTTGTTGATGATCCCTTGCATTAAATCAGGAATAAATCTGGGCTCCATTGACCTCATCATACATGTGGTGTCTTCAGTTCACAGAGCAGGCAATAATATACTACGACTTTTTGTCTAGACTGTACGAGTGCAACCACAGAACCATAATTGTGCTTAAACTCACAACGATAAAGATAGTATACAGTATAAAGAGCACACGGTCAATGACCTGACCAAACATGAACCATTCATTGGTGCTGTTGTCATTACTAAAGTGCTCTTCAATTTGGTGGCGGATGGCCAATAAATCTTTACTCATCTTCTTCATTTCCTCTAGACATTGTTCCCAGACACTCACTGGACTTGCACTAACTTGTCCTTTGTTTGGAATATCAGTCATGGTGTTTTTGTAGAAAGTGTTCTTAGATCTGTTTGCTGTAGACAAGAAACAAGAGCACCATTGGAAGAACCTCTTTTACACCAATGATATGAACTCTGACATAAAGTTCGCACAAATAACTCTAGTGCAGGGGTTTTCAAAGTCAAAGAAAGTGGGCCTCCCTTTTGACACAACGTACACAATGGCGCCTCCTCCCCAACCCCCAATTATGACCAATATTCAATAGCGATCTGTGCGCCGAGAGCACCGCACACACATGGTCTGTTTTGCGCATCAATAATAACGGACTCTCGTCTCGTGTGCCTAATGCATGACTCCTGTATGTCACTGTAATCGTCTTTACCTTGATTACAATCGTCATCCATCAAAACTTTACTAGTGCAACACTGGTTTGCTTTATCCAACCGAGAGCTGTAGTTTGAGTATCATTATGCTCATGCAGCGGTTGGGTGTTTTGAACCACCGTTCAGTCTATATTTACAGCACCATGAGAAACAGCCTAGGATGCTCTGAAACAATTACAGAATAGGTAAGAGAGGGTTTTCTCTGGATTGGGGATGTTTTGGACTGACTGTTTGAATGCATTCGGCTTACTGGATCCTTGGACTGAAAACTTTCGAGAACGTGTCAGGGGAGTCGTGCCCCACACTTCGAAAACTTCTGCTCTAGTGTAAGAGCATCCGGGAAGATGAAAGTATCTGCTTACCATCACAGTTTTCTTCACAAGATTTCTTCATACAAGCAAGCTGAGCCAGATATTTCAGGACCAGAATCCTGAGCCACTTAGGTAAGGGAGGAAAGTCACGGGAACCACACAAGATATTGGTGATGATGACAGTCTCAAGTAGACTTGCTACCATCAAGGCCATGCAGAGAGAGAAAAACACATCTAGATCGAGAGAGAAAGATCAGATCAGATTAGGCTGGAGGTGAAGAAGGATTTCCTGCTTCTGAAAGAGTCCTGGGCTGTGTTTTTTAAATGCCTCGTAAGCGTAAGTACAGTAGACCGTAGAGACCATTTGTACAATTGATGGTCTACGATGCTTTTGAGAAACGTAGCCCAGGCTGTTTTATGCCAGAAGCTAGACATGAAAAACTTAAACCCAAAGTATACTTTAATTTTTTATTTGTACACGCAAACATTATGCCTGCTGCCCGATTTTTCTAACCAACCATACTCTATTTGCGTAGGTTGCATTTTTTTTGCTCTAATTCATTTGTCCACAAGGTGGTAACTGGTAATTCATAATATAGTCAAAGAATGAGGAATAAAATAGACACACCAAAGAGGTCAGAAAGTACCCATATTTGTACAACTCTATCTAAAAGATTAACAATAAGTTTATAGGGGTTATAACTCATGGTGAGAAATTGGAGGAATGAAAAGGATGAAGCATTCTGCAGACAGAGTGCAAGTTGTTGTTAATGCACATGCGTTGACCTCCTTTGTATGTGTAAACGTCAAATGTAGTATACCTTGAAAGGCTATGCATTCAACTGTGTGTAAAAAACAAAACAAATTATACTTTCAGTTTTGAGCTGATTAGCGAGAACAATCTTCATGATTAAACTGGCCAACTCAAGGTCTTTAATACCTTGAAAAAGCTAGCTGTTAGCATTTCCATTCATCTCAAGGATGGTCGTCAATGGAGAAATGTATTCCCAGATGGTTGTTATGACATATACCAGCACTAACTGGGCCTTGCTAACCAGCCAAACTTTGACCCCTTTGGTTTACCAAAAAACTCTTATTGGGTAGGTTGCATCAGAATCCCATGCTGGAAACCATCAACATATGCTAGTGACCATTTTGCCTTTTTAGCAGGGTAAAGATGAAAAGATACATAATAGAATAAGAAGGTTTGAGAACATACTGATAAGAGGTAAGTTGTTTCCTGTGACAGGCAGCAGGTCATTCATTAGCAGCAGGAAGACGGTGTAACCCAGGATGAGTGTCATTTTGAAGGAAGCACGGTCCACACTTTGAAGAGGCAGGAGGAAGCTGAAGAGATCCAAAGAAAGGAGAAGGCTGCTGGGAATCAGGAGGTTCACCACATACAGTGTAGCTCGACGTCTCAAGACAATCTAGTCCACAACAGTGAGGGAAAATATTAGTATCAAGTGTTCCCAAGTATACACTTCTTTTCATAGTAGCAAACATAACACTTAGGGGTGAATTCACTAAGAAGTTGTCTAACCTCCTTGTATTGTATATCCCTTTTTGTTGTTTTCAACTTTATCTTCTGTTGGTTTTATTTTATTAATTTTATTTTATTTCTGACATTTTCCATCCTCTTCTTCAACTAGAGTGGTCCCACCAAATAATGCATTCAGTTTCTGGCACAATGAACATGAACCTGCTTATTGTCACAGCACATTCTGAACACTTGCATGAGTTGTAATCATACACACCTGCAGCTAATCACCATCTCATTTGGACTTGAACTGTTACATGGACTCACTATTAATGTACCTGCATACTCGCCTCACATTTCTCACCTGTTTGTTCTCCATTTGTTTCAATAAACTACCTCCCTTGGTTTCTTCTCCCTGCTCTGTGTTGGTGTGTCGTTACAGAAAGGCCAGACCAAAGACCATGAACCCAGTGGGAGAGGAAATTCTGTCTTCCATTTTCTTGAATGATTGGGAAATTCAAGCAGTAGGTGGAGACGTTTTTGGAATATTGCCACCAGACATCGTTGGATGATCATATTCTGATGGACTTTTTTATGGATGGACTGGACAACAACATTGGCCTATTGTTGCCAGTAGGAGATTCCAGCGTGACCCTGGCACAATATATGGATATTTTGCAGTGGATGTGTGGCTCATCATTTACTGTAGGTGAGGTAGTAGAGGATGACATTGCTACTCAGCAGCAGTCCTCCCAGTCCACTCCCTCCCGTCATGATGTCCTTGATCATCTACACAGAGCCATTCCCCAACGCAGAGCCAGAGCTGATGCCGATGCCCTCTACGAAACCAGTACCTGCAGCCTTGTCCATCCTTGAGCCAAAGCAGTCTGATCAGGTGTGTGAGCCAGTTCTTACATCTGTGCCTGTGGAAATTTTGGTGGAACTGGATGAGGAAGTGAATTGTTTTCATCATCATCCTCCAGCATTAGAGAGTTCCAGTGTTTCCCAGTCAGAAATAATTGATGTCCTGGTTTCCTTCTGTTCCCAATGTCTTCGTCCTCCACTGGTTCAGGTCAGTTTCAAGTCTCCTATGTTGGCCAGCTCCAAGTCTTCTTCATCGTTGATGCTCTCTCCCTGCTTCCCAATCCCACCTTCTCTGCCTGTACAGTGTTGGCCGGGAGGCAATCCCAAAACTCTCTGCCTGTCCTGTGTCAGCCTAGGTGGCTGTTTTTGAACTCTCTGCTTGTCCTGTCATGTCCAAGGAGGCCATCTCATAACCCTTTGCATGTGCTACCCAGTTCTTCTGCCCTGTCTCCGTTGGCTCCATTCAGGCCTTCAGCTCCTCCTACGCTAGCTCCACCTAGCAGCTTGGATTCACTTTGCTGGCCAACTCCACCTGTTGACCCTCTGGCTCTACCTCTAACCTCCAAGCCCGTCACTCCACCTCGGCCCATCGTCCTGACGGCTCCACTTTGGCTCCTTGCTCCTCCGGCTCTACCTGGGACCATCATTCTTATGGCTCAACAGGACTTCCTCGTCCCTCCGGATCCACCTTGGTCAGTAGTCACCCTGCCTTCGCCATGGACTTCCGGGCCTTCATCTGCAACTCGTCCCTCCACCCCTTTGGCTCCACCGTGCTCCTCCTTCCCTCCAGCTTCACCTCAGTCCTCAGTCGCACCGGCCCTGCCTCAGTCGTACGGCACTCTTGCTTCACTTCTAACACTTGGCCTCCTGTCCCCATGGCTCTGCCTTGGTCTCCAGGACCTTCAGTGACACCCATTCTCTTCGGATCTACCTGGGTCTCTACCTTCACCAGCTCCACCTCAGTCAGTCGTCCTCCTTGTTCTACCTGGCATCTCCACCAAGGCTCCACTATGTCTCTGCTGTGGGCCTTGTTCCTGGAGCTTTGGCTTGAGGTGACTCCCTGGCTCCTCCCACCATTGTATCCTCCCTGGGTTCTCCCACCGTCATCTCCTCCCTGGCTCCTCCCACCATGGTCTCCTCCCTGGCTCCTTCAACTATCATCTCCTTCCTAGCTTTGCCCACCATGGTCTCCTCCCTGGCCTCCTCCCTGGCTCCTTCCTTTGTCATATCCTCCCTGGCTCCTCCCTCCCTCCATTCCCTCATGGATTGTTGGATACATTTTGGAGCATCTGGAATCCGCTCCTAGAGTGGGGGGCGCTCTCACTTGCCTGAATTGTAAACACACACACCTGTAGCTCATCACAATTTCATTTGGAATATTTACACTATTCACTTGCACTCAGTCAGGGTCTAGTTGTAACGGTTACCAGCTGGAGTGCCCTTGAGAGCCACCAGAGGGGACTCCACATCAGACTCTCACGTTCACTCACAGACTACATTTCCCATAACTCACTGCCCGGACTCATCACTGATCACAATCACCTGTACCTCATTCTCTGATTGCATTCACCTGTGTGTCATCATCCTGTTAGTCTCAGTCCATATATACCATGCTCATTCATTCACTCACCGCGAAGTCTTGTTTTGCTGCTGCGAACATTTCCAAGCGTTTTCCCATGTATATTCCTGCCTGTTTTGACCTTGTCTGTTCCTGATCTTCTGCCTGGTTCCTGTATCCTTCCTGTTTGCTGCCTGCCCTGATATCCTGCCTGTTTACTGACCACGATTTTGCCTGATCTTCTCTGCTGTGTTTGCTGGTGTTTGACCCTTGCCTGGTGACTACTCTGTTAAATAAAGGACAAGCTGCACTTGGATCTGAACGTCTCCTATGCTTCGTAACACTAGTCTTGTTGTATGTACCATTGACTCACCTTTTGCATTGGACATCAAGCATGACATCATACTTTTGGCTTGTTTACTAACCATCTAACCAAGTTCTATTAGCAGAGATATAAGGGGCTTACGTACAGGAGGAAACTTTTCATAGTTCCTAGAAATGGCGAACATATCCCCTTTTTGTGTTTGCAGGAACTGGGAACAATGTTAGTTCTAGGAACGCCTTTTATGGGAACTAAATTAGCTCCTACTTCAGAGTAGGGTCTTACCCAGCACAATAGGAACTATCAGTGACGTAAGTGTACGCTGATTGGTTGAACGCACTCGAAATTCCAGCACCCGCCGTTTAAAAGCTGTGTGCACTAGGGTTGCCGCGGTGAGGAAAATTTCCCACCGGTTAATCGACGTGTCACAACACCGGTAATCCCGGTGTCACCGTGGGGGGCAGGGCGGGGCGGGGCGGGTTAAATCGCTCGAAATAAGCGTCAATTGGCAATTCAGCATCAATTGCTTGAATGGACAAAAAACAACAACTCGGCTCGCTGATAATAAAACTTTTATTTATAGACAGAACTTTTATTAGCATAACGAACGAATAAAAATAACCCCATGCATAGGCTGAAAATCTTCAAACTGTGGGCCCAAACAAATAAGAACCATAAAACGTTTATTAACGAATAAGAAAATAAAACAGGCCTAAATAAATTACACATTCCGCCATTATCTTGCTTTTCTGTAATTTGACTCGTTCTCATCTCCACACGTGCTAAATGGAATCCTGATGCTTGCTGATCTGTGACGTAACTGGCTCTTGGCACGCACTGCGCAGTTCAGTTTTTAATTATAATGTATGCTCTCTTCTGAACTAAATAATTGATAATTATTATTTTTAATTAATTCAAATAAATATTTTAGCAAAAACGAATACTTTAAAAAAGTCACGACATCGCGGTGTCACGGTGGGAAAGTGATGTCACCGGTGATGGGGCTTAAAACCGGTAACACCGTCAACACCGTCTATCGCGGCAAGCCTAGTGTGCACACACATATTATAGCCTATATATTTACTCCACAAACTAACTCTAAGAACATGGAAAACAGTGATAGATGGACCTCTCAACCTTTACGCGAAGGAAAAAATCGAACGCAACTTTGAGGGGACCAAGAAAAACATGATTATGTATTTCTGCTCAGCTTGCGACATTGGGCATCAACCACATGGCAAATGCTAATACTTTTTCATACTTTTTTGTATAACAGTTCTATCTAAAAACTTATTAGATAGGACTGTTAGACAGATCGTAAACGAATGAAGACGGAGAATGGTAGTGCTATGTGCTCTGGTGTTCTCAGTGCAGTCAAAATAAATATATCAAAAACAACAAGCGTGGCTTACGTCACTTCAGAGTTTCTACTGGTGTGCAACCAGGAAAACGGGCCTAGGGGAACATTTAGTTCTCGGGGAACCGCCCTGGTGGCTAGTTCCCATAACTAACTTCCTATAACTACCCAGTGCGAAAGGGGCTATAGAGAGCTGAAGTGATGACATATGTTTATAGGCCATCCCGGAATTTAGCATCTCTCTGGTTCATTCGACAAAACACCAATAGGAGCTTTCCATTAGCTGAACAACATTTAAAAAATCTTGAGAACCTTTTCCGCTATAAAGAATTTGTGACCGTCGTTTTGTTCATCATGATAATCTTCACAAATGAACACAACTTTTATGAATTTTTAAGCTTAAATGCAAGCAGCAGAAGTAAAAAGCTAAATGTTTATATATATAAACGAACTACACCACAGGCGCATGACTCCAAAAGTAACTATCATTAAGTTTCCGGCAACTCTTTCAGTCTTTATTTAAAAAAACATTTTCCCTGAAGGATTGAGTTTGAAATATTTTGCTGTGAAAGTGGACTATTGAGTAGATGAGTTTACCTGTTTGATGTGATGACGATATCATGACATCCTCTGTTGTCCCATTTAGTCAGAAAATAAAATGATTATTATTATTTTTAATCTCAAGGGGGTATTACCAATGTATTTTATGTTGTAAAATAGAATGAAAATATCTTGAGCTTGTGTTCACCACAGACCTTATTTCAGGCCTTTAACCAAAAAACCCATTCAAAAAATCTTTGACTTCAGAGCGATGGAACCGAAAGTCCGGGTTTTTTGCCTACAAAAATGTAATCCATTAGTGTAAATATACCTGCTTTGTGTAAAAATTAGGCTCATTACAGATTGTGCCATATACAACTTAGTAAACTTCAAAAGGAGGGTGGGAACTCCAGATGGGACAGGACCTCCAAAGGCGGTTTCCACCTAATGGTTAGTGGTTTAGATGGTTAGAATTGTACAAGAATGATGATCAAATGATGAAGAAGAGCCTTATAACTGGTCATATCTAGACACATAGGCCCTATCCCAAATGGCACATTTCATATGCACTTTCGGTCTTGTGGAGTTACAATGGCTGCCATGTGCGCATGTCCGTTAAGTCCATAAGACCGTAGGGTATCCAATTTAGTCATTTTAGGTTTCACAAGGGTGCTCACGAGCACCCTCCTATGCGGTCGCCGTTCGATATGCGCCCTCGATACGCACTTTTGCTTTTCGCACTTTCACACTGGTGCGAGCTCCACAGCAGACTTCTTCCCGACAGTCAAAGCGACATTACGTCACAAAAGTGCGGACTCATAGGAAGACCGCGAGTATTTAGGGTGCCATTTGGGACAGGGTCATAGTGTAGTCAAACATACTTTACAACTTTTTTTGTTGGTGTCTGGATCACAGTGGTGGAGCTATGCTGAATAGTCAGAGTAACATACGCCAAATCATGACGGTAAATCACTGTTGTGATTCTTTCTTAGTGAATTACCCCTCTCTAAAATGCCACCAACATAAACAATGAGGTTATCCCATCCTCCTTCCAGATAGAGCTGTACAGGTTTTTCTGTCAGCAAGTCAATCAGCTCCCACTCTCCTTTAGTTGTCATTGCTTCAAGAGACTGCTTGAATATCTGCTTCGCTGACAGAAAGAAGAACAACTGAACATCATCACCTGTAGAGAACGAGACCAACAAGTACAATGTAATCATAAGTAGCCAAACAAGGAATATAGAGTTTTCAGTTTTGCTCACTTACGAGAGTGTTTGTAAGAGTTGAAAGTGTATGAGCAGTTTTGGAAATCAAATGGAAAGGTGTAGATGTCCAGTTTGCATGAGCTGATCACATGAATCGGCCGTCCATCCATAACTTCACCAGTCGAGGTGACATAGACGTAGTATGTGTCTGGTGCTCGGTTTTCATCCATGCTGCAATATGATGGTGGGTATAGCAGGTTAAAGATAGAAAGGGAAATCCACCAAGAATTTTACTTTTTGCATGTGCACAATCCAACACACTCACATGGCAACTATTTTACATTTTGCAGAATCGTTGGCTAATTCATAAGAATTCGTATGATCTCATTCGTACGTTTTCGTACGATCTGCTATACTTCCCAGTGACAGTTAGGTTGGGTTTGGACCTTAATGATTACTTTTTCTAAAAATCGTACGTTTCCATACAAATCACATCATACATATTCATACGAATTTGGCAATTATTTTTTTGTTTTTGTTTCCTTGTCACTAGTCAAAGGTGTTACATTTGACTTGTGCAACTTACAATTCGTTAATGACAATGTCTGGAACCCATATCTTCTCTCTTGGTAGTGAGATCTTTTTTGTTCCACACTCATCAGGTTCCCAGCTCAAACCTTCAATCTGCCACCTCTACAAAAAATAATAATTCTATCAGCACTGCTGTTTAAATAGTGCTCTTGCAATAGTTAAAACAGGCTTGGATATATTAAGCACTGTAAAATGTCATGTGATTGGATCACGCAAACCGGCTGTTAATACCGGGGCTAAACAATGTCTTTGTCATGACTCTTACCGTCCTCACCCACAGATAAGTTTCCAACACCTGTGATTTTTCATTCTGAAAGGGAAAATATATGGATTATGTAACCATTTTTAGTGGAATTAATATTATTGTAATGTCGTAATTTTGTAAAAAAATAATTTAAGTAAAAGCTGTAGTCTTCCATAGATTTGCTTACCACTCCTAAAATGCCATAAAGAGTCAAATCCACACTGACGTTGGTGGGAGTTTTCAGACTTATAACCGGCCTTGCCTCGCTGTAGCTGATGACTTCCTCTTTCATGGCATTAAGGAGAGACTTTGTTGTTGGTTCTGAACAGTTTAACGGCTCTACAGATCCTAGCAAGAGAGCTGAAAGAACAATACTTGAATTCAGGATGTGACTTTTATTTATTTCAGTCAGATTGTAGACATTAAAGTTCTGGTTATGCAGCGAACAATGTGGTTTGAGTTGGTTAATTAATGCATTTTTTCTACAAACTTTATTTTTGATGGTCCACTTTAGGCATTACTAATTATAAGTAACTTTGCAACTTCATGTCAACTAACTTTCATTGGAGTATTAGTAGGCTGTTATTAGACTGTTAGGTTAGGGTTCGGATTTGTGGAATAAGTTGATCTAGTTTCAAAGTTACTCAGTAGAATGTCTGTTGAGGAGCATCAAAATAAAGAGTTAGCAGATATTAAGCAGACAGTCTACTAATACTCAGAGTTAATTGATATGTAGTTGCAAAGTTACTTATAGCCAGTAGAATGTCTAAAGTGGACCATCGAAATGTGTTAAGATTTTTTTTATATAAATCTACAATCAAATTACTTCAAAACAGTAAAAAATAAAAAATAAATAAAAAATTGTATGGAAATATATCTTACATTGTATAATGAAGCAGCTGGTGATCCACTGGAACCAAGTGTGAGTGGAAAACCATGTGAAAGCCTGTTGAATCTAGTATTTGCAATATATGGCAAATATGCACAAAATAATTACATTGCCACTGAGTAATTAAAACTAAAGTATGGAGCCCCTAAAGGGACATGGTGATGTAAAAATTATTTCAATACTTTTGCGTTCTCTTTCAAATGTTTTGCGTTCCCCTGAGAAACCCGAGCAAACGCAATGTTTCTTGGTGGAAAAGCATACGTTTCGTGAGCAAACGCAATATATTTGAAATATATTTTTTCCTCCAGTCGTGTGCCTTTAGGGGCTCCGTACAGAAGCTTTACCAAGATTCCTTAACATTACCAAGATTTTAAACTGTACAAAATTATAATTTCCCTTAACACTTTTTAGTGATAGTTGGGGAAATTAAAAACTCCAGGTCAAGACAAGCTAAAAAGAAGAAACAAGAAACAACTTTTTTTCCTGAAACAACAGCATACTTAGAAATTTAAAAAAGTGTATTGGCCATGTTCCATGGCCAATACACATGAAATGAAAATAAAATGTTATAACACCAAAATTGTGATACTTTTCTTAGTCTTACCTGTGTTCTTGGAAGACAGATAAAAGCCATCAGGTCCTCAGTCAATTGGATTGCAACTCAATATTAAGCAGACTTTGCCAATTTGTATGTGTGGAGGTTTAAAGCACAATGGCAATAGTGGACATAACATAAATACTTGCTTTTTATATGACTTATTTGTTTACACAAATTAGAATAACCAGAACAGGGGACAATGGCTTTTTCACACCCATTTTTCTAAAATCAATCTCTATATTTTACTGCCATTCAACAATATTCAATATTTGCTTGCCAGCAAGAAAGTCAAGATGAAAGCAGACTGGGGCCTGAACCAGAATATGAGCTGCTTCTCTGGTAAGAAAAGTTCTCGCAAATGTTTTTCAGGCAAACTATATGCCAGTTGTCTAGAGTTGTATCAATGCACTTGTCTTTCGGTGGGTGAGATGGTTGAGTTGACAATGTCTTGTCAATGGTGCTTCTTGGCTGTTTCTGTTTTTAACCATTAATAGATTTTTTCCTTTGTAACCACTTAGCAAAAATAATACAACTGTACCAACAAGCCAAAACGTCCAGTTTACTGCACACTTTTAAAAACAAAGGTTCTTTATTGCCACCGATGAAGGTTCCACGAAGAACCTTTAACATCCATTAAATCGTCCCATTCCACAAAATGTTCTTTATTGCGGAAAGGGGTTCTTTAGATATTCTTCACATTATAATTATTTTTTTTTTTTAAAGAACTGTTGACAGAAAGGTTCTTTGGGAAACAAAAACATGTTTGTGGAGTATAAACATATTTTCTCTAGTTTTTATTCTTAATTTTAGTAGATTATTTATTTAATCATTATTTCTATAGCTAACCTTGATGGCAGAATTAATCAAATTAACAATTAAAAATCTTGAAAATTAATTTAAAAGTGGGTTCTTCTTATTTATTTTAGGGGTAAAGTCCCTGGTCTCATTCATGTACAGTGATGTCCCTAACATTTTCATTACCATCTTTCCTAAAAGCTCAAATGAAATGACGGGATAAATAAACCTGTGGCGTAAACCATGTAGAACACCAAGTCAAGTCAAGTCATCTTCATTTATATAGCGCTTTTAACAATGGAGATTGTTTAAAAGCAGCTTTACAGAGATAAACATACAATTTACGGTAACAGAGATTGTTTTGGCTTTATAGCGATTTTTGAATAGTGTTATTTCCAGCTAAAGTTGGTTTTGATTGATTCACTTCCAGCAAAATTATCATTTGTTATTACATTAGGGGCCACTAAGACGACGGCGTTCTCTCTAAACAGACTTTAAACGCGAACCTGTGACCGGATGGCGTTCACATGCGCATTAAAAATTGATTCTATAGTTAAATTCGTTTGAATATGTGTGCGCAGGTTTGTAATTTCCCAACAAACCATGCCTAAACAAACTACTTGTCTTGCCTATAAAATTTGATACAGAGTTTTATTTTATCACTTCGGGGTACGCGAACCGGATTTTCAACAACGCTTTATCTGTAGAGTGGGAAAGGGATCCTCCATAGGGAGAGGATAGTTGACACTTCAGCACTGCATTGTCATCGGGTCCAGGCGAATCTCCTTCGTCAGATCTGGATACGGCCTGGATCCGGCAGGCTGCAGGAAAACCTCGGGATAAACAAAGGCACTAAAGATAGCGTAGATGCCATTCTTCTTATGATGTAACGAGTACATCTGGATTTAAGGGAAGTGTTCCCAGTTCCGGCTGACCTAATCTATGCAGCCTAACATTGAATTATCGAAGTCTATAATGTATTATGTGTATGCTAGGTCAAAGAGATGTGTTTTTAGTCTAGCTTTGAACTGACAGAGTGTGTCTGCTTCCCGGACAATGGTAGGAAGACTGTTCCAAAGTTTTGGTGCTAAATAGGAAAGGATCTCCCGCCTGCAGTCGATTTAGATATTCTAGGTATTATCAACTGGCCGGAATTTTGAGATCGCAATAGACGTGAAGGACTATAATGCGTTAAGAGCTCGCTCAAGTACTGCGGAGCTAAACCATTTAGTGCTTTGTAAGTAATCAACAATATTTTAAAATTTATACGATGTTTAATAGGCAGCCAATGCAGTGTTGACAGAACCGGGCTAATATGGTCATATTTCCTGGTTCTGGTAAGAACTCGAGCTGCTGCGTTTTGAACTAGCTGTAGTTTGTTTATTAAGCGTGCAGGGCAACCACCCAGTAGAGCATTACAGTAATCTAGCCTTGAGGTCATGAACGCATGAACTAATTGTTCTGCATTTGTTAATGAGAGCATATGGCGTAATATAGATATGTTTTTAAGATGGAAAAATGCGGTTTTACATATACTAGACACGTGACTTTCAAATGAGAGATTGGTATCAAAGAGCACACCCAGGTTCCTAACCGACGACGAAGACTTAACAGAGCAGCCATCAAGTGTTAAACAGTATTCTAGGTTATTACGTGTGGAAGTTTTTTGTCCAATAATTAGAATCTCTGTTTCCACTCATGGTTTCCACACCACTATAAACTACAATCCATAATGCTTTCCTGTTTAAGAAGGACAACAGGTATTAGCTTAGCTTGCTAAAACAAGCACAGTTTATGCTGCATTTATGCTGCCTTCAAGTTTTATCAGAAATGTCCTACTTCCCACTTCTAAAGTCGTGATTACGAGCTCGTTGCATTCAAGTGATTTGTTGTCGGAAAGAACAGGAATCATGGAGGACACCAGGTTTATTCTTGACTATTTCTTGAGGAAATCTTATTAAAGCCAAAATTTAAAGATATTTAATTTTGTAGTGCCCCATTCGTTGACAACCATAAAAACATTCATAGCACTATCTAGATAGTCAGCTTGCTGACGATTCTGGAATTTCGGTCAAATACAGGCTATTTTTGCTGTGTATAAAACATACAATATGCTTCAAATGATTATTCATATATGTAAATATGCACTACTTTAACGAAAAGACAAGGTGACGTGGCTGTTGTTGAAAAAAAACACCCAAAACAAATAAAGAAGAGCAGTCACAGCAGCAACCGTTATCCTCTCCACCATGTTTAAAGTTTTTGGCCCGCCGAAATCGGGAACTTGGGTATCAAAATGAATCTCGAGCTTCCAGTAGTAAATCCATTTGAGAGGGCGTTCATGTCCAATTTTCAACTAGGAAAGTCATATTTATGATCATTGCATGTGAAGGCGGCATACAATTTAACACCAAAAGAAATGGCAAACAAATCTCAAAATTGAGTCATGAGAGGAATAACAACCTCACATGTTCTCCTACTCAGGCAGTGACCACAAGGGTTTAATGGATCATACAAACTAAGCAAACCAAGGTTGAAAACACTACACTACGCTTACGCTATGTAAATGATGGACATTTGCAAAACCTGAACATTTGATTCAAATTAAACAACCAGATCCTGCATTGTCTTTTATCTCTTTGCTATCTTCTTCTTTTCATCATCTTTTTCTCAGTTTCGGACTTTCGTCCACACTTAGACAGCATTTTGTCCAGTGAAAATGGAGCATAAATGTAATGGTGATTGAGTGTGACCTGGATGCACCACTGGTGAGATATTTTGCTAATAAAATGATCGTTTCAGAAGAATAGCATGAGAAATGTATGGTCTCAGTTTCATCTCAGCAAGCTTTTACGATGGAGATGATATACGAGTTTACAGATGTTTCAGTGTGGATTTCTCTGCGCAGTGATAGTTGTGGTCTGTACTCAGCTATTAATATTTAGAACTGTATCTTTGTCATTATCGTTATAGTTATCGTCCTTGATGTAAACGGGCCTTGAGTGTCATATCCTGTTTTTGAATGTCTGTTTTAAGACTCTTATTTTGATGTTTATTTTGTTCTGTTGTATCCATGTTCTTATTTCCTGTTCGAAATCGCCCCTATACCCGTAAATAGGGAACAGCCATTTGTAGTGGTGTCCGTAACCATAGTGGACCTTATCAAGTGCACTCGTTCAATCCCATAATGCACTTCAATAACTAGTGTACAACCAATGTACGCTCAACGGCTAGAGAATACCCATAATGCACTTTGAGGGTCGTGCCGAAGTAATTCTTGCATCTGACCAGATGATGGCGCCTGTAGCCCATTCATCCATTTTCCAAAAGCTGGTTCAATAGAGTGGTGCAAGTATGACGTCACTTTGTAGGCCAACCGGCAGTTCACATCACACTGTTTCCCTTGACAAAAACCCAATTGGATTTTCCCATTTGCTTTTGGATTATATGCACCTAACCCTAACCCTAACCCTAAATGCAGTCGCCAGAATTAAAAAGCTAAAGGCTATAAACGAATTACACCACGGTCCCACGAATTCAACGTCACCATCACTAAGCTTCCGACAACTCTTTCAGTTTTATCTAAAAATGTAGCCGCTTGTCAGCAGCCTCCTTTTTCAAGACACGTAACAGCTTTAAAAAATCATGAGTGGGGTAATACTGATGTATTTTATGTCTTAGAATAAAACATGAAAGTGTCTTGAGCTTGTGTTCACCACAGACCTTATTTCAGCCATTTAATCAAAACCCCATTAAAAAAAAAACATTGACTTCGGGACTATGGAACCGGAAGTGCTAAAATGCAACTTGCTTCTGCGGTTTGGCCTACAAAGTGATGTCATACCTGCACCACTCTAAAGGGGGTCGCACACCGGACGAGAAGCGCAGCGTCGCGTCGCATCTAGGACAACTATTGCACAACGGATAAGCACTTTCTCAATTTATCGCCAGCAATATAGTAATGTTTAAGGACATTATGAAATGAAGTTAATGTCCGTACTATGTTATGATTGTACTGTACAATTAAATACAATCGTTGCTGAGCCTGCAGTTTAAACACTTTACCTCAGGGCGTCCATTAACTGAATTAATTGAGAATCTCACCTGAAAATCTGATAACATCAGCGATATTCATCCACGCATCTGTAAATAAATGTATATATTAACTGATTTAGTTCACCTGTGTCTTGTTAAGTTCCTCATTATCCCAGTATATATTCTGTAGCTAATTGTTTTCAGTTTGAGTTGTCGGTTATTGTCTTAGCTGTAACAGTAATGGTAAGCTGTTGTACTTGGGTTTTTGCCTTTCTTGGTGGATTCCTCTGTTCTTGGTTCTATTATCTTCTTTTAATAATGACTACACTTACATCCACAACTCCTTCTCTCTTCCCTAAGCCACCATGACACTACGGGTGCTTTCACACTGGTAGTTTAGTTTGAAACAGTTTGCATGAAAAATTGGTAAAGCTGTGATGCGGACCCTTGAGTGCACCGGGGTACTGAACCTGAGACTACCTGCAGGAGGTGCTCTGAGTTCGGTTTCTCTGGAGCTGTGACGTGATTGACATGAATGGGAAAGCACCTGGGACTAAAGTAGAAGTAAAGTAACTTGCGCATGCATTTTAGTTGACGACGAAGTCATTAGTTCAACAAAACACATGTGACTGACAGTGTTGATGAATTCCCTTGGATACGAGCTAGTGAGCATGTAGTATATTCGCGCACAGTGAGTACAATCAGAGTGGCAAATTAAAGGCTTGCAATCTGCTGTCTCCTCAAAAGAGTCCGTTTGCAAGCAGCAGAAAGCTGCCTTCATGCGACACACATACAGTATACCCAAGTTTTGTTTACTCAGCTGTGCATAACAGCACCAAATCAATAAAAACACAATATATTGACCTGCGTCCTGTTTTCTGTCATGCGCCGTGCACGTTTGTGATGAAGCAAAATGAATGCAAATGCACCAGGGTTCGATAGAGTCAAGTTTAGTGTGAAACCAGATCAACGTGGTGGGGGGCGCCGGGAACAATCACGCTCGGACTCGGACCGCAGAAAACATGACCAGTGTAAAAGCCCTCCTAAGTATACAGATTGACAATCTCACTTTGTTAGATGAAACGCTGTAGAATGTAGTCCAATGTTATGAAAATAAAACAAACAGCACAGTCCATTGACTTCTTAAGCAGCCTTTTTAACAATGTCTATTCAGTGATTTACTTGCCTGCTTTGAATTATGTTAATCTGGATGCTTATTTCAGCAAATACTAGTATATTACATCTTACTTTATTATGGCAAACACATCTCAAAATTGAGTAATGTGGGGGAAAAATGCAGGCAGTGACCACAAGGGTTATATAAGGGTTTGGTTGAGAGTTGGGTTAGAGCACTTACACTATGTAAATGATGGACATTTGTAATCCTGAAGATTTGATTAAAATCAAACAAACAAATTCAACACAGCTTTTTCACATGTTTTGTTGCAGCAAAAATAGAGCTATTGATTTATGATCCAAAATGCCATGGTTTTATGTCACAAGGTGACAAATCCAGCGGAACCAATTTCCGCTAGGAGTGTGTTTCCCCCCCGGGACGATTTCACTGACACACCGCGCTGGTTTGCTTGTTGTCAGTTGCCATGACAGTGGCAGCTGATTAGCTAAGCGGTACCAGGTGCGGGCGTTTGGTGTGGGGATTTGTGATTGGGAAACACGGCCTAGAGAAGCAGTTAAAAGGAAAAGGAAAAGGCATTCGGGTGTGGTACTCCCCCGGGAGAAATCGATTCTTTTGGCAGTGGCTTGGATTTGCTGGGATCTTTGGAGCGGCTGTGAGGATCTGACTGGAAAGGGGTGCAACGGTGATTGAAGGAGTACAAGCTGGAACGTGAATTGGATGTGAAGTGAGGGTATTTTGGAGATTGAGTCAAGATTGGAGAATGTCATCACTCGAGAGAAAGATAAGTAATGAAACACCGGATCCGTGTGAATGCATGCCGTGTATTGAACTGAATGAGGAATTGTGAAGTGTATTGACCACAAATATAATTACCACTAAGAGAGTGAACTGATTCATCCGTGAAACCCTGATATCTTCTTCTGAGTGTGAAAGAGTGTTGAAGACGCTGTGTTCCATGCGGTGTGAAGTCCTCTGCATCTCTTCAGCTTCTGAGTGTTGAATCCGCGCAACAGTGGAGGGATTGAACAGTGGGTGAGTGCTGGCCTTATTGCACGAAGATTTGAGAGTGGATTGCGGTGCCTGAATTGAAGTGTCACACAGTATTGGACTTGACGTGAAGTTGCAGTGTGTGGATGTACACGTTTATTTAACCGCCAGTACTCTCCAGTTCACGTGTTTGCGGAGCAAAGCCCTCAGGTTGAATGTGTATGTTCCATTTCGGCCACCAGGTCCTGTGCTATGAGAGAGGAGTGTGATTGTCCTGTTTAACTTGTCTTGTCTATCTAAATAGAACGTTCCTCTGCCACCGCCTTCGTGTGTGCTGCCTGTTCAGAGGAGAGACACATCTCAGCAGCAACGCTGCTTGTTCAGAACCACCCGCTCCAGCCGTAAGTCCTTACTTCACAGAAATAGAATTGAACCTGCAAACTTGTCTCTATCTTGGATTAGAGGGGACCCTTGTCTCTGGCTGGAGCCGTCAAGGGCGGAAAGGCACCCGGAGGACCTCACACCTGCTGCTCAGTGACGCCACGGAGGAGAGCACCCTACACGGAGGAGATCTGCCTACCTGACTACCTACCTGGCCGGCAGCGAGTCCCCCTCCTGGACTCCATCGCCCCCTGTGCCGGTCATCTGCCGAATAGCTGACGCTTGGGAAAAACTTACCTGCTACCCACCTGTCCTGTGGAGAGAGTCCCCTCCTGGCCCGTGGCCCCGGCCCTGGTCTGCCCGGGTCGCTGCCCGCCTGTATTACGCCAATAAGAGTCTACTTACCACGTTACTTACCTGCACGCCGGACGGGCGTTCGACTCCTTCTTCCTCTGTGGCTGCCAGTAACCCGGGCCCTCGCAGTGAATCCCGCGGCCTCCTCCTCCCTGGAAAGAGAGACGAAGCCCGCATTAAGACTTTTAATTCTTGCTTTTATTCAATAAAGATTGTTACTTTTAGAAATTCTTCTTGTCTGCCTGGTCTCTGGTACGCTCCTCGAGGTGGTCCTGGGTTTGAGGGGTGGGCGCAGTCTGGCTTGGCCCCCCCGACCTGTGACATTTACTTTAGCTGTTTGGACATGGTACCATGGTAATTTTTCGGACATGGTCTTCTTTGAAGTTCATTCGATTACCATGGTATCTGCACCTGCCTAAGGTTCACTAACATAGTATATCTTGTCTTTATTTATATAGCACTGCTAAAAATAACTGAGGTTGACCAAAGTGCTTTATATAAAAGGAAAAAAGATAAAACATACATATGAACAAATCAGACACCACATATATCACATAGATTGAGTTTACCTGTTATAAGCTCCCAATGCTAAATGAGATTTCAGAAAGTTCCTGAATACTGGTAAGGATTTAGCAGATCTAATAGAGAATGAGAAGGTGATGTCACAATGTTTTCACTCTGTGGTGCATTTCGGGAATTCTGATTATTTAGAGATAGAGGGAGTTACAAAAATCGAGACGCGATAAAATGAAGGTATGAACGACCCTTTCGAGGTCTACATTTGATAAAAAAAGGTTTAGTTTTTACCAGGAGACGCAAATTATAAAAACAAGCCCGTACCACCGAATTGATTTGCTTCTCCATTTTTAGGTTATCATCGATTAGGAAGCCTAAATCACATACCGACTGTTACAGTATGATGCCAATGGGCTAAGAAAAGTTTCAGCCTTCCAGTTTTTAATATCATTTAGGCAAGCTAAAAGAGAATCCAAAGATTTCGTTGGGTGCCTTAGTGGTAAATACAGTTGAGTGTCGTCGGCGAAACAGTGGAATGATACTCCATGGTTACTAAAAATGCTGCCCAACGGGGACAAAAACAAAGAGAAAAGTGTGGGAGAGAGAATGGACCCTTGTGGTACACCAAAGGCGTCTTTTAGTGGAGGTCGAGTTTTGACTGAAAAATATCCATCACTTACAAAAGATTGAAACCATTTCCAAACTGTACCTTTTAAACCGACTATGTGTTCAAAGAGATATCCATATTATGATCAATCATATCAAAGGCTCCACTCGGATCCAGCAGCACCAGAATAACAGCATACCCTTTATCTAGTGCCAAAAAATATCATTTAAAACTTTCAATAGTTCCGACTCTGTGCGCAATGGGAACGTCTATACAGTCTATGAGTTGGGCCCCCTCAGAGGTCAAACCCACGTTCCATAACTCTGCTCTCCAGAACTCCCGGGAGTAGAAAAATCAGGGAAACCGAGTACAGACACAACCCCAGCCACATCTGCACCTCATTATGAGCTCCACCACCTCGAGGTGGAGTCTCCATTCCCTGGGCCTCAGCCCCTGCCTCGACAGGATGTCTGCTCCCTGATTCCGGTACTCAGGAATGTAGAGCCTGAGCTATCATCACCAGGCAATTAAGTGCTAGGACAGATGATGACCCATCCACAGACACTGAGCGACCATCCATGGTCAATCCCCAGCCCTTAAGGGAAGCATCCGTCATAAGTGTTACGCAACGACAAGGACCTCCCAGCACAGGACCCTGGGACAAGAACCAAGGCTTCTTCCACATAACCAAAGTACGAAGCAAAGTACGAAGTACAAAGGTTACTGCGCGTAACCTTGATCATGCAGAACGGGTTGCCCCTCAGGGAAACCCCTTGGTCTTGTGCCACCACTGCATAGGTTTTATGTACTGCAGGCCAAAAGGTATTCCATTGGACACAGCCAAAAGTGGTCCTCTGTAATGGAGAAAACATACTTTTTTTAGCGTTCAGCCTAAACCCCCATATTTTTATATAGGGAAGACGACATCTCAATGCCGAACCGCCATCTGCTCCACATTGAGCCAAAAAACAGTCCTTGGATCTGATTGTGTCACGATTCGTCTCAGCGCACAGACCGAGAATTTGACGCAATCCTGCATCCTTCTTAGGAATGATAAAATACCGGCTGTAATCCCGGACTCTCTGTCGGGGGAAGGTACAGGTTCTATGGCCCCCTTTCCCAGCAAGGCTTTTACCACTTGTTCCATAACCAGAGCCTGTCCTCGAGACTGGTCTCTGATGTTACCGATGCGCCCCGAAGCACACAAGGTGGCAGAGTTGGCAGAACGGCCCCCTGAGGGCAACAAAGGGCACCCTGGAGGGGACTGCCCTCAGAGACCTGAAGCCACTGGTGTCAGGACCTCTTCCCCGAAGCCTTCTTGGAGAAAATGATGGTTTTAATACAGACTCAGATATTAACACAGACATCTAACTCCAAAGCCAGACAGATATTTCATTCCTCAAAATTAAATGCAGCCAAGAAACAAGCAGATAAGAATACATGGTCTGAATGACAGGCTGAATATTCATGTTAATGGGCCCTATTTTAACGATCTGAAACGCAAGTGTCAAAGCGCAAAGCGCAAGTAACTTTGTGGGCGGATCTCGGCGCTGTTGCTATTTTCCCGGCGGGATAAATGCCTCTTGCGCCTGGCGCAAATCTAAAAGGGGTTGGTCTGAAGTAGCTTCATTATTCATAGGTGTGGTTTGGGCGTAACGTGAAATAAACCAATCAGAGCGTCATCTCACATTCCCTTTAAGAGCAGGCGCGCTTGTTCTAAAGCGGATTCCTATTATAACGGCGGATATGCCAGGCGCGCGCCAGGAGCGGTTCACAGCCGAGGAAAGCAACGTTCTCGTCAGGGCCGTAAAACACAGAGAAGTGACATTGGGGATGGAGAAACCCACCCAAATTAACTTCTGTTAAACAGGCGTATGATAATTTGGGTAAATGTGTAAGCTACATGTATGCTTTTATAAAAAATAGTCTATCTATCTATCTATCTATCTATCTATCTATCTATCTATCTATCTATCTATCTATCTATCTATCTTAATAATGTATGATTTGCAAAAATGAAAACCGCTGCTTACATGAGAGAATCAAAGTGTATGCGCGTTGTGCACATGCTACATTGATTATGGCCAAGCATGCGCCCTTAAAATAGCATAATGAACAACGCGCAACGCGCCACTGACTTTAGACTAGGTTTTTTCTGGTCAGTGGCGCAATTGTTTTATAGAACAGCAAAATAGCATGAGGGAAAGTTTGCGCCGGAACACGCCTCCTCTTTGCGCTGAACCGCCCCGGGGAGCGCAAGTGTATTTCTTAGTTAACCGACGTGTGTCTGTGGAGGGAAAAGTCCGCTTTGCGCGGGTGCAAAATAGGAATGATACATGCGTCAGTGTACAAAGTCATTTGCGCCGAGTGCAAGATAGGGCCCATAATCTCAATCGGCCACATCTGTCAGGACTTGAGTTTGATCATTGCTCTGCCTGCTTTTTCTCTTGGTTATCTTTCCCTGTATATCTCCACAGCACCACAGCTGTGCTGCATTTATAATCAGCGCTACTGCGCACCTTTCTCTCACCTGTTTCTTATTTCCCTGCACTCTGTTTCCTGGGCAACCACAGCTGTGCAGCATTGTAATTAGTGCTCTTACACACCTCTCACCTGATTCCCCTCTTGTTTGATTTCTCACACTATTTAGATCCCTTCTTTATCTGCTTTCTCTGCCAGAGTGTTTTGACTGTTTTTTTCTGTCATTCTCCAGCCATTCAAATATTGTTATATTTAGTCTTGTCAAGTTTTTTTTTATCTTGTTTTGTTTCTCCCAGCCCTGTCCAGCCCTGCAGTTTACTTTTCCTCAACCTTTTTAGGACTTGCCTCTGTTATTGGACCTTTGCCTGTACCTGGATTATTCTCTGCCCTGTTCCTTGTACTGTGTTTGCTGGTTCTGACTCTGCCTGCCTCTTGACCACTCTCCTGTCTTGCCCTCTTGCATTGTTGCCTTGTTGGACTGCCTACCCGTTGCTGACCCTTGTCTGTCCTTGGACAATGGAATCATCTCGTCCCCCTATGCTCGGTGGCTCGGCTTAAATATTGTTTCCTTTTACTTTGATTTTTGTCCAATAAACTGTTGGAACTGATCTGCTCTTGGGTTCTCTGTTTTTTTCGTCCAGCCATTTCAATATCACCCTGCCCTAATTGAAACTTACATCTTTTTTGTTGATCATTTACATACATTAGGAATGTCCATGCAAGTTCTCTGTGGCAGGCTATTAAGTTGTGTAGAAAATAATTTTGTCTTGTTCCTTAGTTTGTAAAAAAAAACAAGCAAAGTTTTACAGTAATATGTTTGCAATGGAAGTTTAATGAGTGAAAAACAAAGATTCAGAGCTAGAATTTAAGTGAGGGTGACCTCTAGTGACTATTGATGCAAAAGAAATATTCATTACACAAATCTGCTTTCTTTTGCAAAATAAAATAATAAAAAAACAAAAACCCTTAAAAGGTTATTTTCATAATTTACATAGCAAGATGCTCAAACTCCTATTTCATGACTATAGTGATTCATAAATGCTGGTGCAAATTAGAAAACATATTTTTTTATCATAAGGCCACAATAAATTCTGATAATTGAAAAAAAATTAGCTTATAGCTTGTCTATTGTTAATTATATTTGTAGCATACTTGTATTGCCTTAGGCCAGGTTTCAAATTCATTTTAGGTCAAAGGCTGGATATTGTGGGCTGAGCTTCTTAGTTAAACAGTGGTCTACCCATTAAGAGTGTACATGTGCTTGTGCAACTACCGAATGCTGTCTGCAATTAAAAGAAAGCTTCTGCTGCTTTAAGACATAAGCTACTGTAAAACAAAAGACACTGTATGAGGAGTCCATGTATGCAGTTGAGCAGTCTTTAAAGAGATCGACCAGTGAATTTGTACATCTGCATTTAAACATGTACAGTTTTGTACAGTTACAGTTTACAGGCCGGGATATTATGCTCTTTTGTCAAAACTGTACCAGTACAACCAGAATATTAGTATGGTGAAGAAGCTAACAGTGAGGAAAACAACATACAAAGCAAACAGAAATCGATCAATGACCTCCCCCAAGTGTATCCACTCCTTTGAGTTCTGATCACTGGAGAAATGCTGATCAACATGCTGGCGAATGGTGAGTAAATCTTCATGTAGCATCCTTAGTTCCTTCAGTTCTTGCCCATCAAGATTTAATGGTGTTTTAATGCCCTTTTCATGGGATATAGTTTGGTTTACTTCTTTCTCAGGTGAGCAGGAAATTGTGTAAATGGTGTTTTCTGTTGGCAGAAATAGTTTGATTTATTAATGTGATCTATAGATAAGTAAACACAAGATTTATCATTGATATGTTGTAAATTGACGTGCTGCATAATTTTTTAAAGCTTATGACTATAATGTATTATATATATTCAGTATTTTATTTATTTATTTTCATGTAGATGCACACATTATATACTGCCAGTTGTCCAACTGGTTTAATATTATTTGCTTGTTATTTTGCAGAAAATGTTTGACTGGTTGTGCAGCCGGTATGAGACTCACTTTGAGGGGCAGAATTCTGGTCAGCAATTTTCTGGCCCAAACAAACAATTCGTGCCAGGTAATGCAGGAACAACACTTTAATCCAGTTTGGTAGAGGAGGATAGTCTCCCGAGCCACAAAGAATATTAGTGACGGCAATTGTCTCCAATAGACTGGCCACCATCAGTGCTAAACACACAGAGAAAAACACATCTGCAGGGAGAGAGGGAGATAATACCATAAGTTCCCAACCTTCAAATTAAAGTTATTGATGTACATATCAGTGGGTCTTAAACTGTGGTATAGACGGTGCGCAACATGACACTAGAAATTAACAACATTAGCCCCCCTCATGTTAAGACCATTTCAATAGACTGAAAAGCATCAGGTGGATACTTCATGACTTATACAAATCTTGTGATACTTAAAAAGCTTCAAATGACCACCATGAAAATGTTACTTTTGTTTGTGGTCTTATAAAACCCCTGATATAGAAAACATTAAGAAAAAATAATTAACACAAGCTATGATTCACTATTACTGGAATGCAAACTGTAGAAGCTCACTCTGATTTTGCTTTATTATATTTATTCTAGTCACATGTCTTCAAAGTGCATGGTTACTTTATGGTAAAATCAGCTAAAGCTTTAATAATATCCACCGTATTGTATTGAAACGTATTGATGAAATTTAAATAGCAAACTAAGAGGTTACTTAAGGAAATGTATATGATCTCTATAACCTAAATTGCTTGTGTCTCTCATAAAAAGGACAATCTCAATAGAGGGTTAAAAAACATTCCTGAGATAACGGGAACGAGCTATGTCTCTGGCACTTATGGGGTACACTCAGTTACTACAAATATGGAAGCCTAATTGGTTCACATCTGTGCACCTGCACAGACAAATGGCTTTTTTAGCCCAAGCCAAGGTTAGGTTAGTAACTGGAACGTTCCCTTTCAATACGTTTCACTCGCATTGCGTCAGTCTCTGATGATTATGGAGAACGCACTGTAAAACGCTGTGCTACTAGCACAGAATAGAAGCTGTCCTGTGAGGCCGTGGTCTGGTGGCTAGATTCAGGCTAGATTCAAGGACCTAGAATGTCCAAAGGTGGCAGGCTCGGGTTTGGGACCGCAGCCTGTGGGTGTGATATCTCCAAGAAAAACCCCCAAGAAAAAGAGTGTGGAGACTGATTAGACAGACAGAATTCGTGCCTGAAGGGCAGGGATGTCTAGGTTATAAAACCCGATAAAGGTGAACAGTGAGGACCAGCCGGCCTCCATACAGATGTCAACAATGGATATTCCGCTAGACTAAGACCAAGAGGAGGCCATTTCCCTGGTGGAGTGGGTCCTCACCCCAATAGGGCACTTCAAGTCCAAGGACTTGTCAACTAGCAATATCGCATCTACTATCCAATAGGACAATCTTTGTTTCGTTACAGGCAGTCCTTTAGAGTGGCCTCCGAAGGACACAAAACAGCTACTCTGACTGCCTGAATTGGCTGGAGCGCTCAATGTACACCCTAAGGGCACGAACTGGTCAAAGTGGGTGTGGCATCTTTTCACACTCAGTAGAAGGGAGAGCAGAGAGTTAAATGATTTATGCCCTAAAGGGCGTGGACAGCACCTGAGGCACATAGCCTCATCTGGGTTTAAGGGCAACTTTGCTGTCATTGGGCCCAAACTCAAGGCAGGAAGAGTCCACTGAAAGAGCCTGCAGGTCACAAATTCGCTTGGCCGATGTCAGAGCCAGCAGGAGAGCGGACTTTACCAAGAGAGGACGAAGGTTGGCTGGCATGAGTGGCTTAAACGGAGGGCCCCGATGTGCCCTCAGGACAATAGACAGGCCTCAAGAAGGGACCGTGTTAGGGAGAGGCAGGTTAAGCCTCCTTGCACCTCCGAAAAATCTGACCACCAGGTCAGCTATTGGAGCGTGGTACGCTGCGATAGCTGTCAAGAATACTTTGAGCATGGACGGAGTGCGCCCCCCCATCCAACAGCTCCTGCAAATTCACGAGTTCACACTTACATATAATTAGAGTGGATAAGATTTAATGTGTATTTGGCGTGCTGTCCGGGGGGAGGGCTCTGAGCTCGGAGTTTTGCCTGAACTCAGAGTACTCCCCCCTATGTAAGTGGTTAGGACTGGGAGTGTGGAGAAGGGTCAGTGGAGGGATGCTGCTAAACTATCAATGGAGTGAGGTGAGATTGCTGAATCTATATATACACCTCTTATCATTGATTGCTGAGTGCACTCCACTCATGTTAATTAACTGAACGTGCTCCTCCCGAACTTTGTTAATAAAACATCATAAAGAGAGAATGGAAGCGATCTCACAAGAAATGGGGTCTGTACGCCGGGCTGCACACCAGCCGGAGCATATTAATAATTTCTGCTCCTTGTTCATGACCTTCTGGGGGAGGCGTTTAGGTTCCCATCAAGAGGCCACAGGTGGAGGCTCCACAACTCGGGTTAGGGATGCCAGATTGACTCCTCCAATTGGGAAAGGAGGTCCCTTCTTAGCAGGATTTGACCATTGTGCTGCAGACAGCAGCTGAACCATTCCCGGGAAAATGTTCCAAATCATGTGGACCATCTGTGAGTGGAGTCTCCATTACCCTTGAGGGGGTCCGTTCTGGGACAGAATATCTGCTCCAGTTTTCATGGAGCCTGGCTTATGTTTTACTCTTAGTGAGCAGAGATTGTCCTGTACTCACAGAAGGAGGCGGCGTGCCAGTCTGATCAGCAGACGGGACCTGAGACCCCCCTGATAATTTATGTAGGCTACCACTATCATGTTGTCCGACCGGACCAGGACATGGTGCCCTCTGAGTTCCGGCTGGAATTCCCTGAAGGCCAGAATCACTGCCATCCAGGTAGTTGTGCCAGCCCGATATTGGCTCTGTCCAAAAGCCAAAGGATGGCCTGACGTCACACAGGGCGCCCCAACAAGTCTTGGAGGCATCTGTCAAGACTACTTTCCTTCTGAAAACCGAGCCCAGTTCCACTCCCATCTGATACTGTGACGGTCTCCATCACAGACCGTTCTCAATAACGGTATGTTATTGTGGAAGAGGGCAACAAACACAGTACAAATGTACTGGAAACAAACACAATGCCTCCAACACCCAGAACTGAACAGGGGGTTGCACACATGTGCACACATGCTCGTTTTTAGGGCGGTCCAGTCTCGGCAGGACTTATTCTCCTCCTCCTTATGCCAAAGACATCAGGGCTGCTTGGGCGGCTCAGGGTCCAGTAATAGTTTAGGGCGGGATCCCTGGCGCTTGGGAAATGGGTAGCGCTTTGCTAGACGGAAGACCTGCTTCACCTCAGGTCCCGCCTTCTGCTGGGGATAAGCAGTTGGGGGAGCTCGCTTGGTGTGCCGTTGAGCCAACGTTGATTTAGGGTGACTTGATGCAGCCAAGAAACTCGTTCTCTTTGGCAGAAAATGGCAAATTGCCTGTGATGTCTTCTGCACCGCCGTGAAGAGTTCAGTGAAGCCATCCACCACAGAAACAAATAAGCCCAAAGGAGAGACCGGGGAGACGAGTAAGGCTGTCAACATCCTTGATCTCTGTTAAGTTGAGTCAATGGTGGCACTCAAGAACAGTTGTCCCTCTGCATGGCTTGGATGGGTGGGAGGCTTTAGACTTTCAGCTGAGGGCCAGGGGAGAGAGGAGGAAGTTTAGTATAGCCTATTTCCTCTGCACCGTCAACCGTGGTGAGGACAGATGATCTTTGCGCTGAAGGAGAAAAATTCTGACTCAAATGGCTTTTTAGCGTGGCTTAATGCAGGTGCACAGACATGAACCAATCAGGCTTCAGTATTCTGAGAAAACGTAATATAAATGACTGTTTATATACAGTGATAACAGACTTATTAGAGGGATGGTGTCTCCTGTAACAGGAAGCAGATCGTTCATGAGGAGAAGGAAGACTGTGTAGCCCAGAATAAGAGTCATTTTGAAGGCAGAACGGTCCACATTTTGAGGAGGCAGGAGGAAGCTGAACAGATCTATGGTAATCAGGCAGTAGCTGGGGATCAGGAGGTTCACCACGTATAGAGTTGGTCTGCGCTTCAGGACAATCTAATACGAGACAACCATTAGAACAATAAACAAAACAAAAATCAAATAAATAGTCCATTCAAATTAAAAATTCTGAACTGACCATGAACTTAAAAATGTCAGTCAATCTTAGTAGAATTTTTTTCACAAATTTTCACAATATTTATCAACTACAATATTTAGGAATTGAAGGTGACACAAACATGATAAACAAGTTCATCCCAGCTCTCCAGCCCATCATTTACAAGGGATAAGGTGGCACTTTGTCTGCCGGTTATGGAAATCAGTTGCCACTCCCCTTTAGTCTCCATGTACTTTAGGGATTTTTGAAATGTGGCCTCCACTGGTTCTAAAAATGATAGCTGAATATCTCTAGCTGTAGAGGGAGAAATTAATATGCAGATTAATAATTATTGCAGATTTGCATTTCCATGTCTTCATTCCCATTTTGAGAATTTTTTTTGTAAGTGAGACGACTAAATCACTGTTAATTAAAATCTACCCGCCTAGTGTCTTTTTAAAGACATTAATATTCCGCTGACTGCTATCCAAACAGATCGTCAAACCCACACAAATTACATATATTTGTTTTTATTATCTTAAATCAGAACTGAATGTTAATATTTTATTAATCATGATTAGATAATTTAATTTACATCCTAAAAAACGTTACTTTACTTACATGTTTGCTTGTACGAGTTAAATGTGTAGGTGCAGTTTTGAATATCAAAAGGAAAGGTGTAGATGTCAAGGTTGCAGGAGCTTATTACATGGACTGGCAGCCGATCTTCTGCTTTGCCGTTGTTGTAAAGATAAACATAATATGTGTCTGGGGCTTGGTTATCACTCATGCTGTAATTAAATAGGGCAGCATGACACAGACAGCAACAACAGTTGTATTTATCACAACTATTGACAAAATATTAGTATTATAGTTGGTTAGACAAGTTGAGTTGACTAATCAACAACCACACTGTGTTGATCTTGAAAATATGTTGTTTTGCACATACTAGGGATGGGAAAAACTATGTACATTGACCAAGAAGCATCCCGTATTATCTGGAATTGAGTAATTCTCAGTAATTTACCCATTTTGTCTTGCCTGTAACATTCACTATTTACACTTCATTGACCAGTATGTTTAAGATATTACTAAGTTATTATATAATTAACAAAGTTGCACAGTCCAAGCTTATATAATAAGTAATGACACGTCGCTGAATTATTAGAAAAATAATGCACACTCGAGGTGGTAATGCAGTCACGACGCGAATCAGATGTGCATTATTTTTCTAATAATGCAATGGCCCAGCGTCAATTATTCCACTTATTTTATGGTTACCACACCTCAAGACATTGTTCAAATGTTTTATTTCAATAGGTTTGTCAGATTTTTGTCCCTAAAACACTCTTGTGTGTAGGACTAATTACATATGCATCAATTGCCAAGCCTCAGTTTCTAATTCCAAAACGTCATTCCAGAGCTAGTAACGGAGGCTTGAGCCATTGATAATGCAGTCAAGACCTGCCTGAAACTACTTTAGTTGTGTGTTTACTGGGAAAAAATTGCACACCTTAGAATGTTGGTCTACCAAACAGAATCAAGCATTCAACCGCCCTGTAGTAGAACCTTATTTAATGGTTTGATTTATAGTGTTGTATTTTATAACTCACAATTCATTGATGACAATATCAGACCTCCAGAGTTTTTTTCTTGGCAGTGTGATTCTGTCTGTTCCACATTCATCAGGATCCCAGCTCAAACCTTCAATACTCCAGCCCTTTAAAAAACGCAAATATCATAATTGATTAATTTTCAGTTGATGTAATATAAACACATTTAAAAACAATTTTATAAGTATCAAAATATCATATTTAAGATTTTAGGAATTGAAGGAAAATATGACAGTTCATAATAGATAAGGTGACAGGCAAGGTGCCAGTTCATAATAGATCCTTACAAACCGCAGCCAGATAAATGCATCCAAGGTTTGAGCTTTTTCATCCTAAAAGGGAAAATGTCCACAATTTCTATTTAGCCATTTGCAAATTATGAATGTGACTGCATAGTGTGATTGGTATATTTGGAAATTTACTCACCACACCTAAAATGGCATACAAAATGAAACTCAAACTGATATTTGTAGGTGTTTTTGGATTAATAACTGGCCGCATTTGGGTTTTGTTGAAGACACTCTCTCTGAGTGATTGTAGGAGAGACTCTGCGGTTGGCTGAGAGCAGTTTAAGGTTTCTGCAGATCTCATGAGTGCTGCTGCCAGAAGGGTTCGGCCCCAAAGAGAGAAAACAGTACCAAGATAGTCATGAAGGAAACAAGCTATATGCATACTAAACCAAAAAGATGTATTACAGTCCTAGAGGCCATGAACGACAGGCTCTTTTTAGGATTTACTCATGTTTTGGACTTGATTATTAAAATGATTATCTTACATTGAATAATGAAGCATGTGAAGAGTTGTAGAGTTGTAGAAGATTGGCAGTTCATTGTCTAGCCTGCAATGACAATTATAAACATTTGTTTCTGTATTCATGAGACAACCAAATCTTTGATAGGTTTCTTGAGAACATTTGGAACTCAAAACTCTTGGCTTTGGAAATCATTTTTTACCGTAACAACAGCTTTTACCAGACCAGGTTCGGGTTGCATAAGAGCCCTTAAGTTAAGAAAAGACTTATTATAGCTGCAGGCTTTTCCCCCTCAGGAATATCTTTAAGTCAAACCACTTAAGAGGTTTCATGCAACCGGGCCCAGACCTAGATGAATGTTTAGTTTCACTTTATTTGAAGGTGCCTTTGTTACAGTGTAATTATACAAACAAGTTCTGAGTAATATTAATTAACAACATGCACTTACTATATAATTATGGTTCGTTACTTGTCATCATTTACAGTTATTACCATAGGAAGTACATGTAAGATGTGTAATGGTCTATTTGACCAGTTTACTTGTGATTCTAAAAATCTTGACATACATTCATTAAATTCCTTTTGTGAGTGAAAAAAATATTTTTTGGATAATGATACTAAGAATAAACTTATTGGAATGCTACAAAGCAAAACGTTTATTTCCAACAAACCCATTAACTCCTAATTATTTTCAGTTGAAACCCAACCTTCTTGTTAATTGCTGATTCTTACCTTGAATACTGACAGAAGTTCTATATCCATAAAGTACTTGGTCAGTGTTGTGACTATCAGGGACCCACAGATTTTCATTTCAAGATAATTTCTCAGTTTGACAGGAACTGTGTTAGAATGGTGACTATAACAGAATGGTGAATAGCTGATTTGCCTAGGCAAATATGAATTAGTCTTGCTCGCAACAATGAACACTTTTGCAAAAGTCAACATTTTACTTCTGGAACATTCTTTTGCATACTTAAGTTGAGGTTAAGACATGTGGCATTGTCTAAAATTGTGGTTTAGATATGACTGTCAGGTATTTATGTGTAGATAAATCCAAGAAAAGAGATGTGTGACGCAGATTGAACGAATATATGACTTTTAATAAAACATAGCATTAACACGAGACAATGAACTGAAGAAATTGATTAGCTGATTCAGGTGTGTTTATCTAGGGTTGGAGCTAAACTCACCAGGACAGTGGCCCTCTAGGAACAGGTTTGGAAAAGGTTATCCAGTGTGACGGCTCTTGCACTCAGAGCAGCATGCTTAGCTTCAGTCTTTACATAAGCAGATTCAAATTTAGATACAGCAGATGCCTTTAATGATTAAGATCTACGAGTCTCACTCATCTATTTCATTACTTGAAAGTTAAGGGGTTGACTGAGGATGGGTATGTGAGGATGCCCCAGATTGTGGAGATGCCTGGTGGGTATCTCTTTCCTGGTGCGGCATCCTCTTTGAAGACCCCCGCCCTGCCCTCGAAGCCTTGTCAAACTACATTGCGGCCAGGGTGGTGGAGACATGCACACTGTAGCAGTGCTGCAAGCTTAACAGGCTGATTCATTGAAGGACCTGAATCAAGGACCTGAGCCCTGTCCAGAAGCTCCGCCACACCACAGACCCTCTGCTTCACTAAGCAGCAAGGCCGGTAATTTCGGACATTATCTTGCGCCCATGGTTGCCACGGAGCGGCACCTGTGGCTGAACTTTTCTGGTATTAAGATGAGGTAAAAAATCGTCATCCTCATAAGAAGGCGAAGAAGGATCTCAGGGAAGTTATTTCGGTTATTTCGGGGGCGGGGGTTGACTAGCTTTCGTGAGGCACACTCGCAAGGTGTCTCGCTCTCTCCCTCTCTGCCGTGCGCGCGCTATGTATGTTATGCGCGCAGTATGTTCTGTCTCGCATGCGCGCTCTAGATTCCGGGAGATTTGAACTAATTTACGGGCATCAGGGAGATGCTATCAATATGCGGGAGACTCCCGGAACTTCCGGGAGACTTGGGATGTCTGCAATGGCCACGGACAATTTGAGGAAGTGGTGGGGGAAGTGACGTATGCCGTAAAGCAGTCGAATTTTGTAGTTCTTTTTGTGCTCCGGTTACTACCCAAAACCCGAAGTTACATAGTGCAAGTAAAAGCGATACAGACCACGTCAGGCTATGTCAGACGCGTCATTTAACCTATTGTAAGTCGATGTACCATCACAAGGGTCTTGGAAATATATTATGAAGGTTGAAAAACTACATAGTGTTACTTTAAGCTTGTTTTATGTGTTTTTTAAAAATAGTAAGCGCAAAAAAAGGTTGTGTTATTTAGATAGAGGTATTTGTGGCTGTTTGTGCTGATCTCTGTTAGCAAGAAATACTTCCATTTCTCTCTGGAGGATGTTGGATGTGAGGAGCTCATTTGCAGTACAGGAATGGTGTTCATTTTTGTTTTTGCGATTAATATAGAGAATATTGTGAGCAGCACATGGAATGAGATTTCTAGAATCGAATACTTAAGGTCAGGAATCAGATATTTGTTATAAAATTATACAACCCGAATTCCGGAAAAGTTGGGACATTTTTTAAATTTGAATAAAATGAAAACTATAAGACTTTCAAATCACTTGAGCCACTATTTTATTCACAATAGAACATAGATAACATAACACATGTTTAAACAGAGAAATTTTACACTTTTATCCACTAAATGAGCTCATTTCAAATTTGATGCCTGGGGGCAGGCCAGCTGACAGTCTTGCCTGGGCCCGGGACAAGATAATCTTAGATGGGGCCCCCCCACGATTTTTTTTATTTTTTATAAAACACCATATACTTTTACCCAAAATGAATAATAAAAACACGTTTAAATGGGTACATTTTCTATAAATGTCTTCATTTTCTTTTCTGACATAGCCTACTGCAGTTCTTGTTAAAACACACTAGACATGCATAATCTGTGCATTTTGGGCACTTTTTGTGTGAAATCATATTTATTTTTTGTCCATCAAAAGTGTGCTTTCACTTTTAAGCATGAGCAGCGCAGCAAAAATAGACTCGGATCTGACCCATTATCTGTTCACCGATGATGACAGTGATGCATTTCAGCCGGCTTTTTATTTCTCATCTCCATAAATAGTAGTAAAGCTAATCCAAGGGCTAGAAATCAATGAATTCTTTGCTAATACTTCCTCGTCATCATGGAGAGCGCAGTTCGCACCGCTTTCTTCTTTCCACAAGCGTTTGCTCTCCCGTGGCGTCTGTCGTTGCTATGCAACAATGAACTTAGGCGCGCCTGTAAAAACGAGCGCGCCGCGTCGCTATTATGAGCTAATATCCCAAATATTTCCATATGTGGCTCTTTCCTCCTTTCTTATCAACAAGTGGATTTACAGCCACCACAGCAGCAGCACCGCCGGTCGCCATGTCTCAGCGCTTTTATGAAGAGGACAACTGCACGCGCTTTGGGCATGCACGCGCATCCCGGGTTTGCAGTGGCGTGACTATCGGTAAGACGGGTACGCAGTTGCTTACGGGCCCGGACCAATCAGGGGCCCGCGTGACTGGAAGATATTGATTGACAGCCGGGGCCCCCTATCGCATTTTACTACTTTTAGTCTGATCGCATTTTACTTTATCTCGAAATTATTTGAATAAATAATGACATAAACATATTTTACTGATCATTAAATACATGTTTGAAACGAACAATGATGGATTTTGGTGTAATTTGTTTCGAAATTGAGAATTGGGAATCCCCGGGTGAACATGCGTATTGCGTCACTCAATTTGCCATACTGTCAATTGCCCGTGCGCACCATCTGGATCTTAAGGATTTAATCGACAACTTTTCACAGAGGAAAGCTCGGAAATTGCTGCTGTAATGCAAGTGAGCATCTTTGTTATGTCTTTGGACCTAAGCCTATGTGTGTGTAGTCATAGCAGTGAGTAATGTGTTATGTGTAATGGTGTGCCGTCACCAGTGTTTTTTATTTTGTTGTGGTGCGCGTAGGCTTCTCCTGATTTTGTCAGTCATCTCATCTCTTATATGCGTCATCACGTGCAGTAGGGGGGCCCGATTTGATAATCCTGCATAAGGGCCCGGTGTTGGCTTGTTACGCCACTGCGGGTTTGAGAAAACCTGGTAGTACCGTGGCGTGACGTTTAAAAAGAAATTTGTACCGACTTGGTACCGAAGTGCCGGGTTGACAACACTCATATACGTTGGCTGCGCGGTTTCTTACCTTGCTCTACGTTGACTTTATAACGTTAGTTCCAGCTTCACCGTCACCACCTTTTTAAAAATATTTGTTTAGGACATCTCGAAGGCCTCTATTTTCTTCTTCTTTTTTCTTTTCTTTTCTGAGCACCGGACTTGTGCTGACCGGACATTTTGAGCGTAACGTTAGCGTACTGAACTTCAAATCAAATGACAACATCATATTTCGATCAGTGGCCAAACCATTTTTTTTTTTTTTTGAGGGGGGGGGGGGTTCTTGACCACTATTTCAAGGACAATTAGGAAGAAAACGAATAAAAAGCTTTTATGTAACTCAAATATTAGATTTTTTTCAACAAATATGCCTATTTTATTTATTTTTTTAACAATTATTCCATAATTTAATGAGGGCTCAGTTCTGGGCCCCCCTCCCTACCTACCCTGGGCCCAGGACAACAGACCCGTTTGTCCCCCCCTGTCGGCGGGCCTGCCTGGGGGCAACAAATGGTTGAAAAAGCAATACATTTTTAGAAAGGATTCAGGTGGGAGAACATCTAGCAACTAATTAAGTTAATTGATATCAGGTCTGTAACATGATTAGCTATAAAAGGGATGTCTTAAAGAGGTAGAGTATCTCATAAGTAAAGATGGGCAGAGGCTCTCCAATCTGTGAAAGAGTGCGTACAAAGATTGTGGAACACTTTAAAAACAATGTTTCTCAACGTCAAATTGCAAAGGCTTTGCAAATCTCATCATCTACAGTGCACAACATCATCAAAAGATTCAGAGAAACTAGAGAAATCTCTGTGCGAAAGGGACAAGGCCGAAGACCTTTATTGGATGCCCGTGGTCTTCGGGCCCTCAGACGACACTGCATCACTCATCGGCATGATTGTGTAATTGACATTACTAAATGGGCCCAGGAATACTTCCAGAAACCACTGTCGGTAAACACAATCGGCCGTGCCATCTGCAGATGCCAACTAAAGCTCTATCATGATCCTCTGGGCAAAAGAAGAGGGAGACCTTCCATCGTGTTATCAGCAAACAACCTCACATATTCACCTACTCAGGCAGTCACCACAAGGGTTTAATGGATCATTCAAACTAAGCAAACCAAGGTGGAGAAATGGCTTAGAGCACTTACACTATGTAAATGATGGGATTTTGTAAAACCTGAACATTTGATTAAAATTAAACAACCAGTTCCAGCATTGTCTTTGAACTCATCGCCATCTTCTTAAAAGTTTTGTTCCACTAAAAGTTGTAGATCAATCTCAGATGAGTTTTGTGGAAAAACGGTAGAAGAGGTCTGTTGAAGAACAAAAATCCTTAAAAGTACCTATGATGGCGTCAGTGCTGTCACAAGCTATGTTTCCATTTAATCTATTCATAAAATTGGAATTGTCAATCAGCGTGACCAGGGCCGTAGCTAGAGGATTTGGGGCCCCTTGAAAAAATATTGATGTGGGCCCCCACCACCAATATCATATACTGTACAATAGATGAGCACGGAAAAACCATTTATTGTCTTATTTTTTAATAAAGATAATATGGAACTGGTAATATTATTAAATAAAGCGAATACATTTATTCATCCACGTGCAGTGTGTTGTATTCGTGGTTTCTTGATGTATTAAATAGCCTATCATCAGCCGGCAGGTCAGGTGCATAATGCAATGCGTCGTGACTCGTGTCTTTCTTTTTTTTAACTCTATTTATCGGAATTTTGACCACTTAATCATTCGGTCGATTGTGGCGCGCACCGATAATGAAAGGTGACAGTACCCGGCAGGCTGTAGATGGAAGTTTTCTTATTCCCAGCGAAATAACAATACAACCTGTCTTTAAGAACGTCTTGATCGACTGGGAATGGATACAACAACTCTCCTGACCTCCCTCTCCATCTTTTCATGGCGTTTCTGTTTCCCTGATTTATGTTTTCTTTTCCCCGACACCCTTCAGTCAGTTAGACTCCTGCTCTTCCACCAAGTTCATCGTTAACTTCAGGCTACGCCGCCTCAACTCTGATTGGTTCTGTTCATGAGCTGGGGTGGGACTTACAATTTTATTGGGCCCATCTTATGTTTGTCACTGACTAAATAATTAATAAATACTTTAGATCGGACTAAACCATTTTTATGGAGTTAAGAGAAGCAGATATTTGGAAAAATATTTAACCAAATTGCACGTTTTTGTGGATTTTATTTAAATCTCAGGCATACAACTAATATAAATATTATAATTATTCATACAACAGGGGCCTAAATAGTATAACTGCGGGATTTTGTGGGGCCTCCTGGGGAGCGGGGGCCCCTATAATTGTCACCAGCTTTCACCCCACTAGCGACGGCCCTGAGCGTGACTGCAGCAGAAATGAAAAACAAAAGCAGGATCTATGCACAGCAATTGTTTTAATAATAACAAACTAAATGTAACAAAACACTCCAGCTTTTCAAAAATAGCAAGACACGATCAGGAAAACCATCTAACATCGACAATAATGAACCAGGGACAACTGAAATTGAGGGCTATAAATACACAGGCAAACACTAGGGACTAAATGAGATAATTAACTAGAAACAGGTGTGACACATAAGGGCAAATCAAACACTATGGCAACAGATGAACAGAGACAAAGGAAACTGAACTGTAAACAGTGTAAAACTAACTCAAAGTCTAAATCAAAGAAACAACAAATCAAACGTGACATTAATCCCCATCAAAAAGGCGTGTCCATGCACCTTAAAACACCAACAAAAAAATCCAAAAGAGTAGGAAGGGCATGGGCTTACGAGGAAGATGCAGAAGCTGACACACGGGACAAGACAAGGAAGGAACCAGCGAGGAGATGACAACGGGATGAGCCAGGGAGGAGATGGCGATGGGAGAAGCTAGGGAGGAGACGATGGCAGGAGGAGCCAGGGAGTGACCCCAAACAGCTAGCTGGATGAAGGCCCACAGTGTAGCCAATGGTAAAAGGAGCCATGGTGAAACCTTGATGTAAAGGCAAGGCAGAACCAGGGGGACGACAGAGGGGGAGACAGTGGAGATAGAGACCAAGGCGGAGCCGAAGAGACCGGGCGACACTGGAGACCTAGGCGGAGCCGTGGGGACCAGTGGCTGAGGTGAAGCCAAGATGCTGTAGGACTGAGGCGGAGCCGGAGCGATCAAGGACCGAGATGGAGCTGGTGGGAAGGTGGAACTCGACGGAGCCAAATGGGTGGAGGGACAAGTCGCAGATGAAGGCCCAGAATCCCATGGTGAAGGCAAAGCGACGACTGACAAAGGCCGATCTAGAGGGACAGAGAAGCCCGGTGGAGCCGGAAGGATGATGGTCCCAGGTAGAGCAGAGGAAGCAAGGAGCCAAGGTGGAGCTGACTGGGTTTGGAGGTTCGAGGTGGAGCTAGAGGGTCAACAGACCAGGGCAGAGTTAGGGAACCGGAAGTCTAAGGTGGATCCGAGGTGCTGAGAGGATAGCAAGGAGCGGAAGGACTGTAGGGAGCCAGCTGAGACAGGGCAGAAGAACTGGATAACATGAGCAGAAGTTTACAAAACAGGTTCCTTGGGAGTGGCAGGGTAGGCAGAGAGTTAAAAAAACGGCCTCCTTGGTCGGTACAGGACAGGCAGAGAGTTAATAAACGGTCAATACAGGACAGGCAGAGAGTTCAAAGACGACCTCCTTGGCCGATATGGGAGAGGCGGAGAGTTCAAACACGGCCTCCTTGGCTGATATGGGACAGGCAGAGAGTTCAGAAACAGCCTCCTTGGCTAACATAGGACAGGCAGAGAGTTCAAATACGGCCTCCTTGGCCGACATGGTACAGACAGAGGAGGTGGGAGTGGGAGGAAGGGTGGGAACATCCACAACAACGTAGACGAAACAGACACGGTGCTGGGCAACAAAACAGGCATGGTGCTAATCCCTTTACTCTCCTTAAATTCCTCACACAATTTTGTAGAAATTATACACAGCTCACCCTCAGCGGCAGGAGTATTGGTAGGGCACTGGTTAATGCCCTCGTATTCCACAAGGAAGCTTACCCTAAAACTTCAAATAATAGCCGAGTCCCAAATAGACGCCTGTCTCTTTTACACGCCTGGTGTGGCTGCAGGTTTGGGTAAATAAAGGCCGGTCTCAAATAGAGGCCGGGTCTGTTTTTGAGTTTCGGGTTGTATTTAATCCTCTAAATCCGCCAGATCGTCCACTTTTTGGCGGCCGCCAAAGCAAATTTTTGTCCCTCCAAAGCCTTTTTTGATCGATGAGTGATGTAGAATAGAATGACTGCTGCGCTCGACAGGGCGCGTTACGAGCAGAGAGAGAGAGAGCGCCCCGGCCGCGCGCGCGCACTCTCACGTCTTCAAACAACACAAGTTATGACAGGGACAACACTGATCCTGTGTCGCCCCCCCTCCCGTCTACTGATTATGCCCCAGTTCTGAGGAGTCATGAGGTAAGACGGGTCCTCTGCGGCATTAACACCAGGAAGGCAGCCGGACCGGACGGTGTGTTGGGCCGAGTGCTGAGAGACTGTGCTGCGGAGCTAACTGACGTTTTTACCGTCATTTATAATACATCACTGTCCACTTCATGGGTTCCTGCGTGCTTTAAGGCAGCTACAATAGTCCCAGTCCCTAAGCAGTCAAATGCCACTCATCTAAATGATTATAGACCGGTGGCACTCACCTCCATTCCTGCCAAGTGTCTTGAGAGGCTGGTCTCCACTTACATCAAAAGCGCAATACCATCATCACTTGATCCACACCAATTTGCATATAGACGGAATCGGTCGACTGAGGATGCCATCGCCATCGTGCTCCACACGTTATTGGAACATCTCGAGCACAAGAACACCTACGCGAGACTCCTCTTTGTCGACTTTAGCTCGGCCTTTAATACAATCCGGCCGTTCAAACTCCGAGCAAAACTGCAACACCTTGGCTTCAACAACTCGCTGTGCAATTGGATTGTGGACTTTCTGACAAATCGAACACAGAGTGTTAGAGTAGGCAAGCACATGTCCTCCACCCTATCAATCAACACCGGGGCCCCCCAAGGGTGTGTGCTTAGCCCCTTGCTCTACACTCTATTTACACATGACTGCTCTGCTTCTCTCTGCTCCAATCTCATTGTTAAATTTGCCGATGACACAACAGTGCTCGGACTAATTAACAACAACAATGAGGCGGATTACCGAACCGAAGTGCAACATCTAGCGTCATGGTGTGTCAAAAATAACCTGTCTTTGAACATCAAAAAGACTAAGGAGATTATTGTGGACTTTCGCAAAAGCAGACCCAATCACTCTCCTCTCTGTATTGGAAATGAAGTGGTAGAGAGGGTGCCATATTTTAAATTTTTGGGAGTATCTGTGACTGATGACCTGTCCTGGGGAATCAACATCACCTCTGTGATAGGGAAGGCCCAGCAACGCCTCTACTATCTGAGGCAACTGAGGAGCGCCAGGATTCCTAAACAGCTAATGGTCAACTTCTACAACTGTGCCATCAGCAGTGTTCTGACGTATGGCTTCTTAGTGTGGTATTCCAGCTGCACTAAAGCCCATCAGCAAGCACTCCAACGAGTGGTAAATACAGCGGGTAAAATCATTGGGACCACTCTTCCAGAGATCAGCAAGATCTATGATACCCGCTGTCTGAAGAGAGTGCATAGCATCTTACTGGACCGGCATCACCCGGCCCATCATTTGTTCCACCTGCTGCCTTCAGGGAGAAGGTACAGGTCTATTGGTGCCAGTAAAACCAGACTGGCAAACAGCCTGTACCCTTACGCGGTGAGGCTGCTTAATTCTGCTTAATGATGCCGGTCCCCCCCTCCCTCCCTCATACCCCTCATACCTCTGTGAAATAACTGTGAACTGGACTTTGCATTGTTGCATTAATCACATCCATATCCAACTCTGATTATCATACTCATCATACTTTTGTCCTGGTTGTCTTTTTGTTTTGTAAAGCCTCTTGCTGCTATTAAGAGTTAATGTCACTGGTTCTGTGTTTAAACAACTATATACTTCGATGTGCCATGTTTACACAGGGGTATTTATTACTTATTTTGTTAGTGCAGTCTAAGACACCATGTACGGTTGTTGTATGCTCCAAACACAATTTCGTTGTTGTTCTCTGGACGACAATGACAATAAACGTGAAATGAAATGAAGCGCTGTCTTGCTCTCTCTCCCTCGCGCATATTAATCAAAATCAATTGACGCGATAGTAAAAGGTCGAAAGACCGCAGTTTCACGTGGAGCATTTGGAGATTTTTAGAGATTAGAGACAGGGCTATACACTCAATGAACAACATCTCAACACTAAATTGTAAAGGCCTGTCTCATATAGACGCCTGTCTCAAATACAAGCCGGTGCAGTTCGACGATTTGGGAAAATAAAAGCCCGGGCTACTATTTGAAGTTTTACGGTAATAGGACGGAAGGTGTTGCCAGCTCACGAATCTGGTCAGACCTCCTACTGGGCTCAGGTTCCGCATGAAGATGGCTGTCTCTGGGGCTGAAGCGAACTCAGGGATGAGCTCAGTGTAAAACTTTGCCAAACAAATGAGGACATTCTCTTTATGTGAACTTTTCCATCTCAGGTAATTCCACCATCATGATTAGCACCAATCCAAAAGATTGATTTGAGACTGTTATCTCAGTTTGTTCGTTGTGCTAACTCACAGAAGCAGATAGTTCATTCCAGTAATATTATTCCAGTAATGAAAGACCTCTCTGGCTGAGTTGGATGAATGCACCTGCTAGATCCATATCTTGGTCCATTATTCTGTCATGGCATGGTTGAGGCAAAGGATGAAAAATAATAAGCTGGATCTATGCTGAGTTGTTGTTTTAACAATAACAAACTAAAAGTAACAAAACACTCAGGCTTCTCATAATTAGCAAGACACGATTAGGACAATCATCTAACTTTAGCTGGAAAATAACTTTATTGTAGAGCTGCCATAAAGCCAAAACAATCTGTTACTTTAATTTCCTATTATCACTGTGAAGCTGCTTTGGAACATAATAATTAATAATAATAATAATTCGTTACATTTATATAGCGCTTTTCTGAGTACTCAAAGTGCTTTACATGGAAGGGGGAATCTCCTTAACCACCACCAATGTGCAGCATCCACCTGGAGGAACAATTTACATTGTTAAAAGCGCTATATAAATGAGGATGACTTGACTTGACTAACATTAACAATAACAGACCAGGGACGACAACGACTTCTTTGGGGTTTAATGGCAGCTTGCATCCAGAAGTGCTGCACTAATGCCATCTTCTGGATTTATTTTCCTGTAATGTTCGTTACATCATATTCTCCTCATTAAAACTGTCCTTGTTAAAAAGCTGAAAGTACATCTGCCTTGTTCATTCACACCACTTTCCTGTATATCCCTTATTCTTGTCCCTGTTAATCCAATTTTCCTAATTCTTCCATCATGTTTTTCCACTTTTTTTGGGAAAACTGCAGGTCCAAATCAGTTCGATCTCAGTGCATTTCCCCCCTATTCTTGTATATATTGTAATTATTGCATGCAGTAGATCCTTGCAGAGAATCCCCCAATCCATTCTAGTGCCATCATGGTGGCATAATAATTCAGCTGCATACACACTCATCATCATTTGTGATTTGTCTGCTTACCTCACCTCATTGATTAACAATGACAATTGCAGATCCAGTCCTTCCTGTGTCTAGATCCTTCAATTCATCTGTATAAATCTGAATATAATCTTTAAAAAAATCTTTATATTTTAAAACATTCTGCTTCCAGATTCATACTGTTGTGTATTGTTTTGATTTGAAGTAATTTAAAATCAACTTCAATACTTAATATCATCCATACTGGGGTCGCAGAGGTCCTATTCGCACACTTGCAATTCTCTAGCTGCCGCATCTCCTATCCACCCAAAACGTAACTTTTGTGCTCTCTCGCTTTCCCAGTTAGCTTGCAGTATTCTTTTGGTTGGATGACTATCTCCTTGTCCCTTTAGATTTATACAATATGTTACTAGCAATTGTTTGTGTTGAATGTTCAGTGGCATTTCTCCTGCTTCAAATAGTAGTGCACACACTAATAATGTTTTTACTGCTCCTGGGCATACTCTCAGTAGCCTGGTCCCACCAGACTCTCGTACATTTCATTTGTACATAGAGTCTTGCATCGCTCCATTGACAAGCGTTAACTTCCTTGTAGACGGGTACTCTGTTGAAGTCTAAAACTATTGGATCTGCCCAGAGTCACTCTGGATCAGCCATAACCAATCGCTAACGTTTGGTCGTGACGTATGATGACTCAAACTAGCCCACAACATCAACGTCATTGTTCTCAGCCTCTGTTCGCTGATTGGCCTGGTAAAAAAATGACTGGAGAAAACCAAAGAATACAGCACAATTCCAGACGTAGTACTGAAGGAAAATTAAAATTGAGCGGAAGTACGTAGGAGGACGGAGCTAGGCTATACTCTCAGTGCTTTAGACTGTATTACATCAAGTCTTACAAGTACAGATTTGGCTGCTGACACAGACACCATACTGCCATTATCAAACCTTGTTCTTATTAAACTTACACATATACTTCAGTGACTTACAATCTGCTCCCCATTCTAATCCTGTTAAACATATCATTATATTTATTATAGAGCCAGAGTCACTGTCGAGCCCCCTTGAGGTGTCAAGGGCTAGTCGACGAAACACTGAGGACGGAAGGTGCCCACTTGAAGACCCTAGAGATGTCCCCTACTCGGCTCAATCCAGACGGTTGTCGTGCTGGTCCACTGGGGAGATCACACTGTAGTTGCAGCCGTTGTGTGTGCTGACGCGCCAAGTACACTGCAGCCGTTAACGCCGGACAGAAGGAGATTTACATCACCATATGGCAGGAAGCGTAAATGGATGGAGAAGCATAGGTTAATGTAAAGCTACGTCCTAGTTTGTGCTTATCTTGGCGAAAGCCGAGTACAAATCAGCATGAAGTTTTAACATCTACTCTTGTGTAATGGAAATCATTACTTTTTACACTTAATCCTCCACATTTTTTGTTCTCCATGTGAACCTTGAGTCAAAGTGAACTCCTAAAAAGCAGAATCTTTTAACTCTCTCCAAGTTACTTCCATAGTTTTAGATTAATACCTTCCATGAGTTTCTTTCTTGCAAAAAAAAACCATCACTTTAAAATTTAAAAGCCCACTTTATCCCTCACTTTTCAACCTGCTAAAGGTATTTTCTTAACTGCGTTCTACACTTCTTCCTCTTTTCCATTGTGCCCCATCATCCACAAACATCGATCTTCCCATGCCCATTAATATATTTACATATATGTCATTAATCATCACGGAAATGTGGGCCTTACAACATTTCATTCTCTACAACATGTTTGCTTGATAGGTCTGCTCCTATTTTAACCTGAATTGTCCTTCCTTTCAGGAAGTCCTTTTATTTAGTTAAATTCCCATACTATACAACTGAATCATTAACTCCACTCTCGATAGCATATTATTTGCTTTTGCCATGTCAAAAATAGTACTACTGTTGTCTTTTTATTTTATTTGTGCTTTACTTATTTCATCTTCCAGACACAATACTGGATACTCTTTACTCTCCTAAATCCACTTTGATATTCAGCCACCATACCTCTTTTTGTCAGGGTTCTGGACTGATCAGCTTAGGGATTGTTTTGTTGTGTCCTTTGTTTGTCTGGACCACATGACTGACACATGGTGTTTGTGTTGTCACTTTTGCCATTGAAGCAGCTAAGGTGGTATTTGTCATTACCCTACTCATTGGGAAGGCCAGAGATTGAGGGACTACCGTCTGGGAGAAGCAAGTGCCTTACTGTGCCAGGTTTGAGCTGTTTCGTCAGCAGATGATCAAGCTGTTTGACCGCTTGTTTGCTGGCAAGGAGGCAGCCAGCCAGCTTGTGAGACTAAGGCAGTTCTGACAGTCCTCTGTGCTAGGAATGAAGCAGCTTTATGGGATGTTTTGAGGAAGGGACTCAACCCTGAGATTCAGGACGAGATTTCCATCTATGACCTGCCGGCTTCGTTTGATGACCTGTTGGAGCTGGCACTTCGTGTCAAGACATTTTTTCCTCCTTGAGTCCCCCAGCACCTATTGTGCTGGAGCACCCATGGTTGGTTAGACACAGCCTTCACACGGATTAGGCTGAGAATTCTGTGTTACGTGGAGCTCTTATTGTCACAAGTTTTGTATGGGTGTTGCTTCATCTGTTGGCTCTTCTTGTTCTGTGTTTAAGGAGGAGACTGCGGATCTGACAAAAATCCCAAGCAGCATCTCTCCCTTCCCACAGACCCTATGAATGTTCCGTCGACCCCCTCCGAGGTACTTGTGGTCACCTTTACTCTCTCTTGGCGCTGGATAGATAGGCTATGCATGAGTAAATTCAAGAGTCTTTGGCATCTGGCCTTTTCCTCTTCTCCTGCAGGTGCTGGGTTCTTCTCAGTGGATGGACAGACAGATGGTTCCTTGTGCCCCTGCATCGATTATCGTGGGCTACATCACATCATTATAAATAATCAATGCCCTCTGCCATTGATGTCCTCGGCTCCTGAGCTGCTGCAGGGAGCACAGATCTTTACTAAGCTGAACCTCCGCAATGCCTACCACTTGGTTTGGATAAGGGAAGGGAATGAGTGGAAGACAGCCTTTAACACCCCTACTGGGCACTTTGAATATCGGGTGATACCCTTCGGGCTTACTAACGCCCGGCTGTCTTCCAGGCCCTGATTAACAATGTGCTTAGAGACAAACTCCCCCGTCTTTGCAGGTACACACTGAGCTTGTACGTAAGATGCTGCAGAGGTTGCTTGAAAATCAACCTAATGTCAAGGCGCAGAAGAGCTTATTCCAAGTTTACTTAGTTCTGTTCCTGGGATAGATTATTTTGGCGGAAGAGGTTAGGGTAGATCCTTCTATAGTAAAGGCTATCTTAGAGTGGCCAGTCCCTGACTCTCATAGAGCATTGCAGAGGTTACTGGGGTTTGCCAATTTTTATCAACATTTCATCAGAAACTATAGTCAGACCGCTGGCCTCTTAACTGCTCTAACCTCCACCTGAGTCACTTCATGTGGTCGGAGCAGGCACAGGGGGCTCTCACAACAACTTAAGTCATGTTTCACATATGCACCTGTCTTGTTTGTTCCAGACCCTGGTTGCAGTTCATTGTTGAGGTTGACGCTTCTGAGGTTGGGGTTGTCGTCTCTCAGCGATCCTCTCAGGATGGGAGGGGGCACGCATGTGCACAGTTTCCCATCGCCTGAGCTTGGCAGAACAGAATTATGATGCTGGTAACCAGGAGCTGCTCGTGGTTGGGCTGGCATTGGGTAAGTGGCAACACTAGCTAAAGGGGATGGCAGAGCCCTTCTTAGTCTAAACGGAACATAAGAATATTGGGTACATCCGTTCGGCCAAGAGGTTGAACTCTCGACAGGCCAGGTGGGCTCTCTTCTTTGGTCGGTTCCGTTTCACCCTTTATCGTACATGCCTAGGTCTAAGAATATTAAGCCGGACGCTCTATCTCATGAATAATAATAATTTAAAGTAGTAATAATAATAATAATAACATCTAGTAAAACATTATTTTAAAGGAATATCACACAAGTTTTCATACATGTATTATTTTAAACAGTAAACTTACCAAAAAATAAAAGGAGTTAGAATTTTTATTTAATTACTTTTTTAAGATTAAAGGATAATTCCGGTATTTAACACTTTGAGTCTATTTTCTAGTTTGTTTTGGATGAACTAGAGTGGTGGACTTAGAAATGTTGACGATGGGTTCTGTCTCGACTTTTTGACTATTTTAGAATCGCCTCTGAGCGCTTCAGAGTGGCTGTCTACGGGCAGTGTTGGGCAAATTACTTTTAAAAAGTAATTAGTTACAGTTACTAGTTACTTCTTCCAAAAAGTAACTAAATTAGTTACTCAGTTACAAATTTTAAAAGTAACTAGTTACTTAAGAAAGTAACTTTTGCGTTACTTTCAAGTAAAATTAAATTTTAAATGCTCAAATGTGACCCCACCTCTACCCCTCTTTAACGGAACTTAAAATACATGTGCATGTTCAATTATTTATGATAAATCTGAATATTATAATGAAATGGACACTTAATACAATACATTATTAAAAGAAACATTGTACACACATCTACAAAAAATTATGTTGCTGTGGGACAAAGTGAGACTAGCCTCCAATCAAATGCCATGTATGTAGATATTATGTTTATATAGTGGATCAATGCAAATAACACAATAGATGTTTTGTTGCCCCTCAACAGGCCACAACTGGGCAAAATTTAATTAAGCTTGTTAAGCAATATACCAAAAAGACTGACTGGCTTGTGTTGTTCCTTGTGTGTCCTGTCCTGTCCGACTATGCATTATGATGATGGGTCGTTCGCAATTCATGAGCGTTAGCCGTTAGTGATGATGGGTCGTTTCGCGAATGAGCGTTAGTGATGATGGATCGACTCGTTCGCGAATGAGCTTTTTATGGGTCGTTCGCGATTCGCGAATGAGCCGACTCTATGAGCCATATCTCGCATATCTGAAGAGCCGACTCTATTTTTACAAATTTAGCCTATAGAAATTAAATAATTATGTAATAAAAATTGAAATATTATAGTCAAAGTCATTTAAAGAGCCGTTTGTGAGCCAAAAGAGCCGGCTCTTTTCAGTGAGCTGAGTCAAAAGAGCCGAATGCCCATCACAACTATGCGTGCTTTCGAACACCCGCCCAACTCTACCTCTGATTGGCTTACAATGACATTTTACTCTACCTCAGCCAATCGTCAGCATTTATGCGCTTGTCTCGTGCTCTGCCCACTAACCAAGGAAGAACAGTAAAAAAAGTATTTGCCTCTCGCTCAGAGATCTAGTTGGTCTGATGAAAAAAAACCCCAGCTTCATCAGTTATAGTAACGCGCCGCATTTTTTGGCAGTAACGGTAACGGCGTTATTAAGATGAGAAGAGTAATCAATTAGATTATTCGTTACTGGAAAAAGTAATGCCGTTAGTAACGGCGTTATTTACAACGCCGTTATTCCCATCACTGTCTACGGGCATGCTCAAACATGTCCTTAAAACAACCCTTAACGTTAGTTTTCAAAACTGTGCAACTCACCGAGTGGTTAGTGGTGTTCGTTGATGTTCCAAAACAAGTAGCGTAGCGAAATACAGTTTCTGTCGTGTTTTATTTGTCATTTTTTAAAATCGGATTGATGTCTTCTGGAGGACTCAGTGCTCGTTGATATTACTGCGCTACCGGAAACGGAAAGGGGTCTGTTTACATTTGGTTGTAGTCTTTTCGCTCGGTTCTCCGTCTCTCAGAAGGCTAGTGTGAGCTGAGCAACTGCGGCAAAGTGGTTGTCGCCATCAAGTGGTCGGGAGTGTGCTAACGCTTCAGACTCAAATATCGAGCGGAAGTTTATACGCGGTTGTGAGGTATCTAAAAAAAAAAGTTCCACTATAGCAAATAACACGGATTGAAAGCATACATTGCGCCGATATATTTGTTTTTAATCATCAACAAACACCACTAACCACTCGGGGAGTTGCACAGTTTTGAAAACGAATGTTAAGGGTTGTTTTAAGGACATGTTTGAGCATGCCCATAGACAGCCACTCTGAAGCGCTCAGAGGCGATTCTAAAATAGTCACAAAGTCGAGACAGGACCCATCGTCAACATTTCTAAGTCCACCACTCTAGTTCATCCAAAACAAACTAGAAAATAGACTCAAAGTGTTAAATACCGGAATTATCCTTTAACTAAATAGTTAGTTTTATTAATTTATTTGATTACCACCATTTTTAAAGTAATTTTGTATTTGTCTTTACATTGTTTTAATATTCTCTGTACTCCTGACAGCAAAATAAACCACATTAAAGTATCAGTGGAGAAAAAACGCTATATACCGTGAAACCACCAGAATCTTAAAAAAATATCATGATACAGATTTTTGGTCATACCGCCTTTTGGTCATATACATTCTTTCAGAATACTCGACAAATGGGGTGTCGTGTCGCTCTGGGACGGGTGAGTATGAGGCTGGGAGGGAAAAATCACAGTATTTACTACAAAGAAAATAGACTACACCACTGTTTCTAGCATTCTAATTACATTAGATTAATTTTATTATGAATGTATGGATTATTTAAAATGCATTGCATGTTTTTGTCCCATTATTCTGTTTATATCTGTTTATGCTTTTGTGAGTTAATGTCATGTAGTAGCCTATGGCTTGATTGTTACTTTACAGAGCACTGCCGCTTTAAGAAACTTGTGGTCCGAACGCGCGCTTTCTCTCTCATTCAGTGGGAAGAGGAGCTGAGGTGAAGTTGTTTTGTGGCTTTGTCAAAGGTAATAATATTGTTATTTGTAACTATACTTGTTCAGTTTAAGTTTTTCATGTTGTTTGGGCATGCTTTTATATGTTGGACCGCATGTATTGGAAGTTAATATAAAAAGTGTACAACACATTCGAGTGGCTCATTTGCTGTCCCTTTACCAACAGGTGCTTTATGGGAGAAACAATACAACATTATATGCAGGTATGTTGCGATGGATTAATATCATTGTTATGTGACAAACATTAATGCGGGCTATTCCATTGATAGCAATTTAAGGGCGTTTCTTCAACTAGGGCACTTCAAAAGTCACGTAACACAGTCTCATAAATTTAATAATTTGGTCTGTATGAGGACAAACTTAGATTACAAGAAAAATTGTTAATATTTTACATTTTTTACAATGAACAAATGTCACTGAACATTTCCATAGAAACCACCTAAACAATCTTTCACACAACTAACGTTACAGTGTCCTGGTGGAAATGAGCCATACTGTGCAACAGCTATATTGTATAAACAGTAATATTGATAGTGGTCTCTCATTAAATACAATAATGTATTTTAATTATTTTAGTGCTTAATTCATGTACATTAATATTTACCAGATAAGTCTTTTAAACTGTATTTTCATTGTTGAAGTTAAAAAGTCTGTGTGTGCGAAGAGGAGAAAACAGTGATTTTGACACCTATAAGGAGGTTGAAAAGTATGAAAAAATCATAATAGAAAGGTAGTAAAAAGTTTTTAAGGTGGTTTTGTTAGGGTTAGGGTTTATTGTCTGACACATTAGTTTGACAAAGAAAGAGGAATTTGTCCAAAATGATATGTATTTTTTTAAAATATGACCAAAGAACATAAAGTGCCCATAGTCTAAGAATCACCCATAAATGCAATGTAAAATGTGCTTTTCTGTAGTTCGCGGTAAGCAAAGCTGAGGAAAGTAAAAGAGAAATTATCAAATATGTTATGCCCATTTATTATCTATTACATTAGCCAGCAGCATAAGTTTAATAAAAAATGTTTCTTTCAGACATCACACAACAACAGAAGCAAGCAAACAAACTTGTTTAGCTTCAGTTGTAAAAATTCAAACAGTTCAGTTATAATTTTATGTGTAGTAACATTTCGTACCGTTGCTTCTGTCTGAAAAACAGTTGTGATGTTTGATGAATGAGTGTTTTTGAACGATTCAGTTGAACAAATCACTTAAATGAATCACTTAAATGACTCACTTATAAAGACAGTCATTTGTTGCCACCTACTGGCGTAATTGTGTAAACACACACACACACTTGTTTTTAATTTAATTAAATTACTTAGGATTTTAAATGTTCTCAAAACCCCTAAATGAAGACTGTGTTACAGGTAGGTGTGCAGGATAGTAAAAACAGCTGATTACATCATTGTTCGGCTCTTGAGTCACTGCTGGAAACATGGGCTGCTTCTGAGAGAAATTCAGTTCACTATATTTTGGTGGAAAAGAACTTTGAGAGGCCATCAGTGTTCAGAGGACTATCACTGTGGTAATGGGAAATAAAGATCCAGGACCTTGATAAATATATATATATATATTTTTTACTATTTTCTATATATTTTATATGCATTATATATGATAGGCTCAACTTATTGGCTCAGTGTTACGTTGACACTTACTTTACATCTTACATTCGCTGATAATTTACATGCATTAAGAAAGTTCATTTAAGTTCTCTGTGGCAGTGGTATAGAACATAATTTTGTCTCGTTCCTCAGTTTGTAAAAAAAAAAAAGAGTTTTACAGCAATACACTTGCAATGGAAGTTTAATGAGAGAATAACAGAAATGAGTCAGAACAAGAATTCAAGCATGGGTGACCTCTAGTGACTATGTGGTGATCTAGCTTGCTACTTAAGCAACCACCATGATATGCACTATGTGTTTACACAACATTGCTTTATTAATGCAAAATTAAATATTTAAGACATGAAACCATTTTTTTTTGCCATATAAAACTAAACAAAAACATTAAAAGATTCTTCTCATAATTTTCAATTAGATTAAGATACTCTAATTCTTATTTCAGGACTAAATGCTGAAACAAATTAGAGGACAGAATGTTTATCATAAGACCAGTATAACCTCTGATCATTGAACAAGTTTTCTCTTATGACTTATGACTCCTTTCCTGACTTTATTTGTAGCATTCTTCTATTGCCTTTGGCCAGACGTTTCAAATTCATTTTAGTTCAAAGGCTGGACAGAATGTTATAATTCCCGTGTGAGAGCAAACTACCAAATGCTGTACGTAATAAAAAATAAAAGCTACTGTGTAATAAAAGAGACTGTATGAGGTGTCCATGTATGCAGTTGAGCAGTCTTTAAAGAGATCGACCAGTGAATTTGTACATCTGCATTTAAACATGTACAGTTTTAGCTGGGACTTTATGCTTTTTTGTCAAAACTGTACCAGTACAACCAGAATATTAGTATGGTGAAGAAGCTAACAGTGAGGAAAACAACATACAAAGCAAACAGAAATCGATCAATGACCTCCCCCAAGTGTATCCACTCCTTTGAGTTCTGATCACTGGAGAAATGCTTATCAACATGCTGGCGAATGGTGAGTAAATCTTCATGTAGCATCCTTAGTTCCTTCAGTTCTTGCCCATCAAGATTTAATGGTGTTTTAATGCCCTTTTCATGGGATATAGTTTGGTTTACTTCTTTCTCAGGTGAGCAGGAAATTGTGTAAATGGTGTTTTCTGTTGGCAGAAATAGTTTGATTTATTAATGTGATCTATAGATAAGTAAACACAAGATTTATCATTGATATGTTGTAAATTGACGTGCTGCATAATTTTTTAAAGCTTATGACTATAATGTATTATATATATTCAGTATTTTATTTATTTATTTTCATGTAGATGCACACATTATATACTGCCAGTTGTCCAACTGGTTTAATATTATTTGCTTGTTATTTTGCAGAAAATGTTTGACTGGTTGTGCAGCCGGTATGAGACTCACTTTGAGGGGCAGAATTCTGGTCAATGACTTTCTGGCCCAAACAAACCATTCGTGCCAGGTAATGCAGGAACAACACTTTAATCCAGTTTGGTAGAGGAGGATAGTCTCTCGAGCCACAAAGAATATTAGTAACAACAATTGTCTCCAATAGACTGGCCACCATCAGTGCTAAACACATGGAGAAAAACACATCTGCAGGGAGAGAGGGAGATAATAACATAAGTTCCCAACCTTCAAATTAAAGTTATTAATGTATATATCAGTGGGTCCTAAACTGTAGTACAGAAGGTAAGCAACATGATGCAATATTATGTCTCATCTTCAGTTTGAAAACCTGAAGACCCTTTTAATAGACTGAAAAGCGCCAGGTGGATACTTGACTTTTACTAATCTTATGATACATGATGAGTTTCAGATGACCACCGTGAAAATGTTACTTCTATTTGTGGTCTTTGAAAACCCCTGATATAGAAAACATAAAATAAAAAATAAAATATAAAAAAGAATTACTACAAGCTATGATTCACTGTAACTGGTATTCACACTGTAGAAGCTCACGCTGACAGATTTGCTTTATTGTATTTTTCTATGGTATGTTTTAAATAAACTTGTTTAAATAAACTTACTAGAATAAATACACATTAAAAAGTTCACATTTCTGCAAAATGCATGATTATTTAATGGTAAAATCAGCTAAAGCATCAATAATATCCACCTGCTAAATTTTCTTGAGTACAGAGGAACATATTAATCACATGTAAATAGGAAAATAAGATTTAAATAAGATCTAAAAATTTAAAAAATCTAATTATTTTTACACATAACCTACATTTTTGGTATCTCATAAAAAGGCAATCTCAACAGAACATGAGGGTTACAAAATAAATAAATAATAATAATAATGAAAGATAAAAATGGAACATGGCTGCAGATAGATGTTCCACTGAACATCTGATATACAGTATATAGAACCACTGATATACAGTATATGATGTACAATGACAAGTGCAGTGGGGTCCAAAAGTCTGAGATTCAAATTTTTATGTAAGTAAAGTTTTAAGATTTCAAAAAATGGAACGTTACATGAAGCGTAAAATTATAATAAAAATATAATTTGTTATTAGAATTAAATGCAATACAGAAACATTTGACAAGTGGACTCAAGACTTTTGGACTCTACTGTTTATGTACAGGCTGATAACTATGGATGGAAGCTTGTTTCCGCCACAGAATGAAAAATAAAAAAGATAATTGCGACTTTTTATCTCACAATTCTGACTTTTTTTCTCACAATTGCGAGTTTACATCTCGCAATTCTGACTTTATTTCTCAGAATTGCGAGATATAAAGTCAGAATTGCGTGATACAAATTAGCAATTGCGTGTTATAAAGTCAGAATTGCGAGATATAAAGTCAGAATTGCGTCATATAAAGTCGAAATTGCGTGTTGTAAAGTCAGAATTGTGAGATATAAACTATTCTGAGGGGAAAAAAGTTAGTCTTTTTCCCCCCTTAGAATTGGCCTGATAACTCGCAATTGCGAGTTTATATCTCACAATTCTGAGAAAAGATGTCAGAATTTCGAGATATAAACTCACAATTATGTGTTATAAAGTCAGAATTGCGAGATGTAAACTCGCAATTGTGAGAAAAAGTCAGAATTGTGAGATAAAGTCACTTTATATCTCGCAATTGCGACTTTATATCTCGAAATTGCGACTTTATTTATCAGAATTCTGACTTCATATCTCGCAATTGTGAGATAAAAAGTCACAATTATTTTTTATTTTATTTTTTATTCAGTGGCGGAAACAAGCTTCCATAGATAACAGACTTATTAGAGGGATGGTGTCTCCTGTAACAGGAAGCAGATCATTCATGAGGAGAAGGAAGACTGTGTAGCCCAGAATAAGAGTCATTTTGAAGGCAGAACGGTCCACATTTTGAGGAGGCAGGAGGAAGCTGAACAGATCTACGGTAATCAGGCAGTAGCTGGGGATCAGGAGGTTCACCACGTATAGAGTTGGTCTGCGCTTCAGGACAATCTAATACGAGACAACCATTAGAACAATAAACAAAAGAAAATCAAAGGAATAATTCATTCAAATAAGAAATTCTTACCTAACTATGAATTTAACATCACTTAATCTTAGTTAATTAATCAGTAATTTTCTTGCTATAACAATATTTATCAACTACAATATTTAGAAATTGATGGTGACACAAACATTGTAAACAAGTTCATCCCAGCCTTCCAACCCATCCATGTTATAGTATGACGAATTGGCAGATTTTCGTCCGGTTATGTCAGCCAGTTGCCACTCCCCTTTAGTGTCCATGTACTGTTCAGATTTCTGAAACGTGGCCTCCACTGGTTCTGAAAATAATATTTGAACATCTCTATCTGTAGAGGGAGAGATAAATTAGCATCAGCCACAGTGGATGTAACATTTTTAGAAATCATTTATTTTGTGAGCGAGATGCCAAAAGCACTTTTTATAGAGTTTAATATTCTGCTGACTGTCATCCACACAACTTATGTATATGTGGTTTTCTTTCCTTAAATTGAAACTGAATGTTAGCCTGTTATTAATCATGATTATATATTTTAATTGATGGCCTAAGTTATTACTTACTTGTGTGTTTGTATGAGCCAAATGTGTAGGTGCAGGTTTGAATATCAAAAGGAAACGTGTAGATGTTTAGGTTGCAGGAGCTTATCACATGGACTGGCAGACAATCTTCTGCTTTGCCGTTGTTGTAAAGATAAACATAATAGGTGTCGGGGGCTTGGTTATCACTTATGCTGTAATTAAAAAGGGCAGCATGACACAGATAGCCACAACAGTTTTATTTATTAGTACAGATATTGACAAGATGTCACTAATATAGTTGATTAGTAATATAGTATATTAGTTGACTTGTCATTGTGTTGATTTTAAAAAAGTGTTGTTTTGCACATACTAGGGATGTGCAACACTATTTACATTGATCAAGCAGCATCCAGTATTATCTGTAACTATCCGTTTAATAATTCTCAGTAGTTTACCCGCTTTGTCTTTCCAGTAATGTTCACAGTTCCCTTTCAAAACGGTCTCTTGCGTTGCATGAAAATGCTTATGGGGAAGCTCCTGTTTACTCTGAATACTGAAGCCTGATTTGTTAATGTTCGTGTAGCCGACTGCCAATATAAGTTGGCGTCAAATGCCATTATGCCAAAATTTTCTCCTTTAGCACGAAGATAATTTCCTTTCTGGACTTTGAAGAAGAAGTGGAAGAAGCCTGCTACTCGCTGTAGAAGAGCCCCAGCAGCAGAAATACGCTTCTCTCCAGAACTTCTCCCCTGGGGCCATCTGCCGATTTTAGAGAGCAAATTTAAAAGAGAAAATTCAGCGGCATTGTTTCAAATGTCAGGCGCAGGTGTAGCTCTTTAGACGGGCACAGTGAGTGAGTCGCTTGCCTGGGCCGCGCCCACGCTTAGGCTGTGCTTACTGAGATGGACTACTCTCACTGCGAGAGCATGAGTCTCTCCCTGCTTCGCTCGCGCCTCTCCTACTTTCAGGAAGATGGACTCGCCCCTCCCACTCTACAGTCTCTGGCCTCCCAGGAACCTCGGAGGAAGAAAAAGTCAGGTTCGAGTGACCCCACACCGGCTCAGGACCCGTGTGCTTCACTCTCCCTGCTACATTTTGATTCACCGGTGCTCTTCTACCGTGAGAATCAGCGCCCCACATCTGCTGCGAGTGGTTTGGTCTCTTTCGGCTAAGTAGGAAGCTGCCACTGACGGCTGGATGTGCTCCAGAGAGGATCCCGGCTCTCTTCCTCCCAAAGAGTCAGCACGGTGTGTGGACTGTTAGTGTGGACAGAAGGCCGTGGAGGATTTCGGCTTGGAATGGTCAACTCCGGAAGAGCCTGTCCTCAGCCACCGGGATGGATGGTTCCTGCCAGGGCTCCGTCAGCATACCTCCCAACAAAGACCGGCACTGTTCTTCCCAGAAGTACAAGATGAGGTCACCAAATTGTGGCTTGGCCCCTTCTCTGCTCGCATTCACTCTTCTGCTTCTACCACCCTTACCTCCGTTGACGGCACTGAAGGGAAAGGATATGGCAAGCTCTCCTCTCTGGAAGAGATGGTCGCTGCAAATATCTGCCCACCATCAGCCCTGGGATTGAATTCCAAGAGCCCTGCAGGACCTTCTCGGCATTAGCGGGCAGGACCTACTCAGTGGCTGGCCAGGCTGGCTCAGCACTCCAGATGATGGCAGTGCTCCAAGTTTTTCAGGCCAAACTCCTCAGCGCAATGGAGGAGTCCGGCCTGAGTCCTGATGCCTTCAAGGAGTTGCGCACAGCGACCGACCTTGCTCTGCGCACTACAAAGGCGACTGTGCAGGCGATCGTCAAGACCATGGCCACTTGTGGTTGAATCTCATGAGATCAAGGATGCAGATAAAGTCGACTTCCTCGACTCCCTAGTCTCCCCCACAGGTTTGGTCGTTCCTGCCATTGACGGATTCGCAGAGCGCTTCACCGCAGCACAGAAGTCGTCACAAGCCTGCGCTACTTCCTGCCCAAATTCTCCAGTGCAGCAGCTTTTTCAAGTCGCCAAAATGCTCCGTCATCCCAGCAGTCTGCGAAGCCTGCTCCATCGCCTGCTCAGCCCCAGACAGAGCTTGAGCTGGACAGTGCCCTCAGATGGTAAATTGCTACCCCTTTCCTTAGTGCCAGAGCCCCCGCCCCAGAGTGACATTGGACCCTGCGGCGCACAAGCTGTCCTGATATCAAAGAGAGGAAGAGGTGAGGATCAGGTCCCGTCGAGGCCGGAATGTCCTCAAAGAAGTTTCGTACTTGCTCTTAAGTCCCCCATTTAGCTCTGGGCGATAGAAGCTCTATCCATGCTGGGCCCGTCCAACCCACTCTGTACGTGCCCAAGCAAATTACCGCTGTGATAGCAGACCCACTTACTCAAAAGAGCACTTCTCCTCTTCACAACAATGCAAACGACAGTTCCCTGCCTCCACGCAGTGACCTGCCGCTCAAAAAACTCTGACCACTCGCCGCCCGGCTCCAGGCTTGGAAAGCCATCCCAGGCATGTCGAGTTGGGTGCACAGTCTGCTAGCAAAAGGCGCTCTTGAGACGGTTCCACCGGTGAGCAGCAAGTCAGGCTTTTAAAGGCCGCTACTTCCTCGTTCCCAAGAAAGAAGGTGGGCTCAGGCCCATCCACAGATCTGGTTCGATTTTCTGTGTTTTCCCATCCGAAGCAAGCATTTTGAGAGGTGTTTTGATAATTCAGAGCCACCGTACAAGCGAACGCCAAAATCCAGAATGGGTTCAGAATGTTGATCCACTTCATCTCGCAGCACAAAGCACTGTATGACAAAAAAGTGCGGAATACAAAGACAAATCAAACTGAGCCACTGACATCATGAAGTAGACTGAATCGCTCGGGATAATCCCTCTATTTATCCCTCTAAATAAAGCTCTTTGATAAGGAGGTGGAGGTGCCTCTCTACGCAATCTCAGGATTGGATGGACCCACTATTTCCTCTTTTTTTCTCTTTTTAAGAAGAGAGAGGACAACAAAATCATCCTCACTGCTTGAAGACTCCATTTTGTTTTTTATTTGTATTTTTTTAGCAATGGATTAATTAATACGCATCAGACTCAGTGTGCAAGGTTTCTGTACGTGACAAATTTTTAGAATGGCGAATACAAAAAAAATGCATAAGAAAATTTCAGACTTTGTATGTCTGGATATCCTTTATACTTTTGCTTTTGACAATTATTACAACACAACTGATCTGAACAAACCATTTTATTTATAACAATCACTCCCTCCTTGCATACAAAACAAAACAACTCTTAGGGTGCTTTCACACTGCACCCTATCACACATCGGATCCTGGTGCATTTGCGTGCATCTTACGTCATCGCAAACGTGCACGGCGCATTATAGACAACAGAACGCGGGTCAATATATTGTGTTTTTTATTAATTCGGTGCTATTATGCGCAGTTGAGTGAACAACACAAGTTTACTGTGTGTGTGTCGCATAAGGTGGCCTTCTGCTGCTTGGAAACGGACTCTTTTGAGGAGACAGTGGATTTCCAAATTTGTTGCCCTGATTCCACGCGTTATGCGCAAATACACTGCAGGCTCACTCTCGCTCGTATCCTAGGTAAATCATCAACACTATCATCCCTTACATGTGTTTTATTTAACTAAATACATCATAATCAGCTAAAACCCATGCGCAGGATACTTTACTTCCTGAACAAGTGCGCACCCTAGTCCGTGTTGCTTTCAAATTTTCCTTCACCTTGTGTGGTTTGTGTGTTGTCTTGCTCTAAGCTCTCTGTCTCCTCCTTAAGCCAATCTTTTGCATTTGACAATGGTGTCAGGTGAAAAGGCATGTGCCTTGTACCTTGAAACCAGACAGGCAAGGACTGCACATTTCACCTCCTCCACTTTTGCGAACCATCGGGTGAGAATCTCTACCATCTCCGGTCTCATTGTTTTAATCCCATGAGAGGAGGGACCTTGCCTGCTCAGCAACTCTGACGGAACCAAGCAATGGTTCCCCAGTTGATACAGATGCTGTCGGCAGCCCCTTGGATGATCCGGTTGAGGAAGGACCTCCTCTTGCAAGCGAGAGGGACGGTTTGGCATCCCCAGCCCGACCTGTGGAGCCTTCACGTTTGGCCACTCGACAGGAGTCTTTACAGCTCTCCATGAGGGTAACTAACTCTATTTTGGACGCTAGAGCCCCATCTATGAGGCGCCTCTACACCCTTAAATGTGCTTTGTCACTTTGCAGACCCTTTTCATGCTCAAACAGCAACATTACATACTAAAGAAAGTTGTGTAATGTCTAAAAACATAATAGGCCCTCTTTAATGTTGTATTTTGGAACTCACACTTCATTGATGACAATATCAGGCCTCCAGAGTTTTTTTCTTGGCAGTGTGATTCTGTCCGTTCCACATTCATCAGGATCCCAGCTCAAACCTTCAATTTTCCAGTCCTTCAAAATGCAAATATCTTTATTAATTTTCCATTTATATAATATAAACACTTTTACAAAGTATCAAGATATTATATTTAATATATTTTAGGAATTTAAGTCCAAGAATAAAGTGTAAGTTGGCAGCTCAAAATAGATCCTTAGAGCTCTTACAAACCACAGCCAGATAAATGCATCCAAGATTTGAGCTTTTTCATCCTAAAAGGAAAAATGTCCACAATTTATATTTAGCCATTTGCAGATTATTAATGTAATGTGACTGCATACTGTGATTGGCATATTTGGATATTTACTTACCACATCCAAAATGGCATACAAAATGAAACCCAAATTGATCTTTGTAGGTGTTTTTGGATTAATAACTGGCCGCATTTGGGTTTTGTTGAAGACACTCTCTCTGAGTGATTGTAGGAGAGACTCTGCGGTTGGCTGAGAGCAGTTTAAGGTTTCTGCAGATCTCATGAGTGCTGCTGCCAGAAGGGTTCGGCCCCAAAGAGAGAAAACAGTACCAAGATAGTCATGAAGGAAACAAGCTATATGCACACTAAACCAAAAAGATGTATTACAGTCATTCTGTAACGTAGCTGAGGAAAGCAGGCAAAGACGAGGATCAAAATGCAGGGTGATTTAATAAAGTAACACATAAAACAGATAACATAGAACTCAAGGAACAAAGGAACAAAACCAGGGGATCACAGAGGCAACCATTACACGTACAACAACTGACAAAGTAACAAGTGAAACACAAGGGCTATAAATACACAGGGAACAAGGAACACCTGGGAACAATCGTGAACTAATCAACAGGAAAAACTACAAAGGACTACAAACACATGGCACAAAACAGGAAATAATAAAAGTCCACACAAGACAAGGGAACACAAGACAGGAATCATGACACCTAGAGGCCATGAACTTTCATGGCTTTTTTCTTTTTATGAATTCCAATTGCTCAGGTTTTGGACTTGATTATTGAAATGATTATCTTACATTGAATAACGAAGCAGGTGAAGATGAAATGAGTTGTAGAAGTTGGGTAGTTCATTGTGTAGCCTGCAATGGCAATTATAAACATTTATTTATGTATTCATGAAACAATCAAATATGTAACAAATCAATAAGCAGGTTACTTGAGAACAGCTGGACTTCTTGGCTTCTGCAAGACATAAGGGTTCAATTAAAGTATTAAGCCAGAGGTTACTACAAACTTAGACATGAAATGCCCTTTGTGTGAAACACATGATTTTTCGTCACACTTTATATTAAGTGTCGTTACTATGAATTGTCAGATACAATTTACTTATGGTGTTTATGTTGAATTGCAAAAAACTTTTGCTACTATTGAGGTGGGATATGGGTAAGGTTAGAGACAGGTATGGATAGGTTTAAAGGTGGGGTAAGAGGAGTTTTTTTAAACATGCGTACAATTTAAAATCATGTATGTACACAGCAAATGCATTGTATCAAATGATTAATTTAAATGTTAGTACATAGTAGTTAAAGACACGTAATATAAAGTGGTACATCGTTTTTGTTAAATGATACTAAGACTAACTTTATTGGAAGGCTACAAAGAAAAAGGTTTGTTTCCAGGTTTAAATTTGATTTTGAATCTCAGATTTTTTAGTGTTCTGAGACTTTTTGGTTTTCACTTTATATATATATATATATATATATATATATATACATACACACTTTATGTATAGAAGACAGCTGTAAAGTGCATTAGCTTGTAGTTTCTGGTAAATAATGTAACTAGTGGAAAAAGGTATGGTTTAACTCTGAAACATAGTGTCCCCAATATTGTGCACATGTCTTTTTTTATTAATTACGTTACATTATATTTTAACCCTTGTTTATGTAATTGTATTTTTATTTCTGACAACAAAAAATCAACATGGCTGATGAAAGTATTGAAGGACTAATCACCAAGTTTAGGAAAAACATTTTTTTCAAAGTATATAGAAACATTTTTAAATTTAACATTCATGCATCAAAAAGGTTAAAAGGGACAATTTGCATTATATTGCAACCATTCCTTCTCTGCTTAAGTGTAAAAGATTTTTTTTTTAAACAAAACCCTTAACTATCCTAATTATTGTCAGTTGAAACCCAGCCTTCTTGTTAATTGCTGAATCTTACCTGAATATTGACAGAAGTTTTATATCCATTAAATTCTTGGTCATTGTTGTGACTATCAGTGACCCATAGATTTTAATTTCAGAATCAGTTTGACAGGTAATGTGTTAGACTGGTGGGTATGTTCTCTAAATACAAATAACTGATTTGCTTATAGGTAAATATGTATTAGTCATCCAGCTTGTAATGGCTAGCAACAATGCTTTTGCAAAACTCAACATTTTACTTCTAAACCTTCTGGAAATATTAGACATTGGAGACATAAGCCCAACATGCAAATATCTAGTGTGTGTCTAAAATAAATGTGGTGGTAACTGGGGTCTCTGTGGTGGAACATACTTTTGCATACTGAGGGTAAGAAACATGGCATTGTCTAAAACTGTAGTGTGGATATGACATTAATATAGCATATTGTGACACCAATGTGAAAGTCTCGCTTTCTCATGTCACATTTCTATTTGATGTTTAACAATTAAACACCAGTTACAGTACACTATCAATAAGCAATATACAAACAATTGTATATTAACAGATATATCAAATAGTCTTCAAACATTTTTTTATGGTTAACCCTCTGGGGTCTGAGGTGTTTTCTGGGCCCTGGAGATGTTTAGACATGCCCTGATATTAGTGCTTATTTCAGTTACTTGTAACATTTTCACGGCTTAAGTCCTATTACACTTTATGCAGCACAAACACTGCTACAATAATATGTGAGCAGCATGTATGTAAAAGTTTGGACCTTTGAGAAAATTACATTTATGCCTGGTTAGTGATTTAAAAAATAAATAAAAAAAATCACTGAAATAAGGCCATAAAACTCATACAGAATATTTGTTCAAAAGACTTGAGAACTGGATCTTGTACCCAAATATTTTGCTTCAAAATGAAGTGAAAAGTATCCTGCCCACTCATTCACATAAAACAATATATTGATTTTAAATTCTTAAGACATGTTTTGTGTTAGAAAGGCTGTATGTGAGGAGGGAATGATGATCGAATAATCAATGATGTGTTTTACACCTGGGAAGACAATGATCCCTCCCCTAATGGGCCTAGCAAGGAGAATGGGACTGTGAAGAAACTAGAAGAAAGAATGTGAGAAAATTAAAAGAATGGCTTTTAGATTGATTGTATTTTATTTACAACACAACACAATCCAAATATACTTAATGAACGTCAAAGGCATGCACATCGAGCATACTGATCTAAACACAGAGACTTGAACAGTCACACTCTGTGCCATTCCTGAAACAGTTCCTGTTCAACATACCTGTCATTCCCAAGGTGTTTTCTTTTTCTTTGCTATGCACTGAAGAAAAATTACCCCTGCTATCAGTGGTCAGTGATGTAGCTTATTTGACCATGTTCATGTATAATATCAGTCAGGCACGTGCACAGGTAGGGCTCAACCTGTGCAGAGCACATGCCCTTTTTGCCGAAGTGCCCTTTTTTTTGGTGATGTTTTTTTATTTTTTTTTATATATATATAAATTAATGCTATTGGTCATCCTTTAAGTCTATCTGTCTGTTTTAAAAATATTTAGCAAATGAAAGATCTTAAAAAGAGCTTCTGTAAATCTTGTTCGATCCTCAAACGGTCAGTAAAGCTGATAACTCCGCCCCCTCTATCGTGACTGAATGAACTGAAGCTCCGCAGCGGCCGCACAGCAGACAGCAGCTGAACGAAGTTTTGCAAGGGTAAACAAAGATCTTGTTGTTTGAATAAGTACTAAACATGTTGTCTATAAAAGCTCATATTTTATTTATTTGATGTCTGACTAAGATATGTGGGACCTGAGAGAGAGGACTATATGCTAACATTTGCCATAGTCATAGCCAAATAGCCTACACTTAAATAGCCTGTGCATACAGCAGCATTTAATTTTTTATAAAATGCTATTTTGACCATTGTATTTTACAACAGGAAAAACTGAGCGCCTATATAGCTATAACAATCTAGTTGGTAAGCTGTTGATGAAAATGTAATGATGCCGCCGGCGCCGTTTCCATCGGAGAATCATAAGCACATGTGTGCCCCCGCGCTGTTCGTACTGGAACTACACAAATCGACGAGTGATCCTCGTCACATATATTTCTAAGAAATGTGTTCTTTGATTTATGATTGCTGCTGATACACTTAATTTATTAACATTTAATCATGTTATGGTAATAATATTACATTATGGTTAATTCAAGGCTGTTAATATGGACGTATTCGCTGTCTAATTCTTGGATCTATAGTATTTTATATACTCTCCGGTCGTCCTCACATGTATAAATGTAGTAAAACATGGCTTTACTACAGTAATGTTGTAGTAGTAACTAAAAAAAAACACACATTACAGAAGATCACTGTGAAATCTTCATATTTTATCATCCATAATGTAATTTGTGATTTCATTCATTCCCAGGCTTAATTTATTTGATCCAAAATAAGCAAAAACAGTAATATTGTGAAATATTTTTACAATTTAAAATAACTGTTTTCTATTTGAATATATTTTAAAATGAAATTTATTTCTGTGGTCAAAGCTGCCTGTCATGTGATCCTTCAGAAATGCTTTTCACTGCAACTGTACTTTTCACACTATTTTATCATTTTTTTATTGCTGGCTTATTTTATGGGAAGTGTAGTGAATAAGAGACCTTCAAGAGACCAACATTGGTCCTCCACAGTGTCAGGTTTTTGCCATCAACTGCAACTGTGGAGAGATCCTTTTCAAAAATGAGGTTAAGAACCAACCCCGAAGACTTTGCTCAGAGGAGAGACTAGACCTTCTCCCCATAGCCATAAAGAGGGACATCACAGTGAAGTCATAAACATTCAAGCATGGCTCACAGAAGGTTGCTGTTGTAATATGGTTTAAAGAAGCCTTGAAGCCCTGTATATCTATATTATCTATATTATTATTATTATGGTTGTTAATAATAGTGAATAAATCTAAAGCTTTTGAGACTATTATTTTTTTTGTATTGAATTTGTCATGAAGATGTGACCATTTCCTCCTTTTATGTAGGCTTACTAAATAATCTTGATATAAAAAAAGGGAGGTTCAGCACATGCCCCTCAAAAGGTCTGTGCACGGCCCTGATATCAGTCCAGTGTAGTTGAACAGCTTGCTGATGTTGGTACAGCACTCTAAAACATAAACTGTTTGAAGAGACTCATATGAAAGTTTGAGTCAGCAGGACTCATCAGTAGCATCTGTTCCCTGTAAAAAACAACAACAACAACAACAACTGTGAACATGCTGACAACGGGAGCAACTATGGCTGCACGATTTGGGAAAAATCTAATTGCGATTGCAAAACAACAGAAACGGACAATGCGTAGGCTGTGACAGATAATGACAAAGACAGATATGCGAAAAATCTGCACACTCATTGAACAACAAGGTGTTTTAGATTTAAGAAAATACACTGAACTGCATGAACAATGAGACCTAATGTTTAGTCAGTGAAAGAGTGATATTCAGTATATGTGAAAAATATTTAAATGTCTGTAATATCTGCCTTACATTGTCCTGCACAAAGTGAAAATGTTAAAGTGATTAAAAATGAAAAAAATAAATTAGGCATATGGCAGTGGCCTTACATACTGTATGCTACACTAGCTGGCTTTCGACACAAACTTGTAGAGACACTGGTGGCTCTGGACTGCTTTGTATTGCCAAACTTCTTTCAGCTTTTTACTAAAGTCTACCAGGAACAATGCGGCGCGAGACGCTGAAAAAGATGTGAGACGTGATCGCAACGGTCATAGGCCTACATGTTGGCCTAACGCGTTTGCATAGAAAAACAGGGGAAAAGAAATGCATTGGAAAAGAAAAACATATTTTGTGTGAAGACTGCACGTGCATCAATATGATGTTATAAAATACATATTGTAAATGTGATAAAACACTTACTTTCGAGTTTTCCCTGTTAAAAGTCACCTCCTCAAAGAATATGTCTGAGAAAAAGTTTCGGCTTGTTTAGACATGCACAGCATATAAATATCGGTATAAATATTGGTATTTTACAACAATATGATGTAATAAAATACATATTGTAAATGAGATTAAACACTAACTTTCGGCGTTTCCCTAGGGGTCAACTGTCGCGCCATTCGAAACTGTTAAGCGTCTACTTTTATTTGTCGACACTCACAATAAAAAACAAAATGTTGTGCTTTTCGCAAAATATAGAAAATTTACTATTACTACTCAATAAATTTATTATGAATTATATTGAGAACGTCGTATAGAAAACATGCCGTAATGTAACGTTACCCTGAGTAACCAAATACCTTTCATTTACATTATGTTTTATTAATGTAGTTCGGGAGGAACATGTCAAAATGAGCTGCTCTAGTGCCACCTGCTGTCTACAATCAGTAATCACAAATACTCTAGTATCATCAGCTGTCTACAATCAATAATCAACAAATACTCTAGTATCACCAGCTGTCTACAATCAGTAATCAACATATCTACCCAATCAGCACGAAGGCAAACCATAAAAAGCACAGTCAAACTCACCTAAGGATGTTCTACAGTCTTCAGAACAGGTTCGCCTAAACAGCCGCCATGTCGGAGATTTAATTGAACTCTTTCCGTCCGATGACGAAACTCTCTTCTCTCAGGACTCTGCCTCAATTCCAGCCACTCCAAAGAGCGCCATTTCACCACGAGGTGCCGTCGCCGAGTCTCCAGCTTCAGTGCGTGGTCGCCAGCCAATCCGTGCTGCTATCCATACTCCAGAACGACAGAGACAGCGCTCACCTCCACCAACGAGACGCACACCTTCTTCCTCGTCCTCATCCTCATCATCCTCCTACTCCCTGGCCCAGCCAACCATTCCTGCAATCGGGAAATGGATGGTGTTAGGTCTAAGGCAAGCTTTGACCAACGCGGACGTCCATTACACCAGACGGATGAATAAAGCCGAATTGTACCACCTATACTCTAACCTACAGTCAACGTGCGCACCCTCTAAACCCTCATCTCCCGCTAAGGTCTCCAATAAAGCGACAAACAAAACCAACAAAGGTAAAACACAACGTACATCCCAAATCCAGAATTCCTCCACATCTAGACCGGACCACCGTCGATCATCAGGTAGGGGCAGCGCGCCTTCAGCGAGCCTGGGACGGGCCCCAGATTCCACCGCCGTTAGATCGCTACCCTCTCCGCCTTCTGCTCAGCATCACTCATCGCCGGTCACTAACAGCGACCGTCTTCCCTCTAGCGCGAGGTTGCCTCCGCTAGCGGGACAGGCGCAACCTGTCGTTACCATTCCAAATTCTCTCCATCGTTCGTGGCCCGCGGCTCCCGACGTGAGGTTGCCTCCGCTAGAATCGCGGGCTCGGACAACTCTCCCTTGTCCTTCCCCTCCGGCTGCCACTAACCCTTTTTCCCAGCCGTGGCCTACAGAAGACCCTAGCGTGAGGATGCCTCCGCTAGCGGCGCAGGCCCAGTCACCTTATTTTCCACCTCAGCTTTCTCTCTCCTACCCGGTCGCTTTCCAAGCTCCAGGGGCTGTCGCAAACGCAAGACCACCTCCATTTTCCATTTATTAAGAATAATATTGAATCAACTCCACACGAGGGGGTGCTGCAGCACCCTCAGCACCCCTACTTCCTGCGGTACTGTCTTTCAGCAGGGTTGGCCCCTGCTACTTTAAAGGTTCCTGTGGCACGATTCCTGCCAGACACATACCATTAAAAGAGGCTTCTGTTGGGAGGCACCCCTTGGTGTCTCAGTTCTTGCGTGGTGCCAGACAGATGAGACCTATCTGCCACTCATGAGTGGTCCTAGGAACCTTAGCAGAAGCCCCACTTGAGACCTTGGAGTCGGTCTTGGTGAAAATGCTGACTCTTAAGGTAGCTTTACTATTAACATTGACTTCACTTAAGAGTAGGAGACCTTCAGGCCCTGTCAATAGCCTCTTCCTGCTTGGATTTTGCTCCAGGTGAAGCTATACTGTACCCTAGACCTAACTACATCACTAAGGTAGGCTACCCTCTGCGGCTGGTCAGCCAGTTATCCTGAACGTTTTTTATTCTTTCGCCTCATGAGATGCCAGAGCAAGAAAGCCTCCAATTGTTTTGAGGATCTATGTCCACCGCTCAGGCCAGTAGCGTAGATCCTTTCAGCTTTTGGTCTGTTTTGGTGGCCACAACAGAGGTAATGCGGTCACCAAACAGCTTTTTTTGCATTGGATCACAGACGCATCACCCTCTCCTATGAGGCTCTCCGGAATGGCTTCACCTTTAAGGGGTCAGGGCCCCATCCACTAGGTGTGTCTCGTCTTCTAAGGCTCTTGCTAGGGGTGCATCCTTACATGATGTATGTGCTGTGGCAGGATGGTCCCCAGGTTTTACTGTTTGGATGCAAATTCAACCCTAGGATCGCGGGTCTTTCAGGGTTGATCCAGGTTTAGTCTGCACTCAACAATTGTCTGTGCAGATTGTCTGTGGGGCAGACTTTTCCCGTAGCGTGGTAGGATTAGTATTAAATTTCCCATAGCGTCAATGTCATGACACAGCGTTAAAGTTCCACTTTGAAGGGGAACGTCTGGGATTATCTATGTAATCCCACTGCGTCAAGGCATTGAATACCAAAGCAATTTGTTTTTTAGATTGGGGGGAAATTATAATGGCAACTGAAAAGCTCAAATTAAATGCCAATTTTCACTGTATGCACAGTATGTACTGTATGTATTTTTTTGTGAATAAATTGGACTAATCAAGATACAGTATAGTGACACCCTTGTACATGCGACGCACCACACAATACAAGAACTATAATGAAAAGTTATAGACTAGCCTGAATATATACTGTGTATTTGTGTTTGTATATATATATATATATATACATATACAGTCACCTAAAGGATTATTAGGAACACCTGTTCAATTTCTCATTAATGCAATTATCTAATCAACCAATCACATGGCAGTTGCTTCAATGCATTAAGGGGAGTGGTCCTGGTCAAGACAATCTCCTGAACTCCAAACTGAATGTCAGAATGGGAAAGAAAGGTGATTTAAGCAATTTTGAGCGTGGCATGGTTGTTGGTGCCAGACGGGCCGGTCTGAGTATTTCACAATCTGCTCAGTTAAATGGTAAAAATGGTAAATGGACTGCATTTATATAGCGCTTTCACAGACCCAATGGCCACCAAAGCGCTTTACATTTTGCCTCACATTCACCCATTCACTGCGGTGTCAGCCATGCAAGGCGCCATCCAGCTCGTCGGGAGCAGCTGGGGTTAGGTGTCTTGCTCATGGATACTTGGTCAGGTGGAACCGGGGATTGAACCACCAACCTTCTGGTTTGTAGACAACCTACATGAACCACTGAGCCACTGCCGCCACAGTTACTGGGATTTTCACGCACAACCATTTCTAGGGTTTACAAAGAATGGTGTGAAAAGGGAAAAACATCCAGTATGCGGCAGTCCTGTGGGCGAAAATGCCTTGTTGATGCTAGAGGTCAGAGGAGAATGGGCCGACTGATTTAAGCTGATAGAAGAGCAACTTTGACTGAAATAACCACTCGTTACAACCGAGGTATGCAGCAAAGCATTTGTGAAGCCACAACACGCACAACCTTGAGGCGGATGGGCTACAACAGCAGAAGACCCCACCGGGTACCACTCATCTTCACTACAAATAGGAAAAAGAGGCTACAATTTGCAAGAGCTCACCAAAATTGGACAGTTGAAGACTGGAAAAATGTTGCCTGGTCTGATGAGTCTCGATTTCTGTTGAGACATTCAGATGGTAGAGTCAGAATTTGGCGTAAACAGAATGAGAACATGGATCCATCATGCCTTGTTACCACTGTGCAGGCTGGTGGTGGTGGTGTAATGGTGTGGGGGATGTTTTCTTGGCACACTTTAGGCCCCTTAGTGCCAATGGGGCATCGTTTAAATGCCACGGCCTACCTGAGCATTGTTTCTGACCATGTCCATCCCTTTATGGCCACCATGTACCCATCCTCTGATGGCTACTTCCAGCAGGATAATGCACCATGTCACAAAGCTCGAATCATTTCAAATTGGTTTCTTGAACATGACAATGAGTTCACTGTACTAAAATGGCACCCACAGTCACCAGATCTCAACCCAATAGAGCATCTTTGGGATGTGGTGGAACAGGAGCTTCGTGCCCTGGATGTGCATCCCACAAATCTCCATCAACTGCAAGATGCTATCCTATCAATATGGGCCAACATTTCTAAAGAATGCTTTCAGCACCTTGTTGAATCAATGCCACGTAGAATTAAGGCAGTTCTGAAGGCGAAAGGGGGTCAAACACAGTATTAGTATGGTGTTCCTAATAATCCTTTAGGTGAGTGTATACACACACACACATAGATAAAATTATATATATATATATATAAACACACACATAGCTAAAATTTTATATATATATATATATATATATATATATATATATATATATACTAATGTTTTTACAAAGTCTTAAATGTAAATATGTAAAGGATGTACTTGTTCTGAACTGTAAAGAGAAGGTTAACATTCATGGTGTAACAATTCATGTTTTGTGTTAACTTACTTGGCATCCTTGAATCATTGAAAAGGTCATGGTCAAGTCTTGGTTGGCCTTTTATCTATAGTTTTTTTTTATGATGAAGGCAGGTCTTTCAAATATTAAAAAGTTGCAAATTTCAAAATTTATACATATTTGTTGATTCCTTTATTATTGTCAGGGTTATGCCCTGGCAGCTTTGTCTGTGTTGTCTGTTTCATGTCTCTATGTTTGTGTTGTGCTTGAACATATGGCTCTGTCTTTGTTTGTGTTGGCCATGTGCTTCTCTGTTCAATTCAATTCAATTAAAATTTATTTGTATAGCGCTTTTCACAATACATATTGTTTCAAAGCAGCTTTACAGAAAGTGCATTTCAGAAGTGTTCATAGAAAAATACAGTTAGTTAATCATGTATTAATTTAGGGCATAACATATTGCCGGTATTGAGTCGTCTCTTCACAGGCATCGAGTCGTCTCTTCACAGGTGTTGAGTCATCTCATCGCAGGTGTTGGGGCATCTGAAGTCTCCGTGAGAGGCTGGATACAAACTGGAGCTGAAGAACGCCATTTACCTCGGGACTAGCGTCCCGAGATAACAGCAGAAAAGCAGATGGGAAATAATTAGCATAGCTGCTGTTCATAATATTAATGCATTCGGTCTGATTGAACAGTAGTATAAAAGGTAAGCATTATGTGAATGCTTGGCTAAAGAGATGCGTCTTTAATCTAGTTTTAAACTGGGACAGCAAGTCTGAGCCTCGAACAATATCAGGAAGGCTATTCCAGAGTTTAGGAGCTAAATGTGAGAACGCCCTCCCTCCTTTAGTGGACTTAGATATCCTAGGAATGACCAGAAGCCTCGAATTTAATGATCTTAAAGATCGCGTTGGATTGTAGGGCGATAGAAGGTCCATTAAATACACAGGAGCTAGACCATTTAGGGCTTTATAGGTCAGTAGTAATACTTTGTAATTGATACGGAACTTAATAGGTAACCAGTGTAGAGATGATAAAATTGTTGTTATATGATCATATTTTCTTGACCTAGTAAGAACTCTAGCAGCTGTAGTTTGCACTAACTGTAGTTTGTTTATTGCGGATGCAGGACAACCAGCTAATAAAGCATTACAGTAATCAGATAGCATGTTACGTAGCTTAGCAATGTTTCTAAGGTGGAAAAAGGCTGTTCTTTTAACATATGAAGTATGATTTTCGAAAGACAAGTTGCGGTCTAGTATAACACCCAGGTCTTTTACTGTAGTGGATAAAGTAACAGGACATCCTTCTAAATTAAAGTTGTATTGTAAGAGGTTTTGTGGGTAGTTTTTTGGACCAATATGTAATACCTCCGTTTTATCTGAATTTAATAGCAGGAAATTACACGTCATCCAGCATTTTATATCTTTAAGACACTCTGTCAATTTAGATGAGTTAGTGTTTTCATCTGGTCATGATGAAATATATAATTGAGTGTCATTAGCATAACAGTGGAAATTAATTCCATGTTTTCTTATAATATTACCAAGTGGCAGCATATATATTGAGAATAGCAGAGGGCCTAACACCGATCCTTGCGGCACTCCATAGTCTACTGACGTTATCTTCCCCATTTAAACAGACAAAATGGTAACAGTCTGATAAGTATGATCTAAACCAGCTTAATGCCTGTCCCTGAACACCAGTGTAGTTTTGTAGTCGATCCAAGAGTATTTTATGATCTATAGTGCCGAACGCATCCTTGTTCCTTGTTCCTGCCTCCTTGTTTCCCTTTACCACACCCTCTTGTCTAATTGAGTCCTCTTTTGTTGTCACCTGTTCCTCATGTTCTCTGCTCCCTTGTTGAGTCCTCGTTTGCCTGAGAGTGTTCACCTGTTTCTTGTCTGAATGTGCTCACCTGTTCCTCTTGTTCTCAGCTCCCTTTATATGTGTTCTCTTTCCCTCATGTTTTGCCAGTTTGTTGTCATTTAGTGTGTTGTACTAACTCACCTGTTACTTATTGCTCATGGTTACAGTTGTGTATAGTGCCTGGATATCTTGTCTTGTGTTTGTTGTGTTCCCTGTTTGTTCCAGCCCTGCAAGTTGGCTGCTTCCTCTCTACCAAGCAGCGAGACCTGCCTGTCATTAGGGATGTCCCGATCCGATCACGCGATCGGAAATCGGGCCCGATCACGTGGTTTCAGACTCGATCGGAATCGGAGGTTACCTTCCGATCAGGACTCGGATATATGTAAATTAGGGGTGTAACGGTACATGTATTCGTTATTATTGAACCGTTTCGGTACGAGGCTTCCGGTTCGGTACGCATACAAACCGAACGATTCCTAGGACCATTTTTCCTGCAGACAAAATCCGCGCTGGCGCGATCACCACAACGTTGCGCAACATCAAATGGCAAACGTAATGAAAGCGGAACGAAACTGCGCTTCTCATTATATTGTACTTAACGGACCATTATCAGTTCGGACCATCAATATCAGTGCAGCGCGAGATCAAGCGACACAGCGCTAAGAGATCCAGTGAAGAAAACATTTGAATTCGCCACTGAAGTAATAACATCACTGCGAGATCTAGTGAGAAGCATTCACATTTCTCCGTTATTAACCGTAGATCTCTATTAGATCAAACAGCGCTGACATGGGAACCAGGAGAAAGATTGTGCCGTGAATGAACATGGACTTAATGTTGCACTTCAAAACTCAAATATTATATAAATATATATTTAAATGTTATTTTTAATGTGATTACCAAAACATTATTTGTTAATCCTTCAAAGATAACCCCCATTTATAAACCTGAAAGTTTCAAGATGTAGGAAAACTCAAATTTATTTAAAAATAGTTTTTCTTTTAATAAATAGGACATTTCTCTGGCATTTCTTTCTTTTTGCTGTATCGTATCGAACCGAACCGCAAATTTTGTGAACTGTTACACCCCTAATGTATATACACTCACCTAAAGGATTATTAGGAACACCATACTAATACTGTGTTTGGCCTTCAGAACTGCCTTAATTCTACGTGGCATTGATTCAACAAGGTGCTGAAAGCATTCTTTAGAAATGTTGGCCCATATTGATAGGATAGCATCTTGCAGTTGATGGAGATTTGTGGGATGCACATCCAGGGCACGAAGCTCCCGTTCCAACACATCCCAAAGATGCTCTATTGGGTTGAGATCTGGTGACTGTGGGGGCCATTTTAGTACAGTGAACTCATTGTGATGTTCAAGAAACCAATTTGAAATAATTCGAGCTTTGTGACATGGTGCATTATCCTGCTGGAAGTAGCCATCAGAGGATGGGTACATGGTGGCCATAAAGGGATGGACATGGTCAGAAACAATGCTCAGGTAGGCCGTGGCATTTAAACGATGCCCAATTGGCACTAAGGGGCCTAAAGTGTGCCAAGAAAACATCCCCCACACCATTACACCACCACCACCAGCCTGCACAGTGGTAACAAGGCATGATGGATCCATGTTCTCATTCTGTTTACGCCAAATTCTGACTCTACCATCTGAATGTCTCAACAGAAATTGAGACTCATCAGACCAGGCAACATTTTTCCAGTCTTCAACTGTCCAATTTTGGAGAGCTCTTGCAAATTGTAGCCTCTTTTTCCTATTTGTAGTGGAGATGAGTGGTACCCGGTGGGGTCTTCTGCTGTTGTAGCCCATCCGCCTCAAGATTGTGCGTGTTGTGGCTTCACAAATGCTTTGCTGCATACCTCGGTTGTAACGAGTGGTTATTTCAGTCAAAGTTGCTCTTCTATCAGCTTGACTCAGTCGGCCCATTCTCCTCTGACCTCTAGCATCAACAAGGCATTTTCGCCCACAGGACTGCCGCATACTGGATGTTTTTCCCTTTTCACACCATTCTTTGTAAACCCTAGAAATGGTTGTGCGTGAAAATCCCAGTAACTGAGCAGATTGTGAAATACTCAGACCGGCCCTTCTGGCACCAACAACCATGCCACGCTCAAAATTGCTTAAATCACCTTTCTGTCCCATTCTGACATTCAGTTTGGAGTTCAGGAGATTGTCTTGACCAGGACCACACCCCTAAATGCATTGAAGCAACTGCCATGTGATTGGTTGATTACATAATTGCATTAATGAGAAATTGAACTGGTGTTCCTAATAATCCTTTAGGTGAGTGTATATATTCTCATTATTTTTTTATACACTTTTAAAACATTTTTATTTTTTGTTTACATGCCTGCTGGGTATTTTAAGTTGAGGTTCTCTTTGTTTTTATATTAGACTTTTTCTATATTTACTGTTGCACTAAAGTCCAAAAGTGAAGATTTTATGTTATTTATTACTTGATTGTTCAAGCAACCTCACAGAAGTGCTCTGTTTGTTAGCAGAGTTGTTGAATGTTAAAATAAGGTGAATTAAATAAAAAATAAGGAACATCCTGGATCTGTTTTTTCTCTCTTCTTTATTATTTTTTTATGTATTATATAAGTATCGGATCGGGACTCGGTATCGGTAGATACTCAAAATCAAATGACTCGGACTCAGACTCGAGGGCAAAAAAACCTGATCGGGACATCCCTACCTGTCATTGTGCTTTGTTCCCTGCCTACTGTTTGGACTGTTATCACCTCACCCACCATTTCTCATCTTGTCAACTGTTAAAAAAAACCCCGTTAACACTCATTCTGAGCTTGAGTCCTCCCTCATAGATCTGTAACAGATATTATTTTTTTCACTTATTTCAGACAGAAATCATACATATTTTTTGATTAATTTTTTTCCACTTATTTCAAACAACAGTAAGAAGGATTTTTGTTATATTTCGACCATTTACCAACCAACCAGTGATTTCTCAAAACTAAAAACTGAAATCAGCAACTGTATCTATATATAAACTCCCATTAAAATACAGTTATCTAAAACTGCATAGCCATTTGTAATATTAACACATAAGAATGTTTTTACAGTGCTTAAGTTTTCAATTAATTTTCCACTGCTGTACTGACCCTTTGTCAGAAACTCATCAGAGTTTCTTGAAGCAGTCATTCTATCTTAACTTACTAAACTTATTACCTGAGTACATTTGAAAATAAACATCCTACAACATGCATTTATACTGATCAATCAGTTGGATTACAAAAATCAATAAAAACAAAACCTGACATTGGCAGAAAAACTTCATTACAGACCATTTAATTTAATAAATGGCAACAATTTTACAGGTTCAGTAATCATATACACTTAACAGCACTAATTTTCATGCAGTTCAGTTATACCACTGATGTATTTTCGCCATACCAGGACAGCCAAATTGCAAAAATGGTGATGAAACTCACTGAGAGAAAGATAATATACATCCCAAAAAGAAAGCGGTCAATGACTTCACCCAAATGTACCCACTCATCTACGTTCTCATCAGTTTTAAAATGTTTATCGACTTGCTGACGGATGGATAGTAACTCGTGGCTTATCTTCCTCAGTTCCTGAAGAGTAGGAGTTGTGTTATGGATCGCTTCGCTCAGAGGGGTGTCAACTACAGGATCACAGTGTTTGGTCTCAGTTCTGTGCTCTACAGGTACAAGAGAAGATGTTGAAATAAATACATTTTTATACATAAATGGAATACTCTTATGGCTCGTTTCCACCGAGCGGTAAGGTACGGTACAGTACAGTACGATTCGGGATGGTAAACCCTGATCTGGCTTGCGTTTCCACCGCCAACAGTACCCTTACTTGATAGACGTGGTGTAGCCTATACTGAAAAAGAAACAATCTACGTCAATTTTGCGCGAAGAAGAAAGCGACATAGTAAACAACAATGGATGACATTGTTCTTCTCGGCATGTGGCTGTATGTCACAATAAGACAAGCGCCGACATTAGGCGTTTCTCAATACTAAGTACGCAAAATTCGGACTTGCCAAGTTAGGGTTAGTCCCTATCTCTATTTGTTAAATTTCAGTTTTCTCAATAATAGCCATTATAAAAGTATAAGTATAAGGTACAAGAAGCTATACAATAAGAAATAAAGCAAACAATTCAGTCAAACATACAAAGTCAGCGCTCTAGTCTAACGTTACAACGGTAAAGTTAAATAGCCTAAGGCTATGTTTACACGGAAACGATCTGAAGAGAAAACGCAAAAGTGGCGTTGCGTTATTACTTTTTATTCTGCGTTTAGACAAGCGTTATGGTTGGGAAATCCGCGTGCATATGGTGATGCAAAAGTGTGTGAAATTCGATGTAGTATGCACTCCAGGTGGCTAGGTGGCAATGTGAAGCACTGCCACACAACAACACCAATATCTTAGAATATTTTGTACAACTGCTGAAAAGACCGAAAAGACTCTTGTGTGTTTTTCAGAGCTGCTAGGGCAACTTGAAGGTCCGACGTATGGAAATAATCTGACATGTTGGTTGTTATTTTCCTGTACTGGCGCATGCCTGTGACGTAAACGCGTACGCGACGAGAGCCACCGTGAGCAGATTTGCGTTTTTACCGTTTAGACGGGAACGCGATGGTGGAGCGTTTTTAAGATTTCCACTCTGGAGGGTGGTTTCACTTTTTTGCGTTTTTAAGCCCCCAAAACGCCGTTGCCGTGTAAACGAAAGGCACATCCGATAAAATATTTTTACGTTTTCACCCGGAATCGTTCTCGTGTAAACGGGGCCTCAATATATAAAGTTATGAATCTTCACTTAGCCCTCAGCCAAAACGGTTGGCCAGGGAACAAATTATAGATTCACGAGACCAAAGATCGCCCGTTAGTTCTACACAAGAAAGACAAATTATATCTCATGTTTAACCACTACAGAGACGTCAGAGTCAGCGGCAAACGTAAGAACGACTAGCCGAGGAAAGGCTGTTCCAGGCGGGGTACACGAGTGCCGAGCGCCTGGTGATCGCCTGGAATGGATCTCACAACCTGGATCAAATTTTCATAAACCACAGATTTGAGCTTTAAACAACTACATTCTCGCCTGAAAAACTTTTAAAACTACATTACGTGACACAATAACACAATAGTATTATATTTCAACTGTATATTAAAAAATGGCGCTTCTTATGTTGTCATTCCCCTTGTAGCACGCGCAAGATTCTCTGTCAACCAGTAAAGGTTCTGCAGTGAGTCTAGCTCCACCCTTTAGGTACTGTACCACTGTGCTAGATACCCCGTCCCCAACGGAAGGGTACCGAAAAAGTAGTACAGTACGGTTCGGCATTTTGGTACCATTCACAACTTTTGACAGTAGAAACGGAAATAATTGCGTACCGTACCGCTCGGTGGAAACAAGCCATTAATGACATTTGGAAATGATTAGTTCAAAACAATTGAATAAAACTTTAGCCTGTGGTGTCACAGCGGATCATCCGTACATTTATCTGGCAGGTTTTCATTTTTATAAACAACACTAGACAGACATATTTAATTTTGCATGTAAGACTCACCTTCAGGCCCACAGTTTTGGTCACTGGGTTTCTTGCTTAAAAAAACAAGTTTAGCAAGGTAGTTGAGGAAAAGCACCTTGGCCCATCGAGGTAACGGTCCATAGTTACTGGAGCCACACTGAATATTTATGATAAGAATTGTCTCCAGAAGACTGGCCACCATCAGTGCCAAGCAGAGAGAGAAAAACACATCTGGAAAGAGATTGAATATAATAGAGAGGAAATGTAATGTTTCAAAAATAAGCTAAAACTTTACAATATTAATGCCGGTTGGCAAGAGAGGAAAATATGCTTTAAAACAGTCATAACTAGCAATGACTGTGACAAGTGACAAGACATTTTCGGGCCAGATTTATAAAACAGGGCAAATTTGTGTGAGACTGCAATCCCATAAAAGCACAGATGGGTGTGGAAAGTTTTGCGGGCGATCTACTGACAATGTGCAAATTAAAGATGCAGCCAGCTCGTTTCCATAATGACCATCACAATCTACCAAGAGCAGAGCAAACTAGGCCACGCCCTTTATATGGCTATATTTGACATATTTGGACATAGGATTGTAATAGGACATTTTATGAACATTCCACAATTCAAATTGTTAAATCTGACTACACACTGGATTTGATCCAACAAACTATAAACATGAAAATGACATTCAATTACAAACTAACCCCAAACCCTAATCCTACCCTAACCCTATAGTAAGTACACGTAGTCAATTACTATTTCTCAGTACTTAAATGTATAATTACACTGTAACGGGGACACATTAAAATAAAGTGTAACCATAATTTCTCACTGCATGTCTGTAGTAAATCCTGACAGTAGTTTTTTTAATGCCAAAAGGGGTTTGCACTGGTGCAAGCTGTTACTTAACTTGAGCATTTTCTTACAGTGCAGCCAGAATAAGTACTTGACTCTGGAAACTTGTCACATGCCTAGTTATGAAAAAGTGTAACGCTACAATAAAAAGCTCCTATACAAACTTATGAGAGGTAAGCTGTTTCCTGTGACGGGCAGCAGGTCGTTCATTAGCAGCAGGAACACAGTGTAACCCAAGATGAGGGTCATTTTGAAGGAAGATCGATCCACATTCTGAGTTGGTAGAAGAAAGCTGAATAGATCTACAGCAATGAGGAAACAGCTGGGAATCAGGAGGTTCACCACGTACATGGTGGGTCGACGCCTGAGAACGATCTGAATCATAAAATATAAAAACTGTTATATATGTTCCAATAAAAATTTGATTAAAAAGGGTTTTTTCCTAATTTATCCTTATCCAAGTTAAAGAAATGTAACTTCTGTGTGTTCATACATAGTAAATGAGTGTATCATAAGAATTGTTTAGCTCTTCAGGAAGTAATGCAGGTTTTTCAGCTAATATGGTGACTAGCTCCCACTCTCCTTTAGTTTGCATTGCATCTAGGGAACTTTTAAGTGTTTCCTCCACTGGTTCAACAAAAGACAATTGAACATCCACCGCTGTAGAGAAGACCAAACAAATGAGAGATGACGGGGTCACAAATGTCGTAGTTATAACTGAAAATCTACCCTCCAGTCAAGCCAACTTACCAAAGAGCTTGTATGAATTAAAAGTAAATGTGCAGTTCTGAATATCGAATGGAAAGGTGTAGATGTCCATGTTGCAGGAACTGATGACATGAATTGGAAGATCATCCATTACCATACCAGTATTTTGGACATAGAGGTAATATGTGTCTGGGACTTTGTTTTCATCCATGCTTTAGAGTAAAAAAACCAAAAAAAACCAGCAGCATTAGAAAAGGGGAGTATGCAAATGTTAAAGGGCATTCCTTCTATTATCCATCACATTTATTAAAGCTTTTGAGTATGCTTTTTAGTCAAATGTACCAAATTGCAACAAGTCTTGTAACATTTCATGAAATGCAGGAGAAAGATTTTAGATTTATTTGCAATAATCAGCATTGACATACAGTAAATCAAATATAATAGCTTGATACTTTTGAACTCACAATTCATTGATGACAATATCAGGCCTCCACAGTTGTTTTCTTGGCAGTGAGATTCTGTCTGTTCCACATTCATCAGGATCCCAGCTCAAACCTTCAATATTCCAAATCTACAAAACAAAATATCATTATAATGAAGGCTGCACGAAATAGTGAGGGATCTCACTTCTTTAAATGCCTAAAAAAAGGCTGCAGAATGTCTTACCAAAAACACCCAAATGTACGAGTCAAATAATTGAGCTTTTTCATCCTGAAAGAAAAAAAATAAGAATGTACATCATTTCCACCCCCACAATTGTCTAAAGACATGCTCCTTAACATTTAATTCTTAATTGATTGAATTCTTTCATTCTTAATTGATTGAAAGTTTTTTTTTAAATTATAAAAATTATAATTCCTACATTTTAGGGATTCCTTAGGGTTCAATGCTTGGCCCACTTTTTGAAATACACAACTTCACTCAGCCCTGTCGTCACAAAGGCACACTGGCTTTATTTTTCCTATTAATACAGATATGGAGCTCTATTTTGTTTCACCTATAAAATCTGCTTGTATTTCTGCCCGCTTTCAGATTCTTGCCTCTGCTATGTTTTTTTTTTTTTCATAAGCGGCTCACTCTTTTGTCTTATCTCCCACACATTTGATTGCCAGTGATATTAAATAAACTTACCACATCTAAAATTCCATACAGAACGAAGCTCAGGCTGATGTTTGTGGGAGTTTTCGGGTAAATAACTGGCCTCACTTCAGTTTTGCCAAAGATGTTCTTCTTCAGGGCTGTTAAAAGAGCATCTGTAGTCGGTTCGGAGCAGTTAATAGTCCCTGCAGGTTTCATTAATAGTGCTGTAAGAATAAATTAATATATTAAACAAAATAACAAGAGGTAGACATGAAAAACATTTTATGCAAATAAGTGTTTTCAGTTCAGTGAAATAAGTAAAATATCAATTGAACATCCTTTTGTCTGAATTTGAGACCGAAAAGCGGACAACAGTTTATAATACATTTTTAGAATAGCATTACACAAACATCCTTTTATTTAATGTTTCATATAATGCTTAGCAGATCATCAACTGGTCACTTAAATTTCTCACTTAACATTTATCATTTATTCACCCAAAATAAAATAAAAATTCTGTCAAAACGAGCCGAGGGTTAGCAAATGATGACAGAATTTTCAGTTTTGTGTGAACAATTCCTTTAACTTCACATATGATTCATGTATTTTCATACATACAGTATTCAAATCTACAAAAGCAACAACAGTGTGTAACCATTAAGCATTACATAACTTTGTTAATTACCTCATTAATTAAAGCTTTTTTAACTAAAGTGATGTGAAAATGATTTGATGTGTGTGCAGCTGTATTATTTTTAATGAAAATCTCATTTCTTCTTACACTGCATTAGGAGACTGTAGATAATGATGAGCCGGAATTGTGGAAGAGTTGTATATTCAGCAGCCTGTAATGATGGTAAAGTTTTTGTTGGATTAGCAAGTTCTTTTTACCACATCTAATAATTATTTTATTTTATTTTTTTTACCTGAAATGTCACTGTACATGTGCCATTATTATGTTGCTTTTATAAAATGTGATGAGAATTTTCATACAAAATTTTTGAAGATTTGTGAATATTTGATGTCTAGTAATAGACATTTGAACTCAATGAGTAGCATTTTACACTACAGTGTACATATTACATGTGATGTTACAACATGTTCATATATCATAACACACATCTAAATGTGTAAACTGTTTCTGGAAATGATTACATATTAAATACATTAAACATCTTCATTACATATGTAATGACACCACAATACAGAAGATGAATTACTATTGAATAAATTAAATAAATCTCATAAACCTGACATTTACACAGTTTATATGCAGTAGACACATGAAATGTGCTTGATTTATGTTTAAAAAATATTCAGAAAAAGATCAGACATTTTTGTTAATGCATTAAGATTTTTAAGACTGTCTTACCCATGATCGTAAGAGCAAAGCTACAGCCATCACCTTCTCAAGAATGTAAGAAAACAGTTGGCAATGCGAATGCTATAAAATTAAATGTATTATTAAACTTACAGATTTATGTCTGTGAGTCTGTGATTTTAATACAGTGTCAAACTATATACCAACACTGATTTGCCTAGATATTTTTGTGCATCCCATAAGTCTGAGAAGCCAACAATATGCAAAGCAAAGCATATGTCGTGTAAATCCCACTTTACAAATATGGTGGTTTCTGTAGTGCTTCCATGAAGGCAAAGGGAATAACTGATATTAAGGATTTAATTTTATTAAAACAATAAAGAACAAATCAGTAATAAGTTATCTTACGAGAGGTTCTCTCGTATTGCGTAAGTTAGCTTACTACGGGTAAAGTCATCTTTTCTCGAGATATGAAGCCAAAAAATTATCCTTAATTTTGTATTTATTGTCAAGTGCAGCAGCTAGCAGACCTAGTGCAGGCTGTCTAGCGTGCTCATTGGCTGCCCTGCGGACGTGCCGGCGTGACTTCCGCAGGGCAGGCGTGAGCCCTGCATGACGTCACGCCCAATGAAGAGCGTCGCGCCCTCATCGCGTCTTAGCCCGTCAGAATGGGCGTGGTTTAGCGTATATAATCGGATGATTTTTTCATCTCTTCAGCGAAGCTCTACGTATCGCTGGATCCTGAGAGAAGCCGCCGCTGCTGTCGAAAAAGCGACAGAGCCAGCAGAGGAAAGCGTCTGAAGAAGCCGGTCGTCTTCGCCGCCTTCAGCCATCCGTGCAAGTTACGCTATCCGGCGACGTTCGCTGCCGCGACACCCCTTTCTACAAGAGCACGAGACGTTTTTCTAAAAATGTCTAGCACTTCCTGTGGCTCGTTCCGAGCCCCGCCCAGCGCCGGAGACCGCCACGTGATCTGCACTCTCTGCCTGGGCCCAGACCACGCAGCCCTCGCTCTTCGTCTGGAGGCTGCGTCCACTGCGAAGAACTCCCGATGTCGACCCTGCGGGCTCGACTCAAGGTGTGTAACGCCGAAGCTGTCACTCCACCCTCTGCTGGACCGCGCAAGAAGAAGTGCCGTTCACTGAGACCGCCTGAGCCTGATGCGAGGCGGAAGGAGATGCTGCAGGTGACAGCTGCTCTATCCTGGCCTGTTCTGTTGGAGCTTCACACGGAGTTTCCTAAATCGTGGAATGCACCATTCTCCGCGAGACTCCACTCACATGTCTCCTCGACACTCTCCCCAGTGGACGGCGCCGCCGAGAAGGAGACAAGAAAGGCTGCCATCCAAGATCCAGCTGCCATCACGGATTTAAGGAGCGACGCTCCAGCTCAGCTGCAGGCCGCTCACGTGATCAGCCTCCTGCGCGAAGCGCTACCCAGCGTCCAATTCAGCCTCCGTCCTCGCAGCGCGAGCACGTGAAGTCCTCCCAGCAGCAGCAAGGAGGAAAAGACGGTTGAGTCCCGCCACGGCCGGACCTCCGTCGAAATATCTCGCCCTGTGATTTCAGCAGCTGTATTCAGCGGTGTATTCAGCAGCTGACGATCCGGTAATGCAACCCGCATGCCTGCACACAACCGCCGTTTCTACGGCGACCCAGAGAAACCTCAAGGGTATAATGTCTGGTTATCTGGCTCATGCCGTTGGTGTCGTAAGTGTAGAGAATGTGCCCACATCTCAGAGTTCACCCCTACACACAAGCACGATATACCCCCGTGTCTCTCACACTCACAGAGCCCACTCTCATAAAGCTGGCAAATGCCGCTCGAGTGTTAGATGTAGGAAATATGCCCACAACTCTGTGCTCACGCCTACTCTCTGCCCGCTCTGTCACACGGCCAAAACAGCCTCATATCGGTCAGGTTATGAATGTAAGTTACGTGCCCGCTCACGCTTACTACTAAACACTTCGCCCCGACGCTGCTCGCGCATCACAAAACGGCTATTCTGCCCCTGGCTATGAGTGTAAGTTACGTGCCCACTCATGAGCGCTCACGCTTACTAATAAGCAATTCGCCCCTGGCGCTGCTCGCGCATCACAAAGTTATCACAAAACGTTCCCCGTTCACAGCAATCGGGACGACACATGTGAAACAGCCAACCATCGCTGTCAGCGAGCCGCCGTATTCCAGCACCGAGGGCGCGCACGTTACCTCCGGTTCAGTTTTTCGAGCCCACGAAGTGCGGCGATCGGAACCCAGAGGGTATTCTGCCCCCTAGCTGTACATATAAAAGCACAATAAGACAGGGCTATTCGCTACAGTTCGATCGCCGTCCCCTGCGCTTTCGAGCACGGACCGCGACGACAGTGAATGTGGAAGTAGCACATCTACTCCGCGCAGAAATAGCGAAACTGCTGTGCAAAGGGGCCATAGAACCGGTACCGCCTTCTCTGAGCGAGTCAGGCTTTTACAGCCGTTATTTTCTCGTACCTAAGAAGGACGGAGCCCTCAGACCTATTTTAGATCTGAGACATTTGAACAAAGTTCTTATGAAAAGACCGTTCAAAATGCTCACGACCAGAAAACTTCTCACGCAAATTCGCCCGAGGGAATGGTTTATCTCTCTCGATCTGAAAGATGCCTATTTTCAGATTCAGATAATACCCCGTCACAGGCCATTCATGAGATTCGCCTTCGACGGTCAGGTATATCAATACACTGTCCTGCCGTTCGGCCTGTCTTTAGCACCCCGTACATTCACGAAGTGCATGAACGCGGCTCTCGCCCCCTTGAAAAATCAGGGCTTGCGAATTATGAACTATCTGGACGATTGGCTGATTCTGGCACAGTCAGAGATATAACTTTTATCTCACAGAACAGTGCTCCTCAGTCATCTGGAAAGCCTGGGTCTCACGGTCAACTGGACCAAGAGCTCATTACTGCCCAGCCAGTTAGTTTCCTTTCTAGGAATAGAACTGGACTCTGTGGCTATGATGGCTCGTTTATCGACACAGCGCGCGCGCCGTGTTCGACATCTTTCCAGGAAGGCAGCATCGCTTCTCTGAAGACATTTCAGAGGATGCTGGGCTGTATGGCCTCAGCTGCTGCAGTGCTCAAGCTGGGCTTACTGCTCATGCGCCTGCTACAACGCTGGCTGAACGCTCGAGCGTCTCGCCGAGCTTGGGCCTCCGGCTGCGAACGAATCAGAGTGACTCAGAGCTGCATTACAGCTCTGCAGCCCTGATTGGCGGCCGACTGGTATCAGCGGGGAGTGATGATAGGAGCAGTCTCGTATCGAAAGGTCATCTCGACGGATGCGTCCAACTTAGGTTGGGGCGCTCTCCTCGAGGGCAGACTGGTCTTTGGCCTGTGGTCAGACCAAAAGAAAAGCTCCTTCACATAAACTGTCTGGAAATGATAGCAGTCGAGAACGCGCTGAAGCGCTTCCTCCCATTCATATGGGACCACCATGTTCTAGTCCGTTCGGACAACATGTCTGTGGTGTCCTACGTGAACCGTCAGGGCGGTGTCAGATCCAGGAACCTCTGCGATCTAACAGAACGCCTCCTTGTTTGGTCTCAGCACCATCTGCACTCACTGAGAGCTGCGCATGTGCCATGCTACCTGAACGACGGCCCAGACAAACTGTCCAGGGACAATGTCCCCCCAGGGGAATGGTCCCTGCATCCCCAAACAGTCCAGTTGCTATGGCGCCTTTTCAGGCAAAGCGGAAGTCGACCTTTTTGCGTCAAAGGACAACGCTCACTACCCAATGTTCTTTTCAAAGAACGAGGACGCGCTGGCCCAAATCTGGCCCAGTCGCCGGCTGTATGCTTTCCCTCCGGTCTCACTGTTGCCACAGATAATCAAGAGAATCAGGGAAACGCGCCACTCGGTGCTCCTTATAGCCCCGCGATGGGAGAACCAAACTTGGTTCCCGGAGCTGACGTGGCTGTCACATAAAGCCCCTTGGCCGATTTCGGTGAGGATAGACCTCCTCTCTCAAGCCCGCGGCTCAATCTGGCATCCCCATCCAGAGGGCTAGTTTCTGCACGCATGGTTGATCAACGGATACCCGTTGTCCTGCCAGAAGGAGTGATGAACACGATTACGCTGTCTAGAGCTCCCTCTACAAGAAAGCTTTACGCGTCTAAATGGTCTGTGTTCTCCAAATGGTGCACCGACAAAAATCTGGACCCACGAACGTGTGGGTCTTCGCTGTTGCTTAGCTTCCTTCAAGAGCTGTTGGATAAGGGCAGGTCCCCCTCCGCGCTTAAAGTCTATGTGGCGGCCGTTGCAGCGTTCGCAGAGTCGACAGGCGGCCGGTCATTAGGAAGGAACGAGCTTGTCATCCGCTTCCTTAGAGGAGCCAGGAGGATGAATCCCCCACGCCCCTCGTTGGTTCCTATGTGGGATCTTTCTTTGGTCCTCGAGGCCCTGAAAGCATATCCCTTTGAACCGTTAGATTCTGTGGATCTAAAGTACCTCTCGCTCAAAACCGTTTTTCTGACTGCTCTATCATCAGTCAAACGTGTGGGGCACTTATGCGCGCTGTTTGTTAGCGCTGCGTGTCTTGAGTTTGGACCGAATGACTCTAAAGTCATCCTCAAACCTAGACATGGCTATGTCCCTAAAGTGATTGGCACTCCCTTCAGAGCACAGGTCATTTCCCTATCCGTTCTGCCAGCATCCGATAGCGAGAGCGATGTTAATCTCCTCTGCCCTGTCAGGGCTCTGAGGGTTTACATTACGCGCTCTGCCCCCTTCAGGCGCTCGGAGCAGCTTTTCGTTTTGTTTGGTTTGGTGGGCGCACCAAGGGTCTCGCCGCCTCGAAACGAAGGTTATCCAGATGGATAGTGGACGCTATCGCAGCTGCTTATGCGTCAAAAGGTCTGCAATGCCCTTTGGGCATCAGGGCTCATTCCACTAGAGACATGGCCTCGTCGTGGGCATGGTCAAGTGGAATTTCAATTCATGACATATGTGTGGCGGCGGGCTGGGCCTCCCTGTCCACCTTTGTTAGGTTTTATAACCTGGAAGTTCCTGCCCTGCAGGCTAAACTTCTGTCAGTATAAGTGAGATGTATGTTCTCTCCAGATCTGATCGTGCGCAGGCTACTCTCACGTGTCTCTCCTGGTTGAGCTGCACTATATTGGGTTAATATGCTTATGTGCTTTATATGGACCGGCAACGCCGCTCTGTATTCCCTATGAGTGCTTATGCTTATCCGCGTTGCTGGCCGCCTGATTCCCGCTTATCTGGGATCCCCGGGATTCCCTAAGACTCATGAAGTGGATGCTTGGCACGCACAGCGTTGACAAAGAGTTCCCGTAGCGTAAGCTAACTTACACAATATGAGAGAACCTCTCATAAGAGAACGTATCGGTTACCTAATGTAACCTCGCTTCTCTCAAAGAAGAGGGAACGAGTATTGCGTAACCTGCCGTGCTCGCGCCACGAGCGACTTTCGCTTAAGTCGATGAAAACCAGGGAGACAGCCTCCGAGCCCCGCTTATATACGCTAAGCCACGCCCATTCTGGCGGGCTAAGACACGCTGAGGGCGCGAGCGCCCTTCATTGGGCGTGACGCCACGCCGGGCTCAGTGGTAGGCTGCTGCAGTTGCCGCAGGGCAGCCTATGAGCACGCTAGACAGCATGCTCTAGGTCTGCAGCTGCTGCACTGCGTTGACAATAAATACAAAATGAAGGATAATTTTTTGGCTTCATATCTCGAGAAAAGATGACTTTACCCGTAGTGTAAGCAACTTACGCAATTCTCGTTCCCTCTTCTAGAGAGAACTGAGGTCACGTTAGGTAACTGATACGTTTTCTCCTATACAGCAACTGACAATAGATCCATAAAATACACCAAAACACAACATAAATTCACAAAAGACACATTTTATTCGCTCGCTGTAATCAAAATCTTTACAATTCACAGGATTGCAAGGAACAGATCCAAATTCAGCCCTTTATCCAGCGATCTTTGTCTCCATTCTCAGCAGTGACTGAAACATAAAATCCCACGCCCGATATGAGGAATTCAAATTCAAAAATTGCCCCCTTAAGAAGGGTTATGACATGTTTTGCGGCAGTGATATCAGACGCCCATTGGCTCTCGCCTGCTTCGTCACAGATTGCGACATGCCATGTTTCAGTCGATGTACATTTGAAATTGGGAAATGTGCGCATTCACGGTCGGAAGCAGGATTAACATCTTCATGGATTAATAACTTCAATTCTGCTCTGTACCTCATACAAAAATGAAAGCTTTAACATAATACTTCTAATACTTGTGGTATAAAAGATAGGTACTTACACATGTCTGAGTTCACAGATGCTGAGACTTCCACTCACCTCCATCCTCCCCACCACCACCAGGATGGTCCCTTCCTGTACCTCTCAGGGGGTCGGCTGCGCCCCTGCCTTCGTCTTCAAGCAGGACGTTTTTTTCCCGCCCAGTTATTGCCTTTGATGTCTTTGAGGACAGTCTGTGTTCCCTGACCAGTGGCTTGTTCATCAGGATTTTGGAATCTTGCTCTGGATTGTTATTTATATCCCTGGATCCTTCTAAATTTGATTGGCTGAGCTATCATCTTTAATGACCCTCGCCTGTCTCTGACTATTGCAGCAGCTCGCCTGGTATCTGACCACTGCCTGGACTTTCACCTTTCTTTCCATTGTGCCCTTGGATTGCTGATCTAGAATTTAGCAGCTCACCATTTATTTGTCACTGGATAAAACTTTTTGATTGTGCTTCTAACTGCATTTGGGTCCTTCATTTGAGTGAATCCTGACACTTGACTGTCTGTTATGCTTTTTTCATAACTGTATGTAGTTTAAAGAAATGGTTATGGGTAGGAGTAGGATTAGCGGCTCAAAAAATCTTTTTAATGACATATTGTTACTAATTTTTTTATTTTCCTACACATACATTTTATTATTTTTATATCCCGTTCAATATGGGTATGTTTAGGTTTGGGAGTAGGGTTAAGGGATCTTACATTGATTTAAAAAATGGTAAAAGGGAAATTAACAGATATATTCAAGATATGATGTTAATGTAATAATGCTACGTTTAAATGTTGCCGATACGTCCATATTATATGTTTCAGAATCTATCCAAACATACAAAAAAGTAAGTTTTGTGTCTTTGAAAGTTACGTATTAATACCTATGTATTAACAATGAGATCATTTTTTATTTTTTTTATTTTTTATTTTTTATTTTACCTTTATTTAACCAGGTTAATCGATTGAGAACAAGTTCTCATTTGCAACCGCGACCTGGCCAAGACAAGGCTAAAAGTGCAAGGCAACATAAAATTACACGTTGTGTACAACATTCATGCTGGATCATTACATATTTCCCATTACATTCATAAACGTATTAACACTGATTATTTTGAGGTAGTTGCCAAAGCACATGAAATGTTCATCTTCAGAAGTGTTTACAGAATCCTGATATATATATATATATATATATATATATATATATATATATATATATTAAACTATAAAGTATTAGTGTATTAAAGTTACCTATCAAATATGAAATTTCAGTTCAAATTTTATCCATTAAATACTTATCTAATAAAATGTCTTCGTTCAAGTAATTTGAAATGAAGTGTGGAAATTTTTCTGCAGTTTTTTTTCAATCCTTATCATTGACTGTAAAATACAAAAAAACAACAAAGTTGACAATCTAGACATTTAAAAAATACATTTAAAATAGGTTTGATTTATCCTGTTTTGGTTGTATTTTCAAAAATAACTGGAATGTAAAGTCATCCATTTTAAGTATTGTTGAGTGACTGAAAACGTAAATTTTTATTTTGCAAGTCATAAGAAACAAAACGTCTCGGTTACGTATGGTAACCCTCGTTCCCTGAGTAGGGAACGGAGACGTCTCGTCAGAGGAGTTTCCAACGAATTGGGATCACGCTAGGGAGACCAATTGCCTTCGAGTGAATTAAAACGAGCCAATAAATATTGGCATGCGGGATTTGCATTCCGCGTCCCGCCTAGCAATGCGGGTATAAAGGCGGAAGCGAATGCACATACCATTGCTTTACGCTGAGGAGCCGGACGGTGTCCAGTCCCCCGCGAAGGTACAGCAAACATGGCGATGGGACGAGACGTCTCCGTTCCCTACTCAGGGAACGAGGGTTACCATACATAACCGAGACGTTCCCTTTCGTATGGGAACTCCTACGTCTCGTCGGAGGAATTTCCAACGAATTGGGATCCCAAATAAAACGCCATGATGCTGGCCCCTTCCAGCGCCCAGCTAAGCTGCCCGCCAAGCAGTTTCTCAGTTTCTTCCGGGCGGGAGCTAGCTAAGAGGAAATCACACTGCTGTTCCGCAAGACCCGCTCAGTGGATTTGGATAACACTGGGGAAACGTGCCCATGTGGGAACATTGCGGAGCCCCCGGCCAGCCCGAAGGGAGGCACTGAATACACATATGAACTAGCCCGTAGGGTAGTAAAACATATGGGAGTCCTCGAGGTAGTCCCAGCCCGTAGGGTGGGGAGCATACTCAGCAAGGACGACAGAGTGAGTCTGTCGAGGGGAAGACACGGAGCTAGCCCGTAGGGTAGCAGGAACGTGGAAAATTGATCACGAGGAAGTCATCGTGAAAGTCACTCAGTCTACTAGCAACTTCTTAAGAGAGGTAATAGACCTAGCGTCAGGCGGTCCGCCACGCCTGATGCCGAGGGGTGATGGAGGAGCTCAGAAGGTTAGCCGTTTGTTGGGGAACCAAGGAGCAAAAAGGCGCACGGATCCAGCTCATAAGGCGGAATGGCACAGTAAGCCGACAGAACCTCTTCCCTCGCGCCACTGACCGTAGCGAGTAAACAGGAGGAAACCGGTTCAACACGTAAGCTATAAAACCTGGCAAACGTGTTAGGTGTCGCCCAGCCCGCAGCTCTGCAGATATCTGTCAGTGAGGCACCTTGCGCCAAAGCCCAAGAGGAAGCGACACTCCTAGTGGAGTGAGCCGTCAACCTGGGTGGGCAAGGTACGTCCTGGGATTCATTAGCCGGACGATAGCATCCACTAGCCAGTGGGCTAACCTCTGCTTGGAGACAGCCTTCCCCTTCTGCTGGCCTCCGTAACAGACGAAGAGCTGCTCTGAGGTCCTGAAGCTTTGCGTTCTGTCCACATAACAACGTAGTGCACGTACGGGACAGAGAAAAGCCAGGGCTGGGTCTGCCTCCTCCACGGGTAGCGCTTGCAGGTTCACTACCTGACCTACAAATGGAGTGGTAGGAACCTTGGGCACATATCCGAACAGGGGTATCAGAACCACGTGAGAAAGGTCTGGTCCGAACTCTAGGCACGATTCGTCGACTGAAAAAGCCTGCAGATCCCCGACCCTCTTGAAGGAAGCTAGAGCCAATAGAAGAGCAGTTTTTTCAGACAAAACTTTTAGCTCTGTATCATTTAAGGGCTCAAATGGGGGCCTTTGAAGCGCTCTCAGCACCAGGGCTAAGTCCCAAGAGGGTACAGGATGCAAATTACGAGGGGGATTTAATCTCCTAGCCCCCTAAGGAATCTGATGATCAGGTCGTGCTTCCCTAACGACTTCCCTTCGATCACATGATGGGCAGCTATTGCGGCCACATATACTTTGAGGGTGGAGGGAGACAGCCTTCGCTCCAACCCGTCTTGTAAAAAGGAAAGCACGACACTGATCGGGCAAGTTCGGGGGTCTTCCCGGCGGGAAGAACACCAAACGACGAACAGGTTCCACTTCAACGCATAGAGGCGCCTCGTAGAGGGGGCTCTAGCGGAAGCGATGGTATCTACCACAGCCAGTGGTAGGCCATCTAGAACCTCCGCGTCCTGTCCAGGGACCAGACATGAAGTTTCCACAGGTCTGGACGCGGGTGCCAAAGAGTGCCCCGTCTCTGAGAAAGCAGGTCCTTCCTCAGAGGAATGGGCCAAGGAGGTGCTGTCGCAAGGAGCATGAGTTCCGGGAACCAGGTCCGGTTGGGCCAGTACGGCACAAGTAGCAAGACCGGCTCCTCGTCCTCCCAGAAGACTCACTGGGGAAACGCATACTTGCGTGGGCCCCGGGGCCAGCTGTGTGCCAGTGCATCCGTGCCGAGGGACCCTCCGGTCAGGGAATAGAGCAACTGGCAATGGGTCGTGTCCGGAGAGGCAAACAGATCTATCTGAGCGGCTCCGAAGATTCCCCATATCAGCTGAACCACCTGGGGATGGAGTCGCCAATCTCCCGGAAGGGGCGGCTGCCGTGAGAGCTCGTCGGCTGCACGGTTGAGCACACCAGGGATATGAATGGCCCGAAGCGACCTCAGATGCTTCTGACTCCATAGGAGGAGATGGCGGGCGAGTCGCGACATACGACCGGAGCGTAGACCACCTTGATGGTTAATGTACGCCACGGTCGCAGTGCTGTCCGTACGGACCAGTACACGCCTGTGCAGAAGCAGCCCCTTGAGGCGGCACAAGGCTAAGCGTACTGCTTGCAACTCTAGGCAATTGATGTGCCAATGCAGCTGAGGCCCCGTCCACATACCTGAGACTACATGACCGTTGGACGTAGCCCCCCATCCGTTGACAGAGGCATCCGTGAAAACCACAGCATGCCTGGACACCTGGACTAAGGGCACTCCGGCCCGTAGAAAGGCAGGGTGCGACCAAGGACTGAAGGTTTGGCGACAGTGCGGGGTAATGTTGACCTCGGTGAGGCGCGCAGTCTGACTGACCGAGTCCAGCTCCATACCGAGATAAGAGATCCTCTGCGTGGGGCAGAGTTTGCTCTTGTCCCGGTTGACCTGAAGTCCCAACTGGCTGAGGTGCCGGAGCACCAGGTCCCTGTGATCGCACAACAGATCTCACGAGTGAGCTAATATCAGCCAGTCGTCGAGATGATAGTTGAGAATGCGAATGTCATGTTCTCTCAAGGGAACAATGGCCGCCTCCACGACTTTCGTGAAGACGCGGGGCGACAGGGCCAAGCCGAAGGGTAGGACCTTGTACTGATATGCCCGACCCTCGAACGCAAACCGAAGAAACGGTCTGTGTCGAGGCAGAATCGAGACATGAAAGTAGGCGTCCTTCAGGTTGATCGCTGCAAACCAATCCTGGGGACGGATGCACTCGAAGATGCGTTTCTGCGTAAGCATCTTAATCGGGAGCTTGCGAAGGGCCCGATTCAAAACACGCAGATCCAGGATTGGTCGTAACCCACCGCTTTTCTTGGGTACAATGAAGTAAGGGCTGTAGAACCCAGACCTCATCTCGGCTAGAGGGACCGGCTCGATCGCGTCCTTCGCAACGATCTCTTTCCTCAGGACAGGGGGGTTGCACTCTGCACTTGGGTGAAGAGGACACCCCTGTACCTGGGAGGCCGACGGGCAAACTGAATTGCATAGCCGAACCGGATGGTGCGAATGAGCCACCTGGACGGTCTCGGAAGCGCTAGCCAGGCTTCGAGAGATTGAACCAACGAGCTCACTCGGACCACCGGCGTACCCGCGGAGGGGCAGCGAGGTGGAAGGCAGGGACCCGCCCTCGGAGGCATTGCTGCGGCCGAAGGTGGGGTCTGTGTGTGTGGTGCAACACTTTCCTGCCTCCACCGGGGGGCAAACAGCAGGGAAGGCCCATCTTTCTCTGGGGCGTTCGACTGCTGACTGTCCCGAGGCAGGAGGGGAAACGAGGAGCGAGCCTGGGGGGCGTCGAGTCCTGGCTTACGCGCCCCCTTGCCCGGCGACAAATGAGAGTGACGAGGCCGTAGCGGCGACACTGGCATCTGAGCGCCTTGGCCAGCGACAGACGAGAGCGACGAGGCCGTAGCGGCGTCACTGCCATCTGAGCGCTGGGGCGAGGGGAATGAGAGCAGCGAGGCAACGTGGCTGCGCGCACTGTCATTCTCACCCTCTAGGAGGGGAAACCAGGAGCGAGGCCCGGGGGTGTCGAGTCCTGGCTTTCGCGCCTCCTTGGCCAGCAACAGACGAGAGTGACGAGGCCGTAGCGGCGTCACTGCCATCTGAGTGCTGGAAGCAGGGCCGTCGCAAGTGGGGTGAAAGGTGGTGACAATTATAGGGGCCCCGGCTGGCCAGGGGGCCCCACAAAATCCAGCAGTTATACTATTTAGGCCCCTGTTGAATGAATAATTCTAATATTTATATTAGTTGTATGCCTGAGATTTAAATGAAAACCACAAAAACGTGCAATTTGGGTAAATATTTTTCCAAATATCTGCTTCTCTTACCTCCATAAAAATGGTTTAGTCCGACCTAAAGTATGTATTAATTATTCAGTCAGAGTCAGTGACAAACATCAGATGGACCCAATAAAATTGTAAGTCCCACCCCAGCTCGTGAACAGAACCAATCAGAGTTGAGGCGGCAGCCTGAAGTTAACGATGAACTTGGTGGAAGAGCAGGAGACTGACTGACTGAAAAATGTCGGGGAAAAGAAAACGTGAATCAGGTACCAGAAATGCCAGGAAAAGACGGAGAGGGAGGCAAGGAGAGTGGTTGTATCCCAGTCGATCAAGACGTTCTTAAAGACCAGTTATATATTGTTATTTCGCTGGGAATTAGAAAACTTCCGTCTACAGTCTGCCGTGTACAGTCATTTTTTATTATCGGTGCGCGCCGCAATCGACCGAATGATTACGTGGTCTAAATTCCTGTCTTTTTACACTATTGTAAATAGAGTTTTAAAAACATTACACGAGTCACGACGCATTGCATTATGCATCTGACCTGCCGGCTGATGATATTTAAAACATCGAGAAAACACGAATACAACACACTGCACTTGGATGAATAAATGTATTCGCTTTATTTAATAATATTACCAGTTCCATATTATCTTTATTAAAAAATAAGGCAATAAATGGTTTTATTTTTTTTAATTAGACTGCATTCTTGTCAATTTCTAAAGACTTTTTGATTTATGAATTATAACAGACTGATGGGGGGAAAAAAATATTACTTTTTAAAAATTGGTTTTATTATTATTTAACAATTTCTTGATTTTTGTTAGTTTTTATTAGTTGTAATTTTTTATAAACATTTAACTTTTAAAATAAAGGTTTTACAACAACATCACCATCTTCTGTTATATGTAGGTCTCCATGTTCATCTATTGTACAGTATATGATATTGGTGGAGGGTGGTGGGGGCCCACATCAATATTTTTTCAGGGGGCCCCGAATCCAATAGCTACGGCCCTGGCTGGAAGAGTGGGGAAGGAATGGCGAGGCAAGGGAGCGTCGCTCACTGCAGTCCGCACCTCTTGTAACCCAGAGATGGAAGAAATTGCTCTATTGAAAAAGTGGGTACCACTGGACTCAGGGAGCCAGCAGCGGAACAGAAACTGAACAAATTCTCCACCCGGCCCTCCTCCGGGGGCGGGAGAGGTGAGGACACCATCTCCCTGAGAGCAACTTCCTCCAACCCTGTGTCACCCGTCTCAGGGCTGCTGAGACAGGTGGCGCCGTCCTCCTGCGAAAGCTAGATGTCACCATAAAGCTGGCTGACATCTTTTTCACAGGGGACTGACACCCTTGGCGACAAACAGACTGAGGAGAAACCAGGAATGAGTCGACAGCATATCGGGTCAGCTTCTGGCCTCCTCAACCTGCTTCTGAACTGTGGAGATCCGCTGGGCACAGTCTCCAACAGTGTCGCCGAAAACGGCAAACCCTGTGGGATAGGAGCACCGAGAAAGCGAACTTTGGCGATGTCTCGTACTCCACAAGGTTTAGCCGTGGGATGCTTCTGGACCAGCAGTGTGGACATCGTCTGACCGAGGGCCAGTGCTATAACTTGCACAGCTCAACCCCGACTCAGAACTACCCCTGTGTAATCAAACCACTAAGGGTAGTGAGAGAGGAAAAAACTTTCTGCAGATTTTGGCACGTTTGGCTTTCCACAGCACCAACATGCCTCCATACTGCTAAAAGCTCTTTCACACGCATCCGGGCAGGCACGGGGGCGGGGCAAGGCAATTACGCGTTGCACTGCGCCCTCAGAGTAGCCCGGGAAGTGTGGCTGTCAAGTCTGAATCTGATTCAGCACGAGCACACACACCATTACAGTGGGAACTCAGCGTCCTCATTTCCAGAGTGTAACAGCCCTCTCTCCGATGCAGCGATCGACATCTGATCCTCCCCTGGTGCCCTGAATAAAATAGCTGGTCCCTCATGAGAAGGACCAGAGATTCCACCCAAAAGCTGCCAGGCATGCAAAACAGTGAACGTGGCTATACCTTGATGGCACACGGCACGCTGAGCGCTCAACCCCTCAAGAAAGGCAAGCGAACAACGCGCCGACGTGGTCATGCCCTTGTAAGAGAGCATAAACCACCCACGAACACAGTCTCAGCATGTTTGCGATGCGCTAGAGGAGTGAGGGTTCCGAGGAGGTGGTCTGGTCAGAGAACACTCACTGTAATCCTCTAATCACCAATGCTATTAACCAAAATAGCCCTCCACCGTTGGCCACCAGAAGAGGAACTAGATCGGGGAACAGTCAAAGGCGCGCAACTAGAGCGCCGACTGACGCGTGCTGGGTTGCCGTGACAACCCGCGCTGTCAGCCGGCAGCTCGACGGCACACGGCACGCTGAGCAGCTCAAGCCTTTACGAGAAAGGGGAGACGAACAACGTGCCGACGTGATCATGCTCTCCTGAGAGAACATAAACCACCCACGAACGCAGTCTCAACTTTCTTAAGCCCAGGCACGCGAAACAGTGATCGTGGCCGTCAAATGAAGACAGGAAACGACCGCATCCAGAAACACACGGGTGAAACGTCAACCTGAAAAGGACGCGATCTTCACCCGTGTTGCTCTTTTCACAGAAAACGCTCTCTTATTGTGCTGAAGCACACAGGGATAAACGCGGCAACACAGCGGGGAAACTGCAAGCCCGCTGTGCGCACTCAACCGAATACCAGCTGTGACAACAGCTCTTTGAAACAACAGCAGATCGCGTGAAGCAGCAGCTGGTCCCCGGGAGATCGCGAAGACCGCTGAAGCGCCGTCACACCAACACAGAGAGGTCTCGGAGAAAACTGCAGACTCGTTGAGCGTGAAGATAAATTACTAATCTTGAAGCTCATCCACTCAGAGGACACACCGGTCGGCTCCGAAGCTAAAAGCAATGGTATGTGCGTTCGCTTCCGCCTTTATACCCGCATTGCTAGGCGGGAGGCGGAATGCATATCCCGCATGCCAATATTTATTGGCTCGTTTTAATTCACTCAAAGGCAATTGGTCTCCCTAGCGTGATCCCAATTCGTTGGAAACTCCTCCGACGAGACGTAGGAGTTCCCATACGAAAGGGAACTGAAACTGTACAGTATCTGTTTCTTTGCAAAGGTCAACACTGCATGTCAAAGTATCAGAGATAGTGGACTATAGCAGAATAAAAACTTACGAATGGTGATGAAATTTGTATTATCAATGTAATTTTTACATGTAAGCAGTATTAATATGAGGTATGAGCTTGCTAATGTCTCATTCAGTCTTGGCTGATTGAAATCGAATGAAAACTGTCCAAAGACATGAATATATATATATATATATATATATATATATATATATATATATATATATATATATATATACACTCACCGGCCACTTTATTAGGTACACCTGTCCAACTGCTCGTTAACACTTAATTTCTAAGCAGCCAATCACATGGCGGCAACTCAGTGCATTTAGGCATGTAGACATGGTCAAGACAATCTCCTGCAGTTCAAACCGAGCATCAGTATGGGGAAGAAAGTTGATTTGAGTGACTTTGAACGTGGCATGATTGTTGGTGCCAGAAGGGCTGGTCTGAGTATTTCAGAAACTGCTAATCTACTGGGATTTTCACGCACAACCATCTCTAGGGTTTACAGAGAATGGTCCGAAAAAGAAAAAACATCCAGTGAGCGGCAGTTCTGTGGGCGGAAATCCCTTGTTGATGCCAGAGGTCAGAGGAGAATGGCCAGACTGGTTCGAGCTGATAGAAGGGCAACAGTGACTGAAATAACCACTCGTTACAACCGAGGTATGCAGCAAAGCATTTGTGAAGCCACAACACGCACAACCTTGAGGCGGATGGGCTACAACAGCAGAAGACTCCAGCGGGTACCACTCATCTCCACTACAAATAGGAAAAAGAGGCTACAATTTGCAAGAGCTCACCAAAATTGAACAGTTGAAGACTGGAAAAATGTTGCCTGGTCTGATGAGTCTCGATTTCTGTTGAGACATTCAGATGTTAGAGTCAGAATTTGGCGTAAACAGAATGAGAACATAGAACCATCATGCCTTGTTACCACTGTGCAGGCTGGTGGTGGTGGTGTAATGGTGTGGGGGATGTTTTCCTGGCACACTTTAGGCCCCTTAGTGCCAATTGGGCATCGTTTAAATGCCACGGCCTACCTGAGCATTGTTTCTGACCATGTCCATCCCTTTATGGCCACCATGTACCCATCCTCTGATGGCTACTTCCACCATGTCACAAAGCTCTAATCATTTCAAATTGGTTTCTTGAACATGACAATGAGTTCACTGTACTAAAATGGCCTCCACAGTCACCAGATCTCAACCCAATAGAGCATCTTTGGGATGTGGTGGAACGGGAGATTCGCATCATGGATGTGCAGCCGACAAATCTGCGGCAACTGTGTGATGCCATCATGTCAATATGGACCAAACTCCCTGAGGAATGCTTCCAGCACCTTGTTGAATCTATGCCACGAAGAATTGAGGCAGTTCTAAAGGCAAAAGGGGGTCCAACCCGTTACTAGCATGGGGTACCTAATAAAGTGGCCGGTGAGTGTATATATATATATATATATATATCATTGCAGCTGTCACAACTGATCCAGTTTGTGACAGCACAAATCACAGAAATGCAACTGAAAGTTATTTTTTCACCCTCACCTACTGGACAACACGTTACAGAAGTACAGATAATGTCAACATGAAATGTAATACTGTACATTTTTATAAGTACAGATAATGTCAACATGAAATGTAATACTGTACATTTTTATAAGTACATTTGTAATTTGTAATTTATTGTTTCTAGTCTTAATGTTTATGATTATATAAAGTATAAATTGATAAATAATTAACAAATTATAAATTGTGGCCATATATTTTGCTCCTCTGAAGCAAGTTTCCTAAAGTGTAAAAAAAAAAATCCTCCCTATTAACATCATATTAACAGATAAAAGATAAAGATAACTTCCTCATATATGATATCAGACGATTTTTATTTTTCAAGAGGAGAAAAAGAAACAGCATTTTAGAAGAAAACAACAGAGCGTTCTAGAAGAAACAACATGGTAACATCCATCTATCCTTGTCATATAGGTTAGTGGGTAGACAGCGACAGTTAAATTATACAGTATTTTTCAAATTCCAAAACCATTTTTTTTCTATTTAACTCATAATATATCATAAGATATCAGTAACCTACAAGGTATTACAGAAATACATTTGTGATGTGCATTTATTTCCAACAGCTCAGTATATATATATGCATAAACCCTTAGACCTAATAGGACTACAAATTTATGATAATTTGTAATGTAAAAAAACAACAAAACTAGAAACAAAAACAAATATAAAAGTACAGAACTTCAGCAGAAAATATTCACTATTAGCTATACAGCATTATTACATTCCATTAGATTTAATTGTTGCACTTTATTTTACAGTACGTGTACTTACAGTGTAGTTACCTAAGAAAGTACTGGTATAAGGTAACTACATGGGTTATGGTTAGGTTTAGGGGTAGGTTCAGGGTTAATACCTAGTTATTTCCCAGTTATTGTAATAACTCAAATAAGTACATAGTATGTATGGGAAACAGGACTGTACAACAAAGTGCTACTGATTTAATAAATGGCAATATGTTACAGGTTCAGTAATCATGCACACTCAACACTTATTCCTATATAGTTTCAGTGGGTTTATTTATATCAAAGATGCATTTTTGTTGTACCAGTACTGCCAAACGACAAACATAGTGATGAAACTCACTGAGAGAAAGATAATATACATCCCAAAAAGCAAGCGGTCAATTACTGCACCCAAATGTACCCACTCATCTGCGCTCTCATCAGTTTTAAAATGTTTATCGACCTGCTGACGGATGGACAGTAACTCGTGGCTTATCTTCCTCAGTTCCTGAAGAGTAGGATTTGTGTTATGGACCGCTTCCCTCAGAGGGGTGTCAACTACAGGATCCCAGTGCTTGGTCTCAGTTCTGTGCTCTACAGCTACAAGAGAATAACACTAAGTGAATATAGCAGTATTTTCTTTGCACTAAGTCTATACAGTTGTTAGATGATATTTATACTTAGAGCAAATAGTGGCAGATAGCTTACTATTTGCACCCTAAGTGCATTATTGTACATTATAAAACAGTATGCAATTATAACAACATATTCAGTGTATACCAGTGTTTCTCAAACTTTTTCTGCCATTCCCCACTTTGAAGGTAGGGAAGGGTTGGTGCCCCACCTGTCCTCATGCAATTGCCCCAACAAAATCTAGGCTTTAAGTTAAAATGTATTTTGTTAACATGACATTTTAAAAACATGAACATGACAGTAGATAAAAATAATGCAATTGTGTTTGTATTTTGCCTCTGATAACATCAAATTCAGAAACGGAGAAAATAAAAGTGTGGACTAGTTGTGCTTTGCTTTACTATTTTGTCACTTCGCAAACTGCATGCAAAAAGAACAAACAAAATTTTTAAAGAATAATAATAATCTCAGGGTTTTTCCTGGCTCAAAACGAGGCGGAGGTGGTAAAATCCTAATGTACGTATTTTAGGTATTTTTATAATAATAATAATTGTATTTTGTATTTTTCGAAGACTATTATATAAGCTACTGTGTTTCCCACAGTATTTTGTGTGTGGTGTGGACCTCTGCACCCCTAGGGGGGTCGGGGGGCATGCTCCCCCGGAAGAAAAGTTTGTACGTTTTAAAGATAAATTCATAAATCTGGTGCACTTTGAAAGTTCAACATTAAGTGATTAACTAATTTAGTGTCTGCAATGAGCCTGTTTTGTAGTAGGCTACACATATTTTCTGAGCCAGAGACGGAGAGCGCTCACCGCTTGACATCACAACTATTCAGTGTTTTCAACCACATAATGTTTATTTTAGGTTTCAGACATTTAAATTCACATAAGTACTAAAAAAGCAATACATTAGTTTGTCAAATATACACTTATGTCTATGGAAGCGGCAATAATAATTATTTCCATTATAATTAGACTACACGTATTATTCATATCAAATACACATCGTGTAAGTAACTTTCAAGTTTACTCTATGCTTCTCCCAGTTCACCAGCCACTTACTTTCATGTATTTCGGGAGAAATGGATAAATTGACGTTTGTTAAATCCAACAGATCCGATTCTCTAAAATCCGGCATAAACTAACGCCCATCGCGTATAACGTTAGCTCAACTAAGGTGTTTAAACAACAAAACGCATCCACTTGCTCATATTTGACAATCGGAATATCAGATATTTCCTGCTATAGCCAACAAATTTGTGAAATAAAAGCAGATAATCAGTCATTCAGCGCTATAGGCTTTATGCCGAGCGTCACGTGACCAAGCCGGAAAACAGATCACATCGCTTCCGATTCAGGTCTTTTGTATGTGCTTCATGAAATTTTTTGCGGTTTTACTCAAGATAACTTAAAAGGAGCAAGCAAAAATGAGCATAACCAATGTCCCTCGCATGTGCAGATTGATATTTAAAAGTTTTTGAATTTTTCTTCTTCACACTAACGTTTAGATATTTAAATAGCATAAAACACCAATAACAAAGTGAACTTCGTAGGTTAGCTGATTACCTTAAAAATCTATAGATATCGTAGTTAGTTCTTACGGCCGTTAACACTTTCTCTGACAAGCGGATGCAATGAGACCCGTTTTCCGGTTTGGTCACGTGACGCTCGGCATAAAGCCTATAGACCAGGGGTCGGGAACCTATGGCTCGCGAGCCATATATGGCTCTTTTCCGGATTTTATATGGCTCTCCAATTTTCAAATGTTGACTGAAAATACACCCTCGAACATGATGATAAAATTATTTTGAAACTATTAGCATTTCTGATTAATGTATAATTCTGAATGTGTAAAATTAAATTAAATATGTTCAAAATATTTAGGTAAGAGACTCGCAGCTTAATATGAATGACAGCGGCGTTTGGCCTGTAGCTAGCCTACCTTTCAGAGTGCTGAATTTTAATTGGCCGACGGTTAGGCCTGCGTCAAGTCAAGATCAAGTTAAACAACTACCTAGCTGGCTGAATTAAAAATCATCATCAACGAGAGGAAAATGGCGAAAAGAAAAAAAGACGACGATTACCGTTCATTTCGGCCTGAATGGACGGATCAATTTGCATTTGTGGAGAAGTTGGGGTCCGCAGTGTGTCTCATTTGTAATGAACGTATTGCGTCGCTCAAAAAGTCAAATATTAAGAGACATTTTGAGACGCACCATGCAGCATTCGCCGCAAAACATCCCGATGGAGAATGCAGGAGAAAAGCTTGCGCTGAGCTTCAGCGGAGAATGGAAACCGGACAGCAGCAGCTGCTATCATGGACTAATAAAGGCGGGAATCTGAATTCTGCAAGCTTTGCTGGTGCTCTGGAGATTGTGCGGAGTGGGAAACCATTTACAGATGGAGACTACATTAAGGGTTGCATGCTCAGTGTTGCAAAAGAACTGTTTAACGACCTCCCAAACAAGGATAAAATTATTCAAAAAATCGAAGAAATGCCTTTCTCTGCAAGAACTGTTCATGATCGTGCACTGGTGATGGCACGCCAGATAGAGGAGATGCAAATCAACGACATCAGTTCAGGTAGTTACTTTTCTCTTTCCTTGGATGAGTCTACCGATGTGAGCAATATAGCGCAGCTAAGCATAATCGGGCGGTATGTGACGGGTGATACAGTGCGTGAAGAGAGTCTCGTTGTTTTGCCGATGAAAGATACAACAAGAGGTGAGGATGTGTTAAAATCTCTGATGGACTTTGCTGCAGAGAAAAAGCTCCCACTGAATAAGCTTATATCTGTGTGTACTGATGGAGCACCCAGTATGTTAGGGAAACATAAAGGATTCGTTGCCCTTCTGTGTGAGCAAGAGAAGCGGCCCATCTTAAACTTTCATTGCATTGTGCATCAAGAGGCACTGTGTGCTCAGTCGTGTGGAGAGGAACTTCGCGAAGTGATGTCATTGGTCGTTCGCATTGTGAACTTCATTGTGGCCCGAGCTTTAAATGATCGCCAGTTTAAGGCCCTGTTGGATGAAGTGGGGAGTAATTATCCAGGGCTGCTACTGCACAGCAATGTGCGGTGGTTATCCAGGGGAAAAGCACTCGCCCGTTTTGCTGCCTGTTTAAATGAAGTGAGGGCATTTCTGGAAATGAAAGGAAATGTTCATCCCGAGCTCAATGACATTGAGTGGCTCCTGAAGTTTCACTACCTGGTGGATATTACATGTCATATGAACCACCTCAATGTGAAAATGCAAGGCATTGGGAACACAATCTTGTCCCTGCAACAGGCAGTGTTTGCATTTGAAACAAAGCTGGAGCTGTTTATCAGGGACATAGAAAGTGGCCGTCTCCTGCATTTCGAAACATTGCGGGCATACAGAGAGGAATGCTTAGCGAGGGACGCCACTCATCATTTTGACCTCCGTAAGCTCGCAGCCTTTACGTCTGATTTACTGATGTCATTCAAATCACGCTTTGTGGACTTCCGCAGACATGCCGATTTGTTCAAAGTGATAACTCATCCACATGTGTGCACCGTGGATACACAAAACCTGAGTGTCTTCCCTGGAATCTCCATCGGAGATTTTGAGCTGGAAGCTGCTGAACTGAAGGTGACGGATATGTGGGTGTCAAAATTTTTCACTTTGAATTCCGAACTGGAAAGCCTCGCTCGTCAGCGGGCAGAACTGGCAAAGCAACATAAGTGGGCAGATATGAGAAAACTCCAACGTGAAGACAATCTCATCCTGAAAACCTGGAACGAACTTCCAGCCACTTTCAGCACAATGCGTCGCGTCAGTGTTGCTGTCCTGACAATGTTTGGCTCAACATACACATGTGAGCAGTCCTTCTCACATCTGAACAATATCAAAACCAACCTGCGTTCAAGGTTAACAGATGAAAGCCTTAATGCCTGCATGAAGCTGAATCTCACTAGTTACGACCCCAACTACAAAGCACTCAGCAAAATGATGCAGCAACAGAAATCTCATTAATGTAAGTAGGGTGCAATGCACTTCTTGTTAATCACTTGTCTATGATGCTCGTTTCTCAATTTTTGTGGTGTCTTAGGAGTGCTAGAAAGTATGATGGTATGAAGTAGCCTTAGCTTGGGTGTCAATGAGTGAAAAAAAAACAGCGTTATTGCCACCTACTGGTGTTGTTATTAAATAAAAATTGGCAAATATTTCTAATACACAAGTGTAAACTTTGCTGTGGCTCTTTTGAAAAATTTCTAAAAAATTTTTTGTTTGTTTGGCTCTTCTTGGTAAAAAGGTTCCCGACCCCTGCTATAGACGAATCTGACGAGCGTTCTGTGTAGGCTGCCATCTTGTGGCGACGCCATTACTGAGCTGTTACCGGTATGTAAACAAACCTCCGTGATAACCATAGACTGTGGTGATAACGCACCCTCGATGACAGCTCTATGTGACAGCTACAGCCAGGCAGAATGACTTGTCGGGTTGATGATGTTAGACAGTGGCCTCCAGTCACAGATGAAGGTACAAACGATCTTACAGATTATTTATGAAAATAGCTTGGCAAGCTAGCTAGGCTAACGTTAGCTAACGAGGAAATTATAAAAAGATCTGTCCATTTGGCAACAATAAATAAATGAATGACATCAAATAAACGAATTCATGTTTTTCATTTGTGTCCATTATTTATCTCATTTTCACATTGCAAAAGGCAAGGGTAAGGTACAGCTAGAAAGTATATATAATATCGACCAATTAGTGTTTTTAAACCATGGAAAGAGGTCAATATAACAGCAGGAGAACAATTATGTCACATAACGTTACATTTAGCTCAGGAAAGCCATTGAATGACCATAGCATGTTAATTGAATAGAAAAAATAGCTAGAGAGGAGATTTTGCTGAGGACTATATTACATATTTATTATATTTTTTTACTTATGTCATTAAATAATTGTTATTATAGCAAAAAATGCATATTTAATTTAAATTTTTTTTTAAAAATCTGTCACAGTAAAGCAAATCAAACATTAACAACAGACATAACAGTACTGTTACTAACGTTACTACCCCAATGCGCCCCTTCTGTTGTTTTAAAGGTATTCAAGAGTATTTTCTCCTTCGCCTGGCATCCGATGATTTTTCAAAATGCCAACATGTTTTCCCACTCGACATTATAAAAGTTGTAACGTTAGTGACAGTCGTAAATCGCGGGCTGTTTATTCCAGTGGACGCAAGTTGCAAATAAAACAATAGGAGGCAACGCTACCCAGCAACAGCTCAGTAATGGCGCCCGCTTACTTCCGGTAGTTTCGCCGGATTCGTCTATTGTGGCTGCGGTGTGACAAGCAATGACGCGTCACCATGGAAACCATAAAGGGATACGATCTAAATAACGGGCGCCTCTAAAAACTTTTAAACTTACGTGTAAAAAGGTTAAGTAAGGCTTACATTGAAATGTGTCGTTGTTTTGTTTTGAGTTTATGCTCAATAAATAAAGGAATTAATAGAGATGGGCACAAAAATTACCACATTTTCTCCCGTTTGTCGCGCCCCACTTGTCATGTTTCCATTCCCCACCAGTGGGGCACGCCCCACACTTTGAGAAACGCTGGTGTATAAGATTATATTTATTAAAATCCTAAATGGATGCCGTCTTATTGGGACAGTACTTGTCCTTGCCCCTAAAGCCCTCCGTTCATCTACACCTATACATACCCTTAAAGGTTACTTATTATGCAAAATTCACTTTTACATGGTGTTTGAACATAAATGTGTCAGCAATAATGTGTACACAACCACATTATAATTGTAAAAAATTGTAATTTTTTTTACTTTTTAATTTTCCAATAAATCATAAATAGTGTCTCAAAATTAGTCATTCACATTTTTGCCCAATGTGACGTCACAATGTAATAGGCCCGCCACGACGGGACACAGTCTGCCATGTTTATCTCCTCGCTAGAGCAGCTAGTGGAAACACAAGAATGTAAATCATGTAGCTGAGACAATCTATTAGTTATGTTGTTGGCTTTATCAATAAACACAGAACGTGATTTACATTCCACTGCACTACTTTTCCAATTGCTTTTCAATGTAAATGCGCTAGACGGATGTGTTTGACCATTGCGTTTGCGTCTCTCATCTTTTACAGCGGATCACGCAAGAATTGGCACTCTGAAAACACAGCACTCATAGAAGTTTAACTTTTAAAAAACACATCTCACACCTTCCACTTACAGAATACACATATGACCCTTGAGGGGAGTGCATACGGAGAACACTGGGGTGTCCAGCCCGCAGGGTGGAATATTTCAACCTCAGGGGTGGCAGAGTGGCTTGCCAAGGGAAAGACACATGCTCAGAGAGGCTTAGGCCGGAGGCATAACTCTGGCGTTGACATCAACAGCGCTGGAGGAACTCAGGGCTTGTGAGGCTCACCTGAGGAGAATATCGCACATATTCAGTCCGTGGAGTGGAATGGCGAGCAAGAGAAGACACCTGAGCGGGTCCTAGTACCGGCTGGTTGAAGCGAGTACACGGGAGGACACTGGCTCCACTCGGAGATTGTAGAATCTGGCGAATGTGTTGGGTGTCACCCAGCCTGCAGCTCTGCAGATGTCTGTTAGCGAGGCGCCATGCGCTAGAGCCAAAGAGGAGGCCACACTCTGGGTGTTGTCGGGCTTCACACCAAGGGGGCACGGACGACCTTGCTGCTGGTAAGCCAAAGCAATGGCGTCCACTATCCAGTGAGACAACCTTTGCTTGGAGAGAGCCTTTCCCTTTAGCTTCCCACCATAACAGACAAAGAGCTGGTCTGAGGTCCTGAAACACTGCGTTCTGTCTACGTAAGCACGGAGGGTGCGTACTGGACAGAGCAGTGCCAAGGCTAGGTCTGCCTCCTCCAGGGGCAGCGCTTGCAGGTTCACCACCTGATCTAGAAAGGGAGTGGTGGGAACCTTGGGCACATATCCAGGCCGGGGTCTCAGGATCACGTGAGAATAGGCCGGCCCGAATTCCAGGCACGCTTCGTCTATAGAAAATGCATGCAGGTCTCCTACCATCTTAATGGAGGCCAATGCAACCAGGAGCGCTGTCTTAATCGACAGGGACTTAAGCTCCACTGATTGCAGAGGCTCAAAGGGAGCACTCTGCAGGGCAGTTAGAACCACTGAAAGGTCCCAAGTGGGAACGAGAGGAGGGCGAGGAGGATCCTCTCAGGAACCTGATGACCAGGTCGTGCTTTCCCACAGACTTACCTTCGACTGCGTCGTGATGTGTGGCGATAGCGGCAACATGCACTTTCAGCGTGGAGGGAGACAGCCTTCGCTCCAACCCATCTTGCAGGAAGGAAAGCACGACACTGATCGGGCATTTTCTGGGGTCTTCTCGGCGAGAACAGCACCAGGAGACGAAGAGGTTCCACTTCGACGCGTAGGCATGTCTAGTGGACAACGCTCTAGCGGAAGTGATGGTACCATCACAGCCCGTGTAGGAGGCATCTGTTGAGACAACAACATGCATGGAAACTCGTTCTAAGGGCACTCTGGCCCGTAGAAAGCTGAGGTCTCGTCCACAGGGTGAAGGTCTGACGGCAGGTCGGAGTTACTGGTACTCGGAGCATGCCTTGTTGCCATACCCACCTAGGGACTGGATCGCGAAGCCAGAGCTGAAGTGGTTTCATATGAAGCAATCCGAGCGGCATTGCTGCGGCTGCGGATGCCATATGCCCCAGGAGCCTCTAAAATAACTTTAAGTGAATCCGCACTCTTGCCCTCGAACTGTCTAAGGCAAGTCAGCAGTGACTGTGCGAGCTGCACGCACATGGCGACCAAGTCGATTTCCATACCGAGAAAAGAGATCCTCTGTACGGGGCAAAGTTTGCTCTTTTCCCAGTTGACCCTAAGGCCCAGACGAACTAGGTGCCTGAGCACTAGGTCTCTGTGTTCGCAAACCTGGTCTCGAGAGTGAGCTAGGATTAGCCAGTCGTCGAGATAGTCCAGGAAGCGAACCCCGTCTTGCCGAGCAGCACAAGGGCTGCCTCGACAACCTTCATGAAGGCGCGAGGGAGACAGGGATAGCGCAAATGGCAGAACCGCGTACTTGTATGTCTGGATCTCGAAAACAAACCGAGGGTCTGTGTCGAGGAAGAAAGGAGACATGGAAGTAGGCGTCCTTCAGGTCGATCGCTGCAAACCAATCCAGTGGCCACACACATTCGAAAATGCGTTTGGCCGTGAGCATCTAAAATGGAAGCCTTTTTAGAAGGGAACGGTTCAAGATGCACAGGTCCAGGATTGGTCAAACCCACCGGTTTTCTTGGGTACAGTGAGGTCGGGGCTGAAGATGCCAGACTTCATTTCGGCTGGAGGGGTGGTCTCGATCGTACCCTTCGCCAGTAGGGTGACGACCTCCGTACGCATGACAGGGGCATTGCCACCCACCACGGTATAGCGGATTCCCCGGAGCAGGGAAGAGAACGTGCGAACTGAATCACAAAGCCGAGCCTGATGATTCAGTGGGACAGATTGGAAGCTCCAAAACTGAACCAGTGGGGTCATGTGAACCACAGACGTACCCACGATGGGGCAGCGAGGCAGAATGACCGGCCCAGACATGGGAGGCGGAGCGTCCTGATGTGGGGGCACAGTCATATGCCGCATCCTGACAGAGGAAGGCCAGGGAAGGACCAGCGTTCCACAGGGGCCTGCTCTGTCAGGGGTCTAGCGACAGAGGGGGACGAGAGTGGCGAGGCTCGTAAGCGGCGCGCACTGTCTTCTACGCTCTCTGGGGGCTCAGAGATGGGATGTCAGTTCTTTGGAGAAGAGGTTCTCCCCCGGCCCTCCACAGGGGGAAGGAGTGGCCCTGCAACCACTTCCTGAAAGAACTGCAACCCATGTCTGAGCTGCCCGTAACGTGAGCGCCGCATCGCCTGATGTTCAGCAGGCTGCGGGACTGGTATGGTGCTGCTGGGGCCGGGCGGGAGGGGGCGGAAGTCGCAGGAGGGCGTGTTCGGCGGCAAGCGGACTGAGACGTCTGTGCCGGCGGCTGGGTGGCAGCAGCTGGCCGCGGGGTCAGAACATGTTTGGTAGCTTCAGTCTGCTTTTGGGCAGCCAAGAACTGTTGGGCAGAGTCCTCGACCGTGCCGCCGAAGAGGTCAGCCTGGGATATGGGGGAGTTGAGGAAGCGGGTTCGCTCAGCCTCGCGCATATCAACCAGGTTAAGCCAGAGATGTCTGACCACGCTTGTGGACATCACCTGACCCAGGGAGCGTGCGGTCACCTTTGTCGCTCGTAGAGCGAGGTCGTGGCGGCAGGCAGCTCTTGGATGAGCCCTGAATCAGCCCTACCCTTGTGCAAGTCATTGAGCACCCTGAAGGATGGCAATAACATGCAGTAAGGCGGCAGCCTGCCCTGCAGCTCTATAGGTCTTTGCCACCGGAGTAGACAAAAAACCTACAGGCATTGGAGGGGTGCTTAGGGTCGCCACGCCAGGTAGAGGCGCTGTGGGGACACAGATGTGTTGCCACAGAACACTCCACGGGGGGAACCCCAGTGTACCCTTGGCCGTAGCCTCTGCGAGGGCAGAGAAGGCGGAAGAGGCCGCTGAGCAGTCGCGAAAAGTCAAAGGAGACTCCCACGATCTCATGACCTCTTCATGCACATCCGGGTAGAAAGGATGTGGGTTCGCCTCCCCCAAAAAACATCATAAGCCTTAAGTGCTCGGGACATGGCGGATGGTTCCACACAAGCCCGATACTCAAGGCGGCCCGGGAAAGCATAGCTGTCAATTCTGGATCAGACTCGTTATGCTAGCACACCCGAGGGTGGCAGCACAGACGAGCCCTCATCTCCAGAGGACTCCAGCTCACCTTTTGATGCGGCGATATACATACAATAGATCGGGGTGTTAATGAGGGGACTCTCGCTCTATTGAGCTCATCGAGTCTTGACCGTTCCATTGCTATGGTCATGTTCCAGCTGGGAGAACGTGACACTGTCTGAACGTGATCGAAGCCCAAACACGTCAAAACAGCGCTCGTGCCCATCAGCTGAATCTATCAGAATACAGCACTCTTTAAAAAGATGTGCCGCGTGCACTCTCTTTTTGTGAGAGAAAAGCTTGCAACAGTGCTGAAGCGCCTATGGAGAAACACACACGCTGTCCAGTTCAACAGGCAGGAATGTGAAACTCCCTGGAACACGCCATCACACCAACACCGACTGGAAGCTGCTCGTCTAGAAGATTCTCGAAGATAGTCAGAGAATAGGCTGCAGGAGTGAAGAGAACTTCTTGGCTCTGAAGCGAAAACATATCTGCATGTTGCGGCGTCCTTCGTTTTATACCCACGCGGTGGGGCGGAGTTACGTCCTGCAAATTCCGCAGACCCATCTCATTTCCTTGCCATTGGCTCGTTTTATTTCTTTCGAAGATTAGAGGCTTCTAAGCGAACCCCATTCGTCATCACGATGTAACTCGTAGTGACTACGAAAGGGAACAGCGTGTTTTTGCTTCCGCCCAAAAAGAGGCATGGTATAGTAAATGATCTGTGGGGTATTTTGAGTTGAAACGTCACAGACACTTGAGACTTATATTACATCTAGTAAAAAGGGGCATAATTGGCCCCATTTAAACACTTTATTTACACTATTCTATACCAAAGAATTTAGATTTACAAAGACGCTGCACTTACTTGTGTACTGTGTATTATTTATGAATGGGAGAAAATGCAAAGGCAATATGGCGGAATACGTCCCGAATTTTAAATAAAAGAGCCAATAGCTGATTGGTTAAGTGATCATGCCACTGCATGCCACTGCAGCTCCGGTTGCTACAGTGTTCTGGGACTCGAATTTAGGACTGCTTTTTTAACGCTATTTTAAGCATAAGAAACAACATTTATGAGACAGTTCATGTAAGAGTTTGTTGCTGATTTGAAATATGTTATTTACATGTGAGTTCGGCAAGCAGTTTTTAAGATTTCAGGATTTCCCCATTCAGATAGATTGGACTTGGTCTTGTATTCCCGAAATAGCTGCCCGGAGGCGTTGCAAATATGGCCGCCGAGTGAATAGACATTCTACTTCATTTTCACAATTTTTACTTAAAGTAGACATCTCTCTGATTTGACATGCAATGGGAAAAGCGAGAAGAATGAGTTCGGTAAAAGGCGAATTCGAACTCGCATCGGTTGCCTTACTCTCCGGACCCCTGATCCTGTTTTCAGATGGGTCTCTTGTGTAATTTTGTGAGGCTCAATCAGACAATGGTGGACAGAGTTAGTCTAAATAGCATCTACTGTACCAACTGTGGGCTATTTGCACTTGGTGTAAATAGACACTCCAGAAACTATTTACGCCTGTTGAACATAATTGTTACATAGCTCACTGAATACTTGATTCTGATTGGCCAATCGTGGCATTCAATCATTTATGGCAATGCTGATCAGGCTGCTAATTTTTTTATAGAAACGCAACTAGTGAAATCTTGAGTCTTTGTTACAGTATTACATTTTTCACATCCAGGATAATATATATTCAGCGATTCATTATCGCAAAGTATAATAGGCGAATCAGGACCTCAATAGGAGTGAAAATATTGCATAGTCTTCCATTGTAAGACTTACCTTCAGGATCACAGTTTTGGTCACTGGGTTTCTTGCTTAAAAAAACAAGTTTAGCAAGGTAGTTGAGGAAAAGCACCTTGACCCATCGAGGTAACGGTCCATAGTTACTGGAGCCACACTGAATATTTATGACAAGAATTGTCTCCAGAAGACTGGCCACCATCAGTGCCAAGCAGAGAGAGAAAAATGCATCTGGAAAGAGATTAATTATAAGATAATGCAATGTCTTAAAAATCAGCTAAAATTTGACAAAATAATGCCGGTTGGCAAGAGAGGAAAAAAGTGCTTTAAAACTCTCATAACCAGCAGTGACTCTGAAGAGTGACAAGACATTTTGTCACTTAACTTGAGTATTGTTCTTACAGTGCAGCCAGAATAAGTACTTGACTCTTTTACTTTTACATGCCTAGTTATGAAAAAGTGTAACGCTACAATAAAAAGCTCCTATACAAACTTATGAGAGGTAAGCTGTTTCCTGTGACGGGCAGCAGGTCGTTCATTAGCAGCAGGAACACAGTGTAACCCAAGATGAGGGTCATTTTGAAGGAAGATCGATCCACATTCTGAGTTGGTAGAAGAAAGCTGAATAGATCTACAGTAATGAGGAAACAGCTGGGAATCAGGAGGTTCACCACGTATAGCGTTGCCCGACGCCTGAGGACAATCTAATGAAGGACAAAAGTAATTTAAACAATTTAATTTAAAATGCAGATTCATTCAATTAAAATACTAACAAAGGCTAATCTGACAGCTTAAGCCAACACACTGATATCATATTTTGGTTACATTTTACTTTAAGGTGACGTAGTTACATTGCACTAACTCAAATAAGTGCTGAGTAATATTAATTAACTACATGTACTTACTATAGAGTTACGGTTAGGGTTAGTTGTAATTATGCATAATTTACTGTTATTACTATAGTAAGTACATATAGAAAAGTGTAACTACGTCACCTTAAAATAAAGTGTTACCCCTATTTAAGCTTATTATTATCATTATTCAACTTCAGAGAGCAAATGCCATGAGAGTATGTTGGTTTTGATTAACTTTATTTTCTTGTTTATAGCTAAGTTTTTTTTATTTGATTTTAATTGTGATAGATAGTAATACATAGTAAGTAAGTGTGTCCCGTGAGATATTCATTTCCTGGGGAGGTATGTCATGTTTTTGAGCCGTCATTTCAACCAGCTCCCACTCTCCTTTAGTTGTCATCATTCCAAGAGAATATTCTAATGATTTATCCACCGGTCTACCAATGGACAACTGAACGTCCACAACTGCAGAGACGACCAAACAAATGAGAGTTAATGTAGTCACACAAAGGTAGTAGTTACTGTAAAAGTGATAATTTACTCTACAGTCAAGCCAATTTACTGGTGTGTTGGTATGAATTAAAGGTGAATGAACAGTTCTGAATATCGAATGGAAAGGTGTAGATGTCCAGGTTACAGGAACTGATGACATGAACTGGAAGATCATCCATTACCGTACCAGTATTTTTGATGTAGAGGTAATATGTGTCTGGGACTTTATTTTCATCAATGCTTCAAAGTAAAAAGAGGTTTATGTTAGGGATGGATGTTACATTCTTTTTATTATCCATTCAAAGCTTTAATAAAATAAAAAATAAATAAAATTAAAATCCATCTCAAGCCACAAAAAAATCTAGCACCTAGAGGGCTGACAACATTTTATGAGATGTGTGATAATGACAGCAGCATTATATGCAATATATTCATTAAATGTGGATAATGGTCAGCTGATCACATAATTCAGAAATACAGATACTTCTGAACTCACAATTCTTTGATGACAATATCAGGCCTCCACAGTTGTTTTCTTGGAAGTGAGATTCTGTCTGTTCCACATTCAACAGGATCCCAGCTCAAACCTTCAATATTCCACTGCTTCAAAACACAAACTATCAGTATTATGCAGTTTGTATAAAAGAATTAAAAAAATATGTCAAATGCAAGTATTAAAACCCCTTAAAGGGATACTCCACTTATTTTTGGAAATAGGCTCATTTTACAACTCCCCCAGAGTTAAACTGTTGAGTTTTACCGTTTTTGAATCCATTCAGCCGATCTCCAGTTCTGGCGGTACCACTTTTAGCATAGCTTAGCATACATCATTGAAGTGGACAAGACCATTAGCATTTCTAAAGAAAAATGACCAAAGAGTTTTGATATTTTTCCTATTTAAAACTTGACTCTTCTGTAGTTACATCGTGCACTAAGACCGACGGAAAATGTAAAGTTGCAATTTTCTAGGCTGGTATGGCTAGGAACTATACTCTCATTCCTGCGTAATAATCAAGAAACTTCAATGCCGTACCATGAGAGCAGCAGGCGTAATGATATGACGCAGCGCCTGAAAATAGTTCCGTTGTGTTGACGGAAGGTGGCCTATTTTCAGGCGCTGCGTCATATCATTACGCCTGCTGCTCTCATGGTACGGCATTGAAGTTTCTTGATTATTACGCAGGAATGAGAGTATAGTTCCTAGCCATACCAGCCTAGAAAATCGCAACTTTTCATTTTCCGTCGGTCTTAGTGCACGATGTAACTACAGAAGAGTCAAGTTTTAAATAGGAAAAATATCAAAACTCTTTGGTCATTTTTTTTTGAGAAATGCTAATGGTCTTGTCAACTCCAATGATGTATGCTAAGCTATGCTAAAAGTGGTACCGCCAGAACCGGAGATCGGCTGAATGGATTCAAAAACGGTAAAAACTCAACAGTTTAACTCTGGGGGAGTTGTAAAATGAGCCTATTTCCAAAAAAAGTGGAGTATCCCTTTAACTGTCACCGTCCCGCTACCACGACGCCTAAGTTTACTTCACTATTACAATTAAATCCTAATCTAATTATGACAAACTATATATCGTTGGAAAGGTCTAAGATTCCTAAATAGATATTTTAGCACTGTATTTTTGTTACAAATTATGTAGGAACAGTAATAGATGAATTAATAACAAGGGTGCACCTCAAAAAATCTACATCATAACAGGAGTTCTGACCTTTGTCACAAAAAGTGGACGCACACACTTTTAATAATTGAAACTTTTCATGCTAGAAGTTCATAATAAATAAAGAAGTGTGAAGTCCGCACATTTTATAGCCTACTAATCCTACCCAAGCGTATAATACGCACATACCCCACACTACTAATCCTACCCAAGCGTATAATACGCACGTACCCCACACTACTAATCCTACCCAAGTGTATAATACGCACGTACCCCACACTACTAATCCTACCCAAGCGTATAATACGCACATAGCCTACACTACTAATCCTACCCAAGCGTATAATACGCACGTACCCCACACTACTAATCCTACCCAAGTGTATAATACGCACGTACCCCACACTACTAATCCTACCCAAGCGTTTAATACGCACGTACCCCACACTACTAATCCTACCCAAGCGTATAATACGCGTATACCCCACACTACTAATCCTACCCAAGCGTATAATACGCACGTAGCCTACACTACTAATCCTACCCAAGCGCTTAATACACACGTACCCCACACTACTAATCCTACCCAAGCGTTTAATACGCACGTACCCCACACTACTAATCCTACCCAAGTGTATAATACGCACGTACCCCACACTACTAATCCTACCCAAGCGTATAATACGCACGTACCCCACACTACTAATCGTAACCCAAGCGTATAATACGCACGTAGCCTACACTACTAATCCTACCCAAGCGCTTAATACGCACGTACCCCACACTACTAATCCTACCCAAGCGTATAATACGCACGTAGCCTACACTACTAATCCTACCCAAGCGCTTAATACGCACGTACCCCACACTACTAATCCTACCCAAGCGTTTAATACGCACGTACCCCACACTACTAATCCTACCCAAGCGTATAATACGCGTATACCCCACACTACTAATCCTACCCAAGCGTATAATACGCACGTAGCCTACACTACTAATCCTACCCAAGCGTATAATACGCACGTAGCCTACACTACTAATCCTACCCAAGCGTTTAATACGCACGTACCCCACACTACTAATCCTACCCAAGCGTATAATACGCACGTACCCCACACTACTAATCCTACCCAAGCGTTTAATACGCACGTACCCCACACTACTAATCCTACCCAAGCGTATAATACGCACGTACCCCACACTACTAATCCTACCCAAGTGTATAATACGCACATACCCCACACTACTAATCCTACCCAAGTGTATAATACGCACATAGCCTACACTACTAATCCTACCCAAGTGTATAATACGCACGTACCCCACACTACTAATCCTACCCAAGTGTATAATACGCACATACCCCACACTACTAATCCTACCCAAGCGTTTAATACGCACGTACCCCACACTACTAATCCTACCCAAGTGTATAATACGCACATACCCCACACTACTAATCCTACCCAAGTGTATAATACGCACATACCCCACACTACTAATCCTACCCAAGCGTATAATACGCGTATACCCCACACTACTAATCCTACCCAAGCGTATAATACGCACGTAGCCTACACTACTAATCCTACCCAAGCGCTTAATACACACGTACCCCACACTACTAATCCTACCCAAGTGTATAATACGCACATACCCCACACTACTAATCCTACCCAAGCGTTTAATACGCACGTACCCCACACTACTAATCCTACCCAAGTGTATAATACGCACATACCCCACACTACTAATCCTACCCAAGTGTATAATACGCACGTACCCCACACTACTAATCGTACCCAAGTGTATAATACACACGTACCCCACACTACTTATCCTACCCAAGCGTTATAATACACACGTACCCCACACTACTAATCCTACCCAAGTGTATAATACGCACGTACCCCACACTACTAATCCTACCCAAGCGTATAATACGCACGTACCCCACACTACTAATCCTACCCAAGTGTATAATACACACGTACCCCACACTACTAATCCTACCCAAGTGTATAATACGCACGTACCCCACACTACTAATCCTACCCAAGCGTATAAAACACACGTACCCCACACTACTAATCCTACCCAAGTGTATAATACGCACGTACCCCACACTACTAATCCTACCCAAGCGTATAATACACACGTACCCCACACTACTAATCCTACCCAAGCGTATAATACGCACGTACCCCACACTACTAATCCTACCCAAGCGTATAATACGCACATAGCCTACACTACTAATCCTACCCAAGTGTATAATACGCACGTACCCCACACTACTAATCCTACCCAAGCGTATAATACGCACGTACCCCACACTACTAATCCAATCCACACTACTCATAAATTGCACGATAAATACAATGAGAATTAGTCATCAGATGTCATGTCCGTAGTTTATAGAAAAATAATCTGGCATTAATTCGATTTCAAACAGATTTGCAACCGTGCAAAGCGGACTTTTCCCCTTCACAGACGCACGCCAGCAAACTAGGGAATGAACTTGCGCTCCCTGAACTTGGGTTCAGCCCAAAAAAGGAGGCGTGTTCCGGCGCAAACAATCCCTGGTGCTATTTTTCAGTTCCAGAAAACAATTGCGCCACTGACCAGAAAAAACCTAGTCTAAAGTCAGTGGCGCGTTGCATTCAGATGCTATTTTAAGCGCGCATGCTTGGCCATAATACAGAGTGTGAACAACGCGCATACACTGTAGATGATTCTCTCATCTACACAGATGCATTTTACTTTTTGCAAATGATACATTATTATAAGGAAAAATATTAAAACACGAGGGAAATCATTGTTGTGTCCATGACGATGGGAAAAATAGGCATAAAGGTTACACATTTACCCAAATTATTACATGCATGTTTAACCGAAGCTAATTTGGGTGGGTTTGTCCCATCCCCAATGTCACTTCTCTTTCTTTTAGGGCCCTGACAAGAACATCGATCTCCTCGGCTGTGAACCGATTCTGAAGCGCACCTGGTAAATGTCTATGAGGTCTGCAACGTCTGTACATGAATTTAAATCTAAGCTACAGTCTTATCTTTTTACTCTTGCATTTTATTCATAACTTTGGTTTCTTTAAACCCTAAACTAGTGTTTTATTGTCTGTTATTACTGTATTGTGTGTGCTTTGTTTAAACTTCATTTGTAGGCCTACAGCACAGTGGTCAACTTCTGTTGTGTTTATTTGTGCTTTATAAATAAATGAAATGAAATGAATGACATGCGCCGTTATAATAGTATTGCGGAACAAGCGCACCTCGTTCATCATGCTCTTAAAGGGAATGTGATATGACGCTCTTATTGGTTTGTTTCCCGTTACGCCCAAACCACACCTATGAATAATGAAGCTACTTCAGGCCAACCCCTTTTAGATTTGCGTCGTGCGCAAGAGTCATTTATCCCGCCGGTTAAATAGCAACAGCGCCGAGATCCGCCCATAGTTACTTGCGCTTTGCGCTTGACACTTGCATTTTAGATCGTTAAAATAGGGCCCTAAGTGTTGCTTTAAATACATAAATTACATTTTAAAGTCAATAAAGTAAATCAGACTTGTTAAAAGAGGCCAATAAAACTTACCAAATTCAACCAGAGGAATGTGTTAAGTTTCTGTGCTTTTTCATCCTGAAAGAGAAAAAAGTAAGATTTTTTTTTCATGATTACCAATAAGCAATTGCTATTCATAAACAGGGATGTGTTTCTCGAAAGCATCGTTAGCCAACTATGATCGCAAGTTCCGTCGTTATCAGCATATTTCAACAAATCGGTGTTTACCGAAAACATAGTTTCAACGAACATTCACAAGCAGCATCGCAAAGTTGTGTGGTTGTCCAATCACACATCATAGCAACCGTTACTATGTGAGCAGGTCCGTCAAACATTGACTCCAAGCAAGATGGTGAAGCGGTACGCCCACGGGGTTTGTAAATCGGACACTAGGTACCCCGAGAGATTGTCTGGAGGAGTTGTGTTCTTTCCGTTTCCAAAGCCGAAAAAACAAGGTGAGCGGTGCCTACAATGGATAAAACAGTGTGGACGGCCCCACTCCCAGTTAAATGTGTCGAACATGGTTAACTCGCGTGCAGCGTGCGTGAGACCGAGACACTGAGATTAGTCAAAGAAACATGGAGAAAGCAGATTAAGAGGATCCACAAAGGAATTACGTTATCTAAAGGGTTGTTGTTAACATGATATTCTCAGGGGAAAATGAGCAGCAGTCAACAGTGCAGCACCCGTAGACTACAGTTTAGAGGTGTGCACGCTCGCAACGGGGAAAGCATGAAGCTTAACGTTACTTGACAACATCAGTTCATATATCAATATCGTAACGAATAGAAATAACCTTAAATAACGTATGGTTATCTGCATCTTTCCGTCTCTTATGTATAGTTACTTTTTAAAGTCCCCATGAATTCAAAATTGACCATACTTACTTTGTTTGCCTAAATTGATCGTTTTGTGGTGAACAGTTCATCCATGCAAGTCAATCCACACAAAAAAATTTTTTGGCTTTGTAATCTTTAATCAAAATCTGAAATTTCCCCTCCCCTCTGCGTTGGAGGACCTTCCCTGATGACGTAGGTTTGACGGTTTGGGCGTCTGCTTAACATCCGTAACCACGCCCGTCCAACTGACAGTAGACAGGCTGAATGAAAACACCTACTTTTCTAGATCCAATCAGATGCTAGTTGGAAAAAAGCCACGCCCACTATTTTGCCGCACGGGTAACGTTAACTTATGCCTCTTCCCGTCATGGGAATCTGTTGCGCTGGTCGTGTTTGACCATTTGTTTGACGGGCATAGTAACAATAACTAGGGGGCGTGGCTTTTGTGAACGGTCAATTCGCTACGTGCACAAGCGTAGTTTCGAACTTCAGCTATTGTCAGAAGTCGGCATGTCAGTTTCCGGTTTACGACTGTTCATCCGCATCCGCTATAAACAAACAAGATGAGTGCTCCTGTTGTACGAAAAAAATAGTTGTTAAACACATCTAAGTTTCTAAGAACTGTAGGTGGATCTATCATCTAACGCCCGTTTCACACATACCCCGTTTGCAGTGCGTATTGCGGTGCAGGAGCAACGCGTGCTATAGTGCTTTCACATATGATGCGTTTGCAGTGAATAACTGATCCGCGGCTGTACCACAAACACATACTTACTATTTTTACTATTTTTTTGCGCGTTGCCCAAAATGTCTATTTTGTGCAGCCACTGCGCACGAAGGTTGGTGTTTTTCGGGAAGCGGTGGAAGCTCAAATGGCTGTTAGCGACTTGAAGCAGAGCAAAGTGGCACACAGCAGTGCTCCTAAAGCACCATGTTAACAGGTTAGGGCTTTCACTTTTCACACCGTTCCAGATGCGGCACGTATAACAGCAGTGCAGCGATCGTTTCTGCACCGAATCTATTTCTGCTGTGCTGCATTAAAGTGACACCGCATGATTCGTGGTCAAAATGCACAAAGAATGGCAGAAAATGTAGTAATTTCACCATAAATGCGTTTCATTAAATATAATGTAGTAATCTCACCATAGATGCATTTAATATACCGGTACTACTATTTTTCACAGTCAACTGAAGATAGTGATCACAGTCACAGTCATCCGGGGTAAATCAAGGAAAACTACAATTAAGGCGACATAATGAACAACACTCGTCTCATTCGTGGAGGTGGAAAAACAAGTTCTTTGTGACATGCAAGATCTATTGTAGGCTATTACAATTTAAATGCAAAAGAAAAGGCATGTGAGTCGGCTGTTTTTGCCAATTTTAAGTTTTAATTTAAAATAGTTGCGATTTTAATATAGTAAATTTGACCACTAGCAACTTAATATAAGTAATGCATGGAATAATAGCCCTAACTTACGCTGTTTAAATCGTGTTTAAACGTGCATACGTCCATTAAAGAGTGTATGTGTACAAAGAGAATCGCAATGCTGACCACATTTTTTTAAATAAAAGTTGCAGCATAACTTCTGGATTTTAAATAAAAATAGTAAGTGTGTGTTTGTGGTACAGCCGCGGATCAGTTATTCACTGCAAACGCATCATATGTGAAAGCTCCTGCACCGCAACACGCACTGCAAACGGGGTGTGTGTGAAACGGGCGTTAGATGATAGATCCACCTACAGTTCTTAGAAACTTAGATGTGTTTAAGAACTCTTTTTTTCGTACAACAGCAGCACTCATCTTGTTTGTTTATAGCGGATGCGGATGAACAGCCGTAAACCGGAAACTGACATGCCGCCTTCTGACAATAGCGGAAGTTCGAAACTACGCTTGTGCACGTAGCGAATTGAGAATGGCTGGAATTATCAGAACTTACCACATCTAAAATTCCATACAGCGTGAAGCTCACACTGATGTTTGTGGGAGTTTTCAAGTTAATAACTGGCCTAATTTCAGTTTTGTCAAAGATGCTCTTCTTCAGGGCTGTTAGGAGAGCATCTGAGGTGGGTTCGGAGCAGTTAATAGTCTCTGCGGATTTTATTAGTAGAGCTGGAAGAATAAAATTGCAAATTAAATATTACAAGGCTTGTCTGTTGTATGGTCAGATTCTGTTTAAAGGGAACCCCGCACATGACATACAGGGGAAAAAAACATTGTGGCCACGAATTACCGAATCTGTTCCCACGACTTACTAATTGTCACCATAATTCGACGACGAGACCCTGAAGTCGTTGTTCTGGATCGTGGCGAACTTTCACCATCCCGTTGACTTCTGGAGAACGTCCATCCCCGATCCAGGACCCAGCCAGACCCAGAGCCGAAGTTACCACCTTCGACCGTGCAGAATGTGCAAGAGACCCCGCAGACGCTGAGGGACCACCTGCCGTGCAAGTGAGCCAGAGCCCGAGGACCAAGGGACAGAGTTCACCATCCCGCCGGAAGTAGAGCCCCCGAGCGAGTCTGGCCAGGGGTGTGAGCCCGTGACATCAACGGACGAGGGAACGTGAACCAAGGACTGGCTGATAAACTTCAGTGAGGAACTGTCGACTCCCACCCTTACCCACCCGGTATTTGAACATTCATCGCTGTTTAAGGACAGCAAAATCACCGAAATGGACTGTAATATGCTCATTTCTTTGACGTGTGTGGAAGTTACCCTACTCACCATCGTTATGTCCAGTCTCCTGTCACTTCCATCACCCCAGAGCTCAGCGAGTCCTCCAGCCCCGTCGCTTCTGGCAGTTTGCTGTCCTGCTATGTCCCTGAAGATGGCCTGCCAGGACGTCGAGCAGCAGGTCGAGCAACCATCAGCAGCGCCGGTAGTCTAAGGATTCTGCGGCTCCGCCTACGGCCTCGGACGCCCTCGTTTCATCTCAGCACATCGACCTGTCGGCTCCGCCCTGGCTCCTCCGACCTTTGGCTGCTCCAGGAACCCTCGTCCATGTGACACTGGGTTCCCTCATCCCACCGGCTCCCCCTTGGTTAGTCGTCGCTCTGCCTACTTGCGGATCTTCTTGCAGCATCTTCAGCATCGCCTCTGTCCACGGTCTCACAAGCATCGCCCCTGTCCTCGGATTCTCTGGCTCCACCTGTGATGCTCGTCGCCGAGACGCCGCCTGGGTCTCCTTCACCTGCGATGTCTCTCGGCTCCTGCGGTCCTCCGTCTACGCCTGTGGATCCATCGGCCTCGTCTCCCCTAGCTCCCCCAACTGTCGTCAGCCACTACACCACTTTGGCTCCTCCCTCCCTCGACTCTGCCGTGGGCTGTCGGCACTGGGGAGCTCTGGGTCTGTACCATCAGGCTGCTCCTTTTCGTATTTTTTTCGCCTTTGTCGCCATTGGCTTTTGGCTTGGTTAGTTGGGGGCATTTCATTTAATATTCAACAATATTATTGATCTGCCTGCATTGACGCCATTATATGAGAACTGAAGTGAGCTGGACAATGGCGTCACGGTTTTCTCCAGAGTGGCTATATATATAAATGTACTAAATTCATAACTTTTTTACAAAAAAAATGAAACATCACTGAGCTTAAGCTGGACTGTGACGCTATTTTCTTCTGGAAACAAACTCTGTTGCATTATGTTATCTTTGTAAAGCTGCTTTGAAACAATCTGTATTGTAAAAAGTGCTATATAAATAAAGGTGACTTGACTCGACTCGACTCCCATCTTCGCCACAGGGATCTCGTCGTCCCACCATCACCATCCCATCACCTGGTCGTCCTGTCATCACCAGCCCTTTGCCACGTCCTCGCCCTCCTCCAGAACCTCCTCCTACTCTGTCTTCGTTCCGTTACGCCGTGAGGTCGCGCCTTGCCGGAGGGGGCGTTCTGTCACCATTCTGTTCAGTTTAGTTTTGTTTTCATGGACTTTCAGTTTGTTGTCATTCATCATGTGTGTTTCTTTGTCTTTGTTTTCCCACCACGATATCATTCACCATGGACACATATTTATCACAGCTGTTTGTCACTGTCTCATCACCACCATGTATTTACGTTCCTCCTTTTAATTCAGTTGTTGTTGGTTATTGTTTGTGCATAGCACTCCTACTCGCATGTTGGCTGTTTGTTCTAAATATTATTAAATATTATTTTATCTAATCCTCGTCTTCATCTTCTATGGAACCTAGTGTTACACTATGTCAGCACGCTTTACTAACTCGTTCCTTTGTTTTAAGTAAATTGTGCGCACGATATAATAATTCATTCCCTCAATTGACTAAATCATGGCCACGTTGTAATAGTTTGTTCCCTTGTTTTTAGTTCAATCAAATTTAGGGAACGAATAAGTTAAACGTGGCTATGATTTACTAAAACGAGGAAACAAATTAATAAATTGTGGGAACTAATTCTTAATTTGTGTCCACGATACTAAATCGAGAGAATTAATTATTTTGTCTGCATGTCATGCGCAGGGCTTTGTATTATTAAACAATTTAAGATATTCATAACATTATTATTACAAATAAAACAAAAGAGGGTTACACTTTATTTTAAGGTGTCACTGTTACAGTGTAATTATATATTTAAGTACTGAATAATAATAATGAACTACATCTACTTACTATAGGAGCAGGGTTAGGGGTTGGTTTAGGGTTAGTTGCATGTAATTATGCATCATTTATAGTTATTACTACAGTAACTACATGTAACATGTGTAACAAGGACACTGTAAAATAAAGTGTTGCCCAAAAGAGTCATGAGTCAAATTACAATATACTACTGTAATACTGAATATATATACACAAAATATTGTTAGTTGCTGATTGTTGGTTTTACATAGAGTCTATGAACTTTGTATTGAAATTTGTGCTGAAAATCAATTTTCTTCTTACACAGCATGATGAGACAGCAGATAATGAGCTGTAACTGTAGAGGACTGGCTGTGAATCCAGCAGCCTGTAATGATAGTAATCACAGACACTGCAATGAACACTTTAATAAACCTGTAAATCACTACAACAACCCTAAACAATGCTGTAAACTTTACCTTACATCTATTGCATTACTGTTTCATGACTGCCTTACCTGTGATCTTGCCATCAGCAGAAGAAGGAGAAGGCAGAATACAGAAAGAATGTTATAAAATATATTTAAGCGTTTACCTCACAGTTCATGATCACTGCGAGGATCGAAATGGACCATCAGACAAAACTATATACTGCAAAAAAGATTTGGTTAGGTAAACTTAAACCAACATAAACCCTTTCCCACAATATTTTCATTTATTTTTTAATCCAAGGATACAAAAGTAACAACATGCAAAGCACAATATGTGTGATGTAAAACCCACAGTAAAAAAATATTGTGGTTTGGTTTCTGTGGTTGCACGCTTTTTTACATTTGGCCTACAAGGGCGGCAATGAATTTGTATAGTCAGTAAATTGTAAAGATTAAGACTTTGTAAAGAATATTAGTCCATTAATAAAGAGCAAAATTTATCAGTAATGAATAAATCATCTTAATTTTGCTGCAGTAACAGGTGTGTACTTTATTTTAAAAAATTGCTCTACTAAATGGCAAACAACATAATCAACATACCAACCCTTTATAATGGATAATATCTATTTATACTGTATAAATATAAATATGTACATTTACATGACAGTTATTATTGCCCACCCATGCAGGCAGCAGGCAATAATAAGTCTTATGTAAATACATATTTATACAGTTGTATATACAGTACTGCAAAGTCTGTACGGATGCCTTCTGCTTAACATCTAAGTGTATATTACTTTTTTATTTTTTATTCCACATATTTAAGTCTTTCTCTCTATTCTATTGTGTTATATACACTCACCTAAAGGATTATTAGGAACACCATACTAATACTGTGTTTGACCCCCTTTCGCCTTCAGAACTGCCTTAATTATACGTGGCATTGATTCAACAAGGTGCTGAAAGCATTTAGAAATGTTGGCCCATATTGATAGGATAGCATCTTGCAGTTGATGGAGATTTGTGGGATGCACATCCAGGGCACGAAGCTCCCGTTCCACCACATCCCAAAGATGCTCTATTGGGTTGAGATCTGGTGACTGTGGGGGCCATTTTAGTACAGTGTACTCATTGTCATGTTCAAGAAACCAATTTGAAATGATTCGAGCTTTGTGACATGGTGCATTATCCTGCTGGAAGTAGCCATCAGAGGATGGGTACATGGTGGCCATAAAGGGATGGACATGGTCAGAAACAATGCTCAGGTAGGCCGTGGCATTTAAACGATGCCCAATTGGCACTAAGGGGCCTAAAGTGTGCCAAGAAAACATCCCCCACACCATTACACCACCACCACCAGCCTGCACAGTAGTAACAAGGCATGATGGATCCATGTTCTCATTCTATTTACGCCAAATTATGACTCTACCATCTGAATGTCTCAACAGAAATCGAGACTCATCAGACCAGGCAACATTTTTCCAGTCTTCAACTGTCCAATTTTGGTGAGCTCTTGCAAATTGTAGCCTCTTTTTCCTATTTGTAGTGGAGATGAGTGGTACCCGGTGGGGTCTTCTGCTGTTGTAGCTCATCCGCCTCAAGGTTGTGCGTGTTGTGGCTTCACAAATGCTTTGCTGCATACCTCGGTTGTAACGAGTGGTTATTTCAGTCAAAGTTGCTCTTCTTTCAGCTTGAATCAGTCGGCCCATTCTCCTCTGACCTCTAGCATCAACAAGGCATTTCCGCCCACAGGACTGCCACATACTGGATGTTTTTCCCTTTTCACACCATTCTTTGTAAACCCTAGAAATGGTCGTGCGTGAAAATCCCAGTAACTGAGCAGATTGTGAAATACTCAGACCGGCCCGTCTGGCACCAACAACCATGCCACGCTCAAAATTGCTTAAATCACCTTTCTTTCCCATTCTGACATTCAGTTTGGATTGGTTTTGTGATTGGTTGATTAGATAATTGCATTTATGAGAAATTGAACAGGTGTTCCTAATAATCCTTTAGGTGAGTGTATGTAGGCCTATGTAAACGATAGCACATTCTGATTCTGATATTTCTCTAATTTGTACTAAATGATTTGTGGCCTATGGGATGCATGGCATGACACTGATGTTCAGAAGTCTTGACCAATCAATTAATATTGAGTAACTTACATGTTAAAACACACTATTTACTAGCTTACTTAGTTTCAAACAAAGCCACAACAGCAACACATAGATGATTTTTCCGGCCTGAATGAACCGTCTTTTTAAACAAATCGGCTGAGTGAACGATTCAGTGACTCTGGAGTGAACCTGCAGAACGAATCATTGAAAAATCCATAACTCTAATGCGCAGACTGATACACAAATACTATGATATCAATGGCTCAGTGTTTATTACATACAATATTACAAATATATATTTCAATAATATAGAATAATATAAAATAAAATATCACATGGACTGCTATTTTCTCAAGGATTTAAAATAAAACATGAGTACTTGTGGGTTTATGTTACCATTCAAAAAAAAGACAAAAAACAATAGTTAGCGTCAACAAGTGTTTATTAATTGACAGCCCAATGTTTGCAACAATTACTGTATACGTATCTTACGTATTGTCAAAACATTCAAATATTAAGTTTAATTTTGTATTTAACATAGGCAAAGTAGCACGTTGTACATTGACACGCAACATTATGACCTTAACATCCATGTCTTTGACGGTGAACAATAATACATACGGTATTTTAATAAAAATGTATTATTCAACATTCCAATCAACCAATCAGATTTGTGTAGGCTTACAACCAGGCTTAAGTGCTTCTACATCAGTGTTATACTCATTTCCCTCCGATTTTAGATATAACTTATGGGTAGAGTTAGGTTTAGGGGTCGGGATATGGTTAGCATACATGTTTTGGACAGGAATGTTGTTCCAAGATCAACAAAATATATTGACCCAGGTCGCTTAACTCTGCAAAATTAGGACATGCTAGTCTGTTCGCTGTCATCGGCCTCCTGCCACATACTCTCTTTGGTCGTGTTCATGGCTTTCTGATGGTTTGCTCGCTGTTTCACGTTGATGTGTTGTTATGGTTATTGCGCGCTCAAGTACTCAATGGCTTCCAACAGCGCTGACTTGTGGTTGAAGTAGTTGACTACCCTACTCTATGCAAAAGCCTAGTCCACACTGGATACATCATCATTATTTGCTGAAACAAATTATGAAAATAAATAAAAATGAACCATCTATTAGTTCTGAGCAGATCGATGAACTCATTCTCAGTTGGCCTGACTACAGACGCCAAGCCGACAGGCTTCACAGTGAGCGCTTTCATGCGGCCCGTTCACTCTGCCATTGAACACTGAGGGTCTGTTCTTTTCACCCAGGTCTTCCTTGTAGCATCTCATGCGGATCTTTTCTACTAGTCTCTCAATCAGCACATCAATGTTTTCCACTGGAAAGTTCGGATCCTCCATCTGAGCTTCATTGCACCTCCTGCACTTCTGTTTGAAGCGTCGCAGTTTAATGGTTCCCTGTTCCTTTGCTGTGTCCATGTGGAAATGAAACACCACCTGCACTCTTTTAGACATCCAGGTTCTTTTACAAAGAGAACACGCGAACCTACGTATTGAAATGGAGAATAGATCAGTTATTTTCTACATTCGTTACTAATATATATATACACTCACCTAAATGATTATTAGGAACACCTGTTCAGTTTCTCATTAATGCAATTACCAAATCAACCAATCACATGGCAGTTGCTTCAATGCATTTAGGGGTGTGGTCCTGGTCAAGACAATCTCCTGAACTCCAAACTGAATGTCAGAATGGGAAAGAAAGGTGATTTAAGCAATTTTGAACGTGGCATGGTTGTTGGTGCCAGACGGGCTGGTCTGAGTATTTCAAAATCTGCTCAGTTACTGGGATTTTCACGCACAACCATTTCTAGGGTTTACAAAGAATGGTGTGAAAAGGGAAAAACATCCAGTATCTGGCAGTCCTGTGGGCGAAAATGCCTTGTTGATGCTAGAGGTCGGAGGAGAATGGGCCGACTGATTCAAGCTGATAGAAGAGCAACTTTGACTGAAATAACCACTCGTTACAACCGAGGTATGCAGCAAAGCATTTGTGAAGCCACAACACGCACAACCTTGAGGCGGATGGGCTACAACAGCAGAAGACCCCACCGGCTACCACTCATCTCCACTACAAATAGGAAAAAGAGGCTACAATTTGCAAGAGCTCACCAAAATTGGACAGTTGAAGACTGGAAAAATGTTGCCTGGTCTGATGACTCTCGATTTCTGTTGAGACATTCAGATGGTAGAGTCAGAATTTGGCGTAAACAGAATGAGAACATGGATCCATCATGCCTTGTTACCACTGTGCAGGCTGGTGGTGTAATGGTGTGGGGGATGTTTTCTTGGCACACTTTAGGCCCCTTAGTGCCATTTGGGCATCGTTTAAATGCCACGGCCTACCTGAGCATTGTTTCTGACCATGTCCATCCCTTTATGGCCACCATGTACCCATCCTCTGATGGCTACTTCCAGCAGGATAATGCACCATGTCACAAAGCTCGAATCATTTCAAATTGGTTTCTTGAACATGACAATGAGTTCACTGTACTAAAATGGCCCCCACAGTCACCAGATCTCAACCCAATAGAGCATCTTTGGGATGTGGTGGAATGGGAGCTTCGTGCCCTGGATGTGCATCCCACAAATCTCCATCAACTGCAAGATACTATCCTATCAATATGGGCCAACATTTCTAAAGAATGCTTTTAGCGCCTTGTTGAATCAATGCCACGTAGAATTAAGGCAGTTCTGAAGGCGAAAGGGGGTCAAACACAGTATTAGTATGGTGTTCCTAATAATCCTTTAGGTGAGTGTACATACATATATTATTATAATATATACATGCTGTTTGATTCATGCTTTTGATTCTGATTCAATGATTCAAACCACTGTTTATGTAAAAATAGACCAGTGAATTTTGAACAGAGAACGACAAACTACATAACATTATGGAATGGAAACCAACATTGGTATCACTTTACTTAAAGCCTTTGTGTATAATGCATTCTAAAAGTATTTTGAATGTTTAATCTCATGAATAATTGTAACCACAGTTATAATACACAATACTAGACAATTACTAGACTTTAGAAAGTATAATGCATTAAAACACACAACAAACAGCCAGTTTTAGATGAAACAAGGAATATGCAAATATTATTATTTATAATGCGTTTTAAATTTGGTTACAGTTATTTATGAAAAGATATAATGCATCGTAACACATTATAAACACCTTTATAAGGCATTATTATTAAAACTCGTTTATCTCATCATTACCATTCTGGGTGAACCTTGTAATGTGTGTGTTTGTAAGATAGAACATGATGTGTGTATGTGCAATAGAACTGATAACAAGGTCTGAGTGTGCATTTTTATACTGTATATTAATACAAAATAAACATGACATATCCATCCAGGCTAGATTCTTTCAATATCATGAAGGGTTTTATTAAAATGACTCATCAAAATATCTCCATATACACCATAAAGCCTATATAAAACACATATCTTTGGAATATTTGATTGTGATAAAGATGAGCTCTTACCGTGCAAAGGAGCCCGAGATGTATTGGAACCAATCACGAGCTTGTTTGTGTGGCTCAATAGAGTCAGTAATTGTGATGTGCCATGTGTCCCCGTGAAGCTCGCTCGCCTTCGCCTGTAAAGAACTTTCCCACAACTTTAATGCCATGTCTGTGTCCTTACAGTGCTGTTGCAGAAATGATCTTACCTTGTTATTAACCACTGAATATATACTGTACGGCTAATCTCTCAATTCATAAGAAACGAAACTGAAACTATCAAGCAAGTATCTGTTTTCTGCAACACAAAAGTGAACATTGCTTAGGCTTTAAAATTCAAACAAGGTGCTTTACAAGCTTGCCATAACATTACATAACTGTATTATAATGCACTTAACCTAAAATAATGGATAAATGTAACTATAGTAATAACATCATATCAAATAACTTCAGATACCAGACAGTAGTCAAAGCTTTTACCACTTTGATACTTGATTTTTTTTTTATGAGTTCTTTGTGAAATAGCATAAAAATAGTTGAAAACGAATTGTCGGATTAATGTGAACAGCTAAGCAACTGTTTGAAGAACGTTACAGAAAGAAATGGTTGATATTGTTTTGCCTCCACCTACTGGACAACATGGTTGCCTACACATGGTGTGTGTTTGCTCTTCTCTGTTGATTTATGCATTCTCTCATTTAAATTGGCGAAATCTGATATCAAATATTAGATTCTAGAAGTCTCAAATCTCAATATGTAAGGAATAATGCACAGTCAGCTAGTCATTGCAAAAAACAAAACAACAATAACAACAACTATGGTGATCTGGGGCCTGATGGTAGTTGAACAAACTCAGGGTTACAGGATTAGTTTCGAGTTGACAAAACCAAACCAATCCAACCAGGCGTTGTTGGTACCATGATACTGATCATCAACTTTCTCTCTCAACTCAGGCTTTTGATCCTGAGTTCAGGAGTTTAGGTGTGACATCAGCAGCGAACAGCCAATCACATGCTGAAAAAGAGTGAAACTGAGATTCTCTTCTGCAGAATATACGAGATTAAAAAAAAATCGATTTTTTAACAAATTTACAGAGGAAGAAGAAAATAGCTGTCTATGAAAGAGGACAACTAAAAGAAAAAGTCTTGCTATATCAGTGCAAGTATACATTTTGAAGTTAGTTTATAGTTGATAAAGGTATAGAGAGAATTGAACATTTAAGCTCACATGTAGTCATTTTTGAGCGAATAGCCGAGAATATTGCCAAACAGAAAACACCACACACTATCAGGGAGACTTTAATTTGACCATGTGTCACTGCAATTGTGAGATAATTGTTTGAAATCTACCTTTTGAAAAAATAAGAAAGAAAAAATAAAGCAAGTACATCTCCCATTTGAACAAACATGTCTAATCAATTGATAAAACCTTAACTTATTTTTATTCTTAATTTATTAATTATTATTTAAGATGAATATAAGATAATAGAGTCTTATGAAATGTATTTTATTTCCTCAGAAATTCTGGGTTGTCTGATAAAATTTGTCTGGATTCTATGATTTAATACAAATACAGTATTGAAAATGCAACCAGATGAAATGTAACAACTTTTGTTTGTCTGCAGATCTGCACAACAGAGGTTTACTAAATTAAAACACAGACAAAAAAAAAACGATATTATTTCTTAAATAATGTTTAAATAAACTTTATGAACATTGTTGTTGTATAACTTTAAGTTCTATTGTACAATAGTAATATATTTATTTGAGCTAAACCAAACTTTTATTTTGACAGCTTGTACTAAACTCCTATGAGTTTCAGTCAGAGTGTATTTGACGATGATTCTTTTAAATAAAATTATGAAATGCTCATTTAGTCCTCTCAGAGCAGTGAGACGGCAACACATGTACTAGGCGAAACGGCGCTGCTCATTCACACAGACACGCAGAACATAGATTTACAGAAGCCTATAGCAGTTTTTTTGCGCCGTATATTAATAGACACACTCATATAGCGATTTGATTTATTGCACAACTATATTTTATATTCATTCATCCATCTATCAAATTGCGCATTTTGCGTGACATATGCGTTATATTGTAAAGTCTATGGAGGACCAAACCTCCATGATTTAAAAATGAATAAATGTAATAAATGGATAAATAAATGTGATAAATGGATTAAAAAAAATGATAATACAGGTTTGGTCCTCCATACCATAGATATCCATAATAAAGGCTAGATGTCTCGTCCGCGCTGCTGGCCAATGGAGGTCGACGTCTGCACCTGGCGGCCATCTTGTCACAGGCAGCTCGCTCACTCGTAACATTGTGTTTTAATGGTGCATGTACTTTTTAAATAACCATAACTTGCTAAATTTTCTACCGATTTTCAAACGCTTTGGTTTGTTATAAACGTACAAGATGTAGTTATGACACTGCACACTTATGAATAATAAGTGGATCAATAAATAATCATCCAGAATTATAGCCACATTAATAACGTTTGTAAGAAACCAAACCGTTTGTAAATCCGTCAAGATTTCAACGAGATAAGAGTATTTGTGTTCGTGCTGATCACTCATCTTACATCAGGTACCACAGAGCCCGCCAGAAAGCTTGCCTGTGACAAGATGGCCGCCGGTGATGGAGATAGAGACGCCGTAAGACATCTAGCCTTTATTATGGATATCTATGCTCCATACTGTCTCAGACATTTTCTCCACTGCACATGTATGGGTGGAGTCTAAGCAGTCAAGTGGAAAGAAGTTGCATATGCGCGGGTGAGATCTGGTTGAATTTTTTCCCCAAACCATGGATAAGCAAATGTTCAGTATATGATAATCGTACATGTCAATATCGTGATAAACCGCCATACCTTTACAACCCTAGTCCGAAGATATGAAAGAACAGTGTAATGCGAATCTTCACAGCAATGTCTTCACTATACAGATAGAAGAGTCAACAGACGTCTCAAAAATGTCACACCTGCTTGTTTGCTATGAATGCAAACAAAGGAAGTTCATGAGGACTTTTTGATTTATGAAGAGCAACGCACAACTACAATCGCAAGTTGCGAGTTGCCTCAACACATGGTTATTTGCACAGAGATGCTCTTGCTACAAAAGATATGGAACCTACTCTTCACGTTCTACAACAGGCTACAATGATTGTTAACTATGTGAAAGCCAGAGCAACAAACTCCAGGTTGTTCACAGCCTTCTGCGAAAAGATGGCTGCTGAAAACCACTCGCTGCTCATGCACACAGAGATGAGATGGTTATCCCGAGGACGAATGCTGACACGCGTCTTTAAACTAAGGGGGGAGTTTTGTGATTTCCTTGCAGACAAGAGGTCTGAGCTGGCTGATTTCTTTAAAGATAAAAAATGTCTTGCACTACTTGGCTACCTTGCAGACATATTCAATGAAAAAAACAAGCTGAACCGTGTGATGCAGGGTGCAAACACAAACTGCGTTATCCAGCATGAATGATTCGAGGCTTTCAAAAGAAAGCTAAAACAATGTAAATCCCGTGCACTTTCAGGAAACTGTGACATGTTTGGACGCACAAGTGCCTTTCTACCAGAGAGAAAGCTGGATTAAACCATTAAACCCCATACTACAGTGTCACCTCTCAAAGATGTCAAAGAAATGTTAGTTATTTTCCTGAGGATCAAGCAGCTTCTTTACTGAAAACATCGAGGAAAATCTTCCAGTCACCTCCCCATCTAAACTTTTGGAAGAACTCATAGACTTACCATCCGACAGCACTCTGAGAGCCCGTTTCAGTGAAATACCATTGGAAACATTCTGGTGTGAGATTGCTGAAGAGTACCCATGATGTAGCAATTCAGCACAACCTACCTTTGTGGGTTTTCCGCCATGATTTCAACCCAGATCCAGACTGACCCTTGGGCATAACATGCACGTTGCACTGTGAAACATCCCTCCTCGCATTGACCACATCATGCGGGCGGCAGTGGCTCAGTGGTTCATGTAGGTTGTCTCCAAACCAGAAGGTTGGTGGTTCAATCCCCGGTTCCACCTGACCAAGTGTCGAGGTGTCCTTGAGCAAAATGCCCGACGAGCTGGATGGCGCCTTGCATGGCTGACACCGCCGTCGGTTTATGAATGAGTGGGTGAATGTGAGGCAAAATGTAAAGCGCTTTGGTGGCCATTGGGTCTGTGAAAGCGCTATATAAAATGCAGTCCAGTCCATCATTCACAAGCAACAACAGCAGGCTTCTCACCAAAGTCTCTGTAAATGCCTTTCCTTGCCAATAAAATGGCAAATCGTACTTTTCTCAGACATTTTCAAATGTTATATTTTCTTTTATGTTACTTTATAATTGAGCAGATTTAGTACTTTTACAGGGATAGTTGTAATGAGGTCCACTGGAGGCAAGCTTGGAGAAGCCAAATGCAGTTCAAATAATCCCAAACAAAGGCATGGCATGGCACTCAGGACCCACAGAGGTTACAGGTTACATACTTGACACATGGCAAACATGAGGGCGTAATACACACAAGGACTAATGACTCACACCTGAAACACAGTGAACATAAAGAACCGATAGGTGTGTTGGACATCGGCTGCGGCTGGATGTAACCGATCGGCGAGAGTTGCTGCGGGCAGGAGACGTGAGACGTGAAGATGGACACTTTCTGCTTCCCGTAGTGACCGCTCACGTGGTGTTTGCATACTTTACCACAGCTGAAGTGAAATAAATGCAATTTTTGCCAAATACACAGATGTTTCAGAGACATTTTCATTCAATACTTTATGTACTGCTTCACACAGCGTCTGTTTGAACAAGAATAAAGTTCAACATTTTATTTTGATAAACATGACACAATATAACATCGCGTCTACATGAAGAGTGTTTACTGTTATAAAAAACTGATTTGTGAGCTTTAGTGGAACTAAAGGTGTGAGAATAAACACGAAACGCACGTGATCGTTGTCATGTGGTGAATCCAGCCAATCGTGGAACAGCTGTGTCGTCATCAGAGCTCGTGCAGCCGCTCTTGAGTTCTCCGGCTACTCTCGAATCGCTCTTGCATACTTCGATGGCATACGTCACAGGCACCTGGCGCCGGCACTGTATTAAGTCGGACAAAATTTCTAACCGACATGCACTGCTTCAAGTCAGCCGCCGGTTGGTCTGCGCAGAGCCGCATGAAGTCCTACAAGCCTAATGAGAACATAGGACACCTGACAAGGGGAGCACATGGCAGGATCACATGAGGGCCAGGGAATCACATGACAAGACAGGAAACATGAACCAAAAACCAAAACATGAAACAAAACTCAAAACTAGACATGACAATTCACCCAAAAATGAAAATGACCCTATGATTTGCTCACCCTCAAGCCTTTCCTAGGTGTATATATGACTTTCTTCTTTCAGACGAATACTATCAGAGTTATAAGAAAAAATGTCCTGGCTATTCCCAGCTTTATAATGGCAGTGAATAGAGGATGAGATTTTAAAATTTTCCATACAACTCCGGGGGGTTAATATAAAGGCCTTCTGAAGTGAAGCCATGCGTTTGTGAAAGAATAATATCCATATTCAAAACTTTATAAACTAAAATAACTAGCTCCCGACAGACGTCATACGCGACAGACGGGTTGCTTTGAGCATTGGAGGGGGCCTTGGAGGAAAAAAGGTTGAGAACCACTGCTTTAAAGGGACTTTGGTCTCATTGAGGCCACATTCGTCATTGAGGCTGCCTCGTTTCAGAAGAGCAACCATTACATTCCAGAGAAAGAAAGAATTTACAAAAACTTACACCACAGAAGGAATAACGGTCAATTTTAGAATTGGATACACACGTTTATTTTCCCCTTGCATCCTAACGCTGGTTTCACACGGCACGCGCTAGCAGTGTGTATGGTGAGCGGGAGCAGCACACGCCCGTTTTGCTTTCACACTGGCAGCTGAACCGGGGTAAAGGCTTTTGAGGTTGTGGTCAAGTATACTTTGACAGATTTTGTATATTTTTTTGCATAAATAAATATAGATGAATTATATTTATTATTATATATTATCTGCATATTTATTACATATTAGCACTCATCTCCATGAAAAAGCATTCTGCAAAAGAGAAAAAACCTTACGAAATCATTTAGATTGTTGAAATATCTGATACACATCTAATTTACAAACATTACCCATCATAAACATAATTCATAAATGTCTGTAAACATAATAGAATGAGCAAATTCTTGAAAAAAAGTAAAAAATTCAACAAAATCATGCACATCATTGATGTCTATACCGTATGTGTGCTATATTAATCTGACTATTCTATTTACCTTTCCATATTGAGTTGAGTTGTTCGCTGGTGGGCCAGGGAAAGGTTGTCAGAAACACTTTTAAATGACTTACCATTGGCACCAAGAGCCACTGCAACTTCATCCCATGCTTTTTCCTTTGCCTGCAAGTCTTTATAAAACACATTATGTGGATCATAAATAATGTTATGCTTCTCAACCTCCACGATTAGACGAGTGTCGTCCATTATTGTCGTCTTTTCAGGTGCACTCTGAAGACCCCCGCCTGTGACACCACGTGCTTTCGTTTATGATTGTCAGCAGATTGTCTGTACTTATGCCAATATATGTATATACTGTATATATATAATTCAATTAATCTGTAACTTAACTAAACTGGCAGTATAAATTGTTTAAACTTGTTTTTGTAGTTCGAGCTAAAAGTTTGTTTTGGACATTTTTTTGTCTTTTTAAATTGCTTAAGGTCATTTGATTGACTGTTTAAAACACAATAGATATCATCAATGCGTTTTTTCGGTAAAACTGCTGTGTATTTTGGCCATGATCACTGTGTAAAATAGACCTGCCTGAATGACAGTCACAGGATGTAACTGTCTCAGTGAGCACAATCAATGGAAAATGAGATACAGGGGTTCCTCATGAGTAGGCTACGATAACTGCTTAACCAGCACTACTGTGGTTATCTTAATGATTAAAAGGAAAACATTTCGCTGTAAACTTAAAGTAAGTGAAACTTGCACCGGCCCACAGTTTTTTAATAGGCCTCTTCTCATTAGATATTCAGGACAAGCCCCGTGTGGGTGCTGGAAACTGTTCGACATGCAGGTTAGAGTCATACTTCTCAAGGTGTTTGCATGTTTTGCGGTTTGAAATGTTAGGTTTGGCTGTTCGCAGAAATTTCAGAGAGAAAGAAGTCTACTTTTTCTCCAGCTCTCGGTTTAAAACGCAGTTTATGACTCCTCCAACACTCCTACTCACAACTGCCAACACACACAGCCACATCTGATGTTATCTTCGTGGCCATGCTTATGTGAACCTTCCGACAGAAGTAAACAAAAGCAAACGCTCTGAGGCGTTCAGGACTGTGTAAAGAGCAATTGCAGTTTTTCTTTTGTTCTTAAATCAGGATTCAGAAATGACAGACTTTGTAAAAATTTCTATATTTTGAACTCCTTTAGCATTTTTACAAATCTTATGAAAATACTTTGTGGCAATACATTCATATGTACTACAGAAATCATTCAAGTACAATATTTACAGTACAAACAGTGCAATAATCAGCATGTTAAATTTACATAACAGTACACTAAATACAGTCACTTATATTTTTAACATAACTACATAACTATAAAACATAACATTAACATGAATAGTGTTAGGATATACAGAAGCATTTTAGTAGCGCATAGGAAAATAACAGCAGGTGTATAACAAAATCATAACTAATTTTCATGTTTTCTGATGAAAATGTGAGTGATGTTTGTCAATGCAAAACTTGGCACCACACTCTCAAGTCACTATGCTTTCCAGGTCTCGATATGACTCAGTTCATGAACTAGTCCTGGGGATTTTTTGGCCATTTTGATCAAATCGTAAGTCTTATTCCAATAAATTTAATAACTCATAAACCTCTCTTCATAAGCCCCACAGTTTGAGGTATCAGTCCTGTGTTTACCACAGACGGTGCAAGTATGAGGAATAATATGCTTGTGGTTGCAACATAGCCTCCTTGTAAAAACGTGCCTCTACCTACATTTTTTGCAGCAACTTTACACTTTAAAACTGTACCAATACAGACAATTCACTGCAGTTTCCAGCTGAAATGAACACTAGTGGCAGTAAAACACCACAAAGTCAAACAGACAACTTTTATTCCAGTTGACACAAATAATGATTATGGGGCAGATTATTGATTCATATTTTCATAGTTCTACTAATAATACTTAGTATGTCATGACTTCAGAACAAACTATGCATAAATAAGGTTTTTGTGCTGACATTTGGAGAACATTATTAAAGACCAGATAACTTTGAGCAAACGTTCTATTTAAGTTACTGGAATAACATTTGCCAGAAACCTAAGAATGTTCCCTGTTAACTGGCAGTAAACTTGCTCAGTAGCTCACCGGGGACAGGTACTAGTACAGGTAAGGTACTGATGCTAAGCGCCCGGGTACAAGTCCCGTGAAACTCACGACAAAAAAGCTCAAAGACTTGTAGAAGCGAGTATAACCCTTCCTGTTCTAAACGCACCGCTCTGAATGGGATTTGAACCGGTGTTTCTGGCATTGGAGGTTAACAAGCACACTAAAGACCGCAATCTCTAGTGTCTGTCGCCAGTGCACCTCTTGAGGCCAGGGGAGTGAGGTTTACTAGCACAGCTCTTTACTAGCTGAACTCCGTTACACTCACCCAACCAAACCTTCCTCCCATCCGGGTCATGGCACCAATGTAACCCCTGGTTTACTCGCACAGCTCTTACTAGCTGGACTCCGTTACACTCACCCCCCTAAACCTCAGTCCTATCTGGGTCACGGCACCAATGTAACCCCTGGTTTACTCGCATAGCTCTTACTAGCTGGCCTCAGTTACACTCACCCTCCTAAACCTCAGTCCCATCTGGGTCACGGCACCAATGTAACCCCTGGTTTACTCCCACAGCTCTTGCTAGCTGGCCTCAGTTACACTCACCCCCCTAAACCTCACTCCCATCTGGGTCACGGCACCAATGTAACTCCTGGTTTACTCACACAGCTCTTACTAGCTGGACTCCGTTACACTCACCCCCCTAAACCTCAGTCCCATCTGGGTCACGGCACCAATGTAACCCCTGGTTTACTCGCACAGCTCTTGCTAGCTGGCCTCAGTTACACTTACCCCCTAAACCTCACTCCCATCTGGGTCACGGCACCAATGTAACTTCTGGTTTACTCACACAGCTCTTACTAGCTGGCCTCAGTTACACTCACCCCCCTATACCTCAGTCCCATCTGGGTCACGGCACCAATGTAACCCCTGGTTTACTCGCAAAGCTCTTGCTAGCTGGCCTCAGTTACACTCACCCCCCTAAACCGCACTCCCATCTGGGTCACGGCACCAATGTAACTCCTGGTTTACTCACACAGCTCTTACTAGCTGGCCTCAGTTACACTCACCCCCCTAAACCTCAGTCCCATCTGGGTCACGGCACCAATGTAACCCCTGGTTTACTCACACAGCATTTACTAGCTGGCGTCAGTTACACTCACCCCCCTAAACCTCACTCCCATCTGGGTCACGGCACCAATGTAACTTCTGGTTTACTCACACAGCTCTTACTAGCTGGACTCCGTTACACTCACCCCCCTAAACCTTAGTCCTATCTGGGTCAGGGCACCAATGTAACCCCTGGTTTACTCGCACAGCTCTTACTAGCTGGACTCCGTTACACTCACCCCCCTAAACCTTAGTCCTATCTGGGTCAGGGCACCAATGTAACCCCTGGTTTACTCGCACAGCTCTTACTAGCTGGACTCCGTTACACTCACCCCCCTAAACCTTAGTCCTATCTGGGTCACGGCACCAATGTAACCCCTGGTTTACTCACACAGCTCTTACTAGCTGGACTCCGTTACACTCACCCCCCTAAACCTCACTCCCATCCGGGTCACGGCACCAATGTAACTCCTGGTTTACTCGCACAGCTCTTACTAGCTGGACTCCGTTACACTCACCCCCCTAAACCTTAGTCCTATCTGGGTCAGGGCACCAATGTAACCCCTGGTTTACTCGCACAGCTCTTACTAGCTGGACTCCGTTACACTCACCCCCCTAAATCTCACTCCCATCCGGGTCACGGCACCAATGTAACTCCTGGTTTACTCGCACAGCTCTTACTAGCTGGACTCCGTTAGACTCACCCCCCTAAACCTCAGTCCTATCTGGGTCAGGGCACCAATGTAACCCCTGGTTTACTCCCACAGCTCTTACTAGCTGGCTCCAGTTACACTCACCCCCCTAAACCTCACTCTCATCCAGGTCACGGCCCCATTGTAACCCCTCCGTTTCTACTCGCACAGCTCCCATCGGGATTTGAAACGACGTTTCTGGCATTGGAGGTGGGCGCACTAACAAGAACGCTAAAGACCACAGTCTGTAACATCAGTCGCAAGTGTGACGCTTGGTTGCTTCAGCAAATGCATTTTTATCTCATGTTAACACTATCGGTTAGGTTTAAGGTATAGGATTTAGTGTAGGAGGTACATTATTTTCAAACGGGATAGCACATTAACATTTAGCGCCACTTACTGGATATTTTATTTCAGAACTGCCGCGATATGTTCAACAACCAACGTAATAAAACACTGCCAGATTCACGTTCTGTTTCAGATAAAACTGAACGGTTTCAGTGCCACTAAATAGACATTTCACCTTGAAAGTGTGACGAAGCGTGCAAGAAGCTGCGTAATATCATTTTGCAGAAATGTCACCACAGGCACGTTTTCCAGAGCCCGTGTAGCATTATACTAAACAACAATATTCAAGTACCTCAGGTTTCTTCATGGGGGCTTCTGTGGTTAGCACCTCACTATGACTCAGTGTTAAACTCTGTGGCACATTTACAGTAACAGTTTGAACTAGTTAACATGAGAGGATGTGGCAGTTTGTGATCATAATTATTATCAAAAATCATAACAGTCCTCAACTGTTCATGATTTTCTCCCAAATAGTATATATTAGGTTTACATGAGCAAATGTTAAAATAGACTTAACTTTAGTGGACAATGCGTGATATGATTATGATTTTACTCTATCACTTAATGGCAGGTACTTGCTGTTTATTTCTCATTCGCCCACTCGGTGTCTGTTTTTGCTGAGGGAAAATGATGGCAGCATATTCCACTCCGTCCTGGGCCTTTGATGTCGCCTCGGCAGGTTTTACTCTGTCATCTCTTTCAGGTCTATTTTGAAAGTCTAACTCTCCATACTCCACACAGCTGACGACCACAGCACCGGATCTCCCACACTGCCCCTGCAAACAAGCCCAAGCCATTAAACACAAAAAGTGACGAAAACAGAGCTGAAATGGAATTAGTGTCCAAATGTTATTGAGTAGCTTAGAGAGATAAAGAGGTCATGATCATACCTGTTGTGTTGTTCTGTTGTTCTGAACTGCTGGGTTTTCTGCGTCTGAGAAGCCGTGCATTTACAATTAGCATACAGTTAGCACTGATATGCTAATAAGATTTCCACAAGCAAACTATCTAACTGCATGATCTTATAATGGGCTACAAAATGGCCACTTAAATAAAATTATGTAATTAATAGCTGATGTGAACTTTAGCAAATGTCAATACAGACAGACCATTTCCTAAACATAAAAAAGCTGAATGACTTTTATGGATGAGGGTGTTTAAGCATTTCCCCGGCCCAGTGTTATAAATCTCTCGCTAATATAGTAAATCTGCAAATTGACTTATTTTAATTTAATATTTTTTTCAAAATGTTTTAAAATACTTGAAGCTGTGTCCCCAAGTTGTGTTAAATTGATCTGTTACTATATTTATTTTCCCTCTTAAAGTAATGAACTATTCCATAAATAAATAAAAACAGAGGTGAACTCTTTCTGGATAAGTTACTGTATATTTGGCAGTAATGGATGATTGTAAAATGTCAACCCTGTTACTGTGGTTTTGAAAGCAAATAAAACATTTAAAACAATTCAATCATTTAATTTAACGACCTTGAGCACAAGACTTGTAAATATCGATCTGTAAAACCTCAACCCTGTTATCATCAATGCTTTTATTAGCGCAATTGCTAATTATGTCCCAACATACCATTCAAAAGTCTGATAAGATTTTATAAAATGTTTTAGAAATAAGTTTCACCAAGGCTGTATTTTTTTGATCAAAAACAGTAAAAATACAGTAAGAAAATAGCAATATTGTGAAATAATTATTTTAATTTAAAATAACTGTTTTCTATGTTAATATATTGTAAAATGTATTTTATTCCTGTGATCAAAGCTGAATTTTCAGTATCATTGCTCCAGTCTTCAGTGTCACATGATCCTTCAGAAATCATGCTAATATGATGATTTGATGCTTAAGAAACATTTCTGATTATGTTTTCTGGATTCTTTGATAAATAGAAAGTTCAAAAGAACAGCATTTATTTGAAATAGAAATCTTGTGTAATATTAAAACTTTACTGTCGCTTTTGATCAATTTAATGTGTCCATGTGGAATAAAAGAATTAGTTTCTTTCTAAAACAGACCCCAATCTTTTAAAATGCACACCAGAAGTTATGAATTTAGCATTAGATGGCACAATTAAAACATTAATTGCCTGATGTTCCAACTTTGAAATCTTACAAACATTTAATTGTTAAAATCACCCCATCCAACTCTTAAAGCAGCCGTTTTATAGAATAATAAAATAAATCTATTTGTATCAAATAATAATACTAGCATACATTACCTGGTTTTCTTGGATTGGTCCTGTAAAACCAGCACAATATGCCCACAAAGATACATATAAATACTAAGAGTGATGCAGAGAAGAAAATTATGAATGATTTTTGTTCCGATGTCTCCTGTTTAGGAGGATTCGTCACTACGCCTTCATGCGGAGGTGTGAGTACATTTTCTGAAAGAAAAAGCACCTCTTTATAAACGGCTAATTATTATTAATAAAAACTTTCATTACAATTATCTAAAAATGCAGACCCAATGGCAACAGCACATAATGTTATATATATTTTATAGTTATAGTTTTCCACTGAACAAAAACAATACAAAATTGAGGTTTTAAGAGGAAACCCACCTGTTGTTTTATTCCATAATTTGACTGCAATATAGATTTTGTTGCTCTCTATAAGAGGGTTTTGACCATCAGCAAGTACCACAAGATGATACAGTCCTTCATCTTCCAGTGAGAGATTTGTGATGTGTAGTGTGACAGTACTGTTTTCCACATCACTGAGTACAAATCTTTCTGAGCAAAAAGAGGACGTTTGTCTACAACTTCCTTTCTTGTTCTCATTTTTGTACAGATTGAGAAAACTGTTGACAACAGAATCTTGAAAAGTGAATTCAACCGTGATGTTTGCTTCCGATGTCCCATTGACTTTATGCGCTGATTCCACTGAAATAAAAAAGCACACTGTCACTTTAAAAGGTTTAACTGCTTAATGGAAGGGTCTCATTGGGACGATTTACCCCAATCACCAATAAATCTTTTTTTTTTGGAGCCAAAATGTACATTTTTTACAACTTTACAATAAGGTTTCATTCATTAGTTAACTACATTAGTTATCATGATCTGACAATGACAAATACTTCAACATAGGGCTGTGCAATTATTCGTAATCGATTTTTCATTACAAATTTTTTATGGCTTCCAACGATTATGAAAAAAATCAAGGTAAAACAATTATTTGTATTCCGCGGCGCACATTCCTTTCCTTTACAGCGGCCCAGAAAGCAACACAGTGTCGGCTCAGATCCGGCCCACATCTGGTACACATGAGTTCAATCTGGGCCGACACTATGATGCTGTCGGGGTGCTCTTTCGTTCCTCCCTAAAATCCTGGACTTTTACATCCAAATGAAAAGAAGCGCAGAAACATCCAAATCAGCCAAATAAGTGAGTGTTGTAAAATGCAGTCTACTGTTGCTGATATTAAACCGTGTTATTAAAAGCACATTAAGCCACAAAAGAGACACTGTTCATTCTGTGTGCGCACCGAGACGAGAGCCGAACGCTTATATGCAAAGTATACGTGGCCTTCGGATACACGCCTAAGCGGTCAAATAGCCTACACACAAAAAGTCAAAGTGCCGTTTTGGCAAGTGTTCTCGTAAACACAGTCGGTTGTGTCTTAAGTGTAACAGTATATCGCATTTGTGCATTCGGTCTTAAAGTGACAGCATCCTAATAAACCTGCTGATAATCACACAACAAAAGACAAAGGAAAATCATTCACTAATCTTGACTAAATAAATTAAGTAGCTTTAATAAGGCCTAATCAATATTTAACTACACAGTAAGCAAATGCAGTGCTATTTTACATTTGATTTATTACATTTTTGTTGTAGGATATTTACTTATCTGAATGCCACTGTTGGTACATCTTCCTGAACAAAAATTAATGTATTATGTATTTGCTGTTTTGTTTGTAATTAGTTTCTTTGTTCTTATTGTATTGCTGACTGTTGACCTGTCTTCGGTTTTGACGACCTTTTACACTCAGTTAGCCTGTAATCGTTTTTTAAGTGAAGTACCATTAACTGAAATTTCACTTATAACTAAAAAATTCTCATATAGTGAAATAAGACGTTTTTTCTCATATCGTGCACCAATAATCGTGTGAAAATAATCGCCTTTTCAATATTGACCAAAACAATCGTGATTATGATTTTTGCCATAATCAAGCATCTCTACTTCAACAGCATTCATTAATCTAAGTTGATCTCAACATTTCCTAATACATTTTTTAAGATCAAAAGTTATCTGTTAACATTAGTTAATACGCTGTGAACTAACATGAATGGGAAGATTTGCATTTGCAAAGGTTAATAAAGGCTGTAAAACATATTGTTAGTTCATGTAATGCCTACTTAATGTTGTCAAATGATACCTTTACCCCTACATCATAGTAAAAACAGTCTGTGTCATGATGTTTCTTTTCATGTTAAATAAAGCAGAGTTATCTCATTATCAACATGACGGTACGATAAAGGTCTGAAGCTCTTCAAAAGGTTGTTTTGAAGATCTCTGGTTTGGTTTCTCACATTTTCCATGAGTCAAAGGAAATTTTTCGGTACTTCAGTTGTCTCTCTCTCTCTTTTTTTGTACAATACTACAAAACCTTTCAATAAAAACATATTTATGTGTAATTACAGTGGACAAAAAAGTACATTATTTGAACACTTAAACGGATGTATAATGTGAAATATCAAATCAAGTGGCATTTATTTTAAAGAAAACATGCACAAGCACGCTTGTACTGTATATCACTGTATATATATATATATGATATTTATGCAATTAAATGAATAGATTTACAGTGTTTCACCAACTTGAGTGTACAAAAATGTTCAAATTTCATTGGTTTTATATAGTGCCTTAATGTAGGCCTAAGAAACACGTTTGCAAAGCTGAAGTGAAAATGCCGTACAAATCAGCGAAACTCAACAGACAGGAAAAACAAACCCCCCCAAAAAATGATCGTGACCTCTTTTACTCACCGTTAAGACTCAAGTACAACGTGAATGCTAAAAGTAAGAGTTTCTTCTTGAGGTCACACTTCATGCTGCAGATGGAAGAGAGCAAGTGAACACAGGCAGCCACCGGAGATGCAAACGCCTTCCCGTTTCTGCTGATATATGCTAGCACTAACACTCTGTTTATAAGAAAACCTCCGTGTTTCAGTGGGAGGTACAGACAGGAACTGTCATCGCATTCAGGCTTTTTTTTCCCTCTGCCTTTTGTTCACTTTCAGTTCTCTATAAACCAATAGCATGAGGCAATTAAACCAATCTAAAGAAATTGTTATTGTACCAATAAGCAGAGGATTTTTAAATGTGGTCTGTTACCTATTTGTGATGTGATTTTGGGTCCTACAGTTTTGTCAAATCATTTCATCTCATTGCTCACACAATGTCACCACAAGACCACCGAGAGACCACCTTGAGTTTCACTATCCCACAGAGGAAGTGTGTGTGTGTGTGTGTGTGTGTCTATATCTAGTGTATTCATGCATAAACTTCCTGAAACAACCCAAACCTAAAGTTGGTGGAAAACTTTGACGGCACAGTTTAGTTATTAAAAAAAAATACTGGGGTTTTTATGTAAATTTTCTAAAAAGTTGCATTTTTGGAGAAGCAAGGTTTCCGCTCGACAGCGACAATTTGTTTTAAATAAATAAGTAATAGCCTACAACACGTGCTAAAGAAATATACATTTGATTAAAATAAAAATACCATAATACAAACTGAATATTATTTTCCAAATATTATTTTATACATATTTTTAATATATTTCACAGTATTTTTCACAGTAATGTGTTTATACATTAAAACATATAGCAGCCTTTTAAATTTCAGGATGAGGGTCCCTCACATTATTTGATGGTCCATGGCATCCAAAAATCTGACCCTTCCTAAGAGCTAATGTATGTTTTTTATTGAGTTTAACTAATGTAGGCTATTGTGTCTTCCACACTCAATATGAATGAATTTAGTTTTGTTTTTCCAGAAATCGTACTTAAGACAACGCGAATGTATGCCTCTGTCGAACACGCCGAGCACGTTTCCAGCCATGACGTATGGTTTAGGTTTAGACCGAACGCGCCCGTTCATGTTCGTGACGTCATGACGTTAGACCGTTCCCCGGATGAAACCGAGTTGTTATGACAACGACGGTAAAGCAGTAAAGCGAAAGTACGGTTGCACACCAAACGTACACGGTGTAGCTCGAGGTTTTTCACTCATGGATGCCGGAGCCAACACGTATCTCATTAGACCGAATTATAAAGACAAGTAAGATGAACTGCTGTTCCTTTTCAACGCTTAAAACTAAACGTAGCCGGTTAAAATGGCATCTAGCTAAGCTTAACATGAATTATAACAGGACACGCACAGCTCTAAAACGCATTTATGGAGTATTAACTTGCTAAACTTGATCCAAATACCTTATTTCGTTCGTTTTTCCTGTCGTAGGTTCAAGGCAGGGGTGGCAAAGGAGTGCATCAGAGAAATCCTCAGGGAACAGCTGTATGGAGTGCAGTATAATCCAGACGAGGTTCCCACATTATCCAGATCTTTAGCAGACTCTATTAAAAACAAGCTGAAAGGTAAGAAGCGCCGATACTAGTCGGGTTCTTGCTGCCAGGGATACATACTAGATTAACTTTACTTCATTGCAGTGATTGAGGAATATTTAGGGCGAAAATGTACTTTACTCAGGTACGAAATCGTTTTTTATAAAAAGGCGTTTATTGTGTTTAAAAACGTGTTGACGTCATATCTTTTTCACGAATTAAATGAATCAATACCCAGTTCCCAGTTAACAAAAATATATATTCTATGAACGTTTCGCTAACGTTGCAATTAAGTTAGATTTCTGCATACTGAACGTTCAAAACGTCACCAAAAATTAAATAAAATATTTTTTTTATCATTTTTCAAACATTTTGGGAACGTTACTTTTGAATGTTCTCTGATCATTCTGAAACAAATAGCAACATTAAAAAAAAAAAAAAAAAAAACGTTCAACCTTAACGTTTCTGTGCTAAAGTTTTGTGAACATTATTAAATACCAGATCGCTCTGAACAAACATTCTACTGACGTTAATGGAATAATGTTTGTTCATAACTTTGAGAGAACTTTGCCAAAATGTTAGCCACACTTCTTGAGACTGTTCCCTGTTAGCTAGGTTTTGTTTAAAAGATTTATTGTACTATTTCAATTTTCACAATACCTGTTTTCCAGAGTTTTAATTGGCACCAGGATTTTTTTTTTTTTTTTTGTAAAAACAAAACAAACTATGCCAATATTGAGTTTGCGGTAACGCTTTAGATTACAGCCCGGAAAGTACTGTGTAATTAAAGCAATTTTACAGCGTAACCTTCGGTAATTAAAGTGTACCTATAACGTACTTATAATATAAGTATAAGGGAACAATATGTAAAGTTTGGGGAATAAAGGGGTAACAACCAGGAGAATTAAAAAAATATTTATACTGTAAGTATTATAGAACTAAGGGGTTATTATTCTACTATTAAGATATAACAATCTTACATTTGGTAGCAATTTAGTGAGAACTCTGCGTACCTTTTTGAAATAATGGTGAACCAATGCATACTGTATAGGCTTTTTAAAAATTACAGGGTACATATGCATTTTTTAAGTAATCTTTTTAACAAAACTGCACAGAAAATGAAAACTATTGCAACTTTTGCTTAAATATTGGGGAAAGATACTCTTGTTTCATGTTCCATGTAGTTACAGGGTAAGTAAAATAAAAATGCATACACACAATCTTATATCACTGACTCGGAAACCTTTATTTATTATACAAGCACCACTTACCCTGTAACCACATGAAACCAGATATATTTCCCAGTATATTTAAAAAAAAATTGTAGTAGTCATAGCTTTTCTTGCCTTGAAACATGTTAGCCCAAACTTAAACATCTGCACTTTTGCTGTCAAAAAAATAAATAAAAATAAAATGTTTTTTTTTATTATAAATGCATAGATATGTACCCTGTCATTTTTAAAAAGCCTATACAGTATGTATTGGTACACAATTATTACAAAAATGTACGCAGTGTATGTTCTCGCTAAATTGCTCCCAAATGTAAGATTGTTGTGTCATAATAGTAGAATAAGTTCCCCTTAGTTCTATAATACTTACAGTATAAATATTTTTTTAATTCTCCTGGTTGTTACCCCTTTATTCCCCAAACTTTACATATTGTTCCCTTATACTTACATGTAAGTACTTTATAGGTACACTATAATTACAGAAAGTTACACTGTAAATTCCTCTTAATTACACAGTACTTTCCGGGCTGTAATCTAAAGCGTTACCGAGTTTGCACAGTTGACAGCAACATTAAAAACATTACAGCGTACGAACAGTGCTTCTATCCTGAAAAATAGCCTTGTTTTCATTTGTGAAAAATGAAATATGGCGTCTACTCTGATTAAAGCCGGGTTCACACTGTACGATTTTAGCCTAAAAGGTTCCTCTGATCCTATGGTCTAGAATCTGTAGTCTGATTGCTAGTTTGACATGTTCGCCGACAGCCGATTAATGGCCATTGCCTTCAGATTTGACCTCTGATGAAATTCTGGCAGTTTCAGAAGATTTGAGGTACAGTCATGCAGTGTTGCTTCTCCTTCGACAACCATCAAATCAGAAACCAATAGAAGCGCAGAACCTGATGATGCAATTAGTGTGACATCTACACACGTTTTCTTTTTTTTTTGTGCATTTTTATTTTCAAGAAAAGTCATGATCAATATTAACATTAGAGATTGTTTTTCTTTGCTAGCCACATTTGCAATCCTCACATTTACTGAAAGTGTCACGGATTGAGTTTTCGTCCGTGCGTCCATTTTTAACGCATCTTGACTGTCGTAGTCTGACATTATTGAAAAAACTGAGATCCTACAGTGTGACGTGGCTTACAGCGGGATCATGATCGCACAGTCTGACAAGCAACAGTCGTAAAGGACTATTATAAATCATTCAAAGGTTCATACAGTTTGTGCATTTAGTAACTAAATATCCACTGCCATAGGATTCCATCAGTCAATTTACAACGCCTATTACATTTAAATACATTGAACGAGGAAATATTGTTTCTAATTTTTTAAAATTTCGCTAAAGTATGTTTTTGGTTGAATTAGTTTGATACTTTGAGTATATTATAAGCATAGAGTGATGATATTTGTGCTCTTTTCAGATGTGGGCTTTGACAGATACAAGCTCATTGTGCAGGTGGTTGTTGGAGAGCAGCGTGGAGAGGGAGTCAAGTAAGTGTAATACTTCCTAGGAAAATGAATGAATTGTGAAAACAGGATGGTCTTTAGCAAACCCGAGCACTCGCTCTGCGTTCTTCTTATGGCATAGACCCACAACCACAGACATTATCACGTGCAAGACATGTCCTCAGATGTTTAGCTGTGACCTTTGGGGTGTTTGCCACTTAGATGAGGTTTCTACTGAGTGCACTGATCTTTCTAGGACACCCACATCGAGCAAGGTATAATCTGACTCACTTTGGTCTCATGTTATGAAACCAATATCGCAGGGCATCTGAAACTACTTTATAGATCATCCATTACCATCGACGGAAAAAGTGCAGTGTTGTCAGTTACACATTCAAAAATAATAATTATTATAGTATATAGAATTCTAGTATTTTTTTTACTAATTCGAGTGTTTGTAGCATAAGGTCAATGTTTTTCACTATATGTTTTGATAGGATGGGTGCACGCTGCTTCTGGGATGCAGACACTGACAGCTGTGCTCAAGATATATATATGAACGTAAGTGAGGAATTACTTTCACTGACTTTGAAATGTGATTTTTTTTTAATCTCTTAGTTTATCTTTCTTTTTCTAATAGGACAGCTTGTTCTGTGTGGCCGCTGCATTTGGTGTGTATTATTACTGAAGACATGGAAGATGTGCTGAGGACCAAATATTTTCTAGAGGGATTATTTTGTGATATTTATTTAAATCATCACATTCAGTTTTTAATATCAATCGCATTCATGTTTGTTTGTCTGAATACCTCTCTGTATGATATGCCGAAAATGTTAATATTCATATTATATTATTATTGTCTTAGAAAACATTACAGCAATCGATTTTGACATGCAATGCTGTCTGTTTCTTATGCATTAAAGACACATAATTCCATTCCTGAATGCCGTCTTAATGAAAAATAACTACATAAATTGGTTAAATGTGAAAGGATCCCCCTACTGATTGTTTATGGAAGTCACAAGAGTCAGATGACCCAGTTTAATGCTGGAAATGGTGAATTACATAAAAAAAAAGAGATCGCTTTGTGGAAAGGATTCCTAAATGACCTCTGACCCTGCTAGGATTACTGTTTTATTTTGTGATTATGCGTGTCAAGAAAGCTACTGTAAGTTTTTCAGGCAACCCATTTGGAAAATTGGAAAGAGGCATCCTTTAGCATTCTCTAAATATTGGGATGTCAGTTCTTTATTTCAGCCTCATGCTGATGAGATATAATTGTGTGATGAGAGACTGGTGTGCTTTTCCTTGCCTATTGCTCATTGGTTTTTTGTTTTTCCGTTGTGTGTGTGGTTGAAAATCAGTCAGTGTGATTGTTGGACTGACAGTGATGGACTAGCAGAGAAAGCCCACGGGTGTGAAAATAAACACAGATACAAACAGATCTGAGAAATAAACTACAAACACTGAGAGGGGACACTCAGATTGCAGATATATTTAAGAGGTCAGATATCGGAAACATACTAAAAAAGGCCAGCATTCCTGCCAGTGGATGTTTTTTAGACAAGATGGTTTCTTATTGAAGGATTCTTAACTCTTTTTTTCATATTGGCAAATTTTTAATAGTTAATAAATTCATAGTTATTATTGACAATGATCAGTTACGAATATTGAAATTGTATGTGATGACATTTATTTATTTATTTATTGTATACAAATATACATATAATTGACTGAAGACACACTGCATCTACAATTGCATACTGTAGGGTAGGCACTACATTTGGTTTGAAACTTACTTCGCGACTTAAAAATGATGTTGCATAGTATATTGCTGTAAAGTGTCCATCGGATGCACACTTCAGAATCTTGCAGAAGTATTAGGTCACCCAGGAACTTTTAGCCTTCTGTATTATGAATACTGTGAATTCAGAACATACTTCTCGGCTTACATACTGTATAGTGTACTGTATACTTCGCCTATTAATCAGTATAAAATTAGGCATATTCGGATGCAGTGCATGACTTGAGTATGATACAATTGGTAAGAGAGGAAACTGACTGACAACAAATCCTGGTTCCCTTTCGAGAACGGTCACTTTGTATTGCGTAGCTATTACGCAGTGGGGAAACTCCTTTTCCTCGAAATATTAGGCTTGTTTGAGATGAGCAAAATCTGCGCAGAACCGATCACCGGTGATCAGCGCGAGATGCATGCCGGTTAGAAATGTGTCCGAGTGCGGTCCGCCTTGCTCTGATGTCATGCTGACGTGAGTCAAAAAAGTCTCGCGACCGCAAGGCGCACGTGTCGGATTCTGCAGTCGCGCGCAGTTGCTCTCCACCGACTGCGCTGATCAAAAGCATGATGGGAAACGACTTGCTGACGGCACAGCTTAATGCTCATTGGTTTAAACAACCGTGATGTATTGTTCTCTTTTAAAATGTTTGATTTTAAAACTCTGATATCATGTTTTATGTGTATAGATTATGTGTGGATATCCCCAAACTCTCAGACAGTGCGATCTATTTGATGTAATTTTTTTTATTTTTTATTAAAAATAAAAACACATATCTGTAAAGAAAAAAAATGATTCATAAACATATAGGCCTATTTAAAATGGAATTAAATAAGTACTTTGAGTGTCTTGTTCATTATATTTATTTTCATATTCAAGCAACAAAACTTAAAATACATCCAGTTTATTAGCAACACCGTGCACGAGTGTGAATCCCGTGAATCCCGCGATATCCGCCTTTGATCTCACAGGTGTCAGATCCAGAGCGATCTGTCCGGCTTGCCTGCGCTTTTTTCACTCCTCCTCTCACTGCAGCCGCCTACTCTCGACTACATTTCAGGCGAGGCAAGGCGCATCTCAAACAAGCCTAATGAAGCTTTCATTTAAAACGCAGTCCAGCTGCACAGTGAAACGCAGCAGAGTGTCTAGCTCGCTCATTGGCTGTGCTGCGGCAACTGCACATCCAATGGCCGAGCACCTCTGAACGCGCGACCCAATCAACTGACTTGGCGCCGAGTACGTCAGAGCACCCTAATGGGCGTGGCCTAAGCCTATAAATATTGCTAATTTCGGCCAAAATACCAGATTTACTCACCTTTAGCGACACTTCTCGTCTCTGAGTCCTCACCGAAGCTTTTCGCCACCAACGGCAGCTCGAACACATGGAGTTTAGCGAGCCCACGCCGGCCGCGTCCCCGCGTGCTTCGCTTTCTCTTTCACAGTCTTCTCCGGTCCTGTTTGCCGAGGCAGACCAGCGCCCCTCCCCTCATGCGACGGATCGGATGAAGAACACGATAGCCTCTCCATTGCTGCGTCTGAGGAGGAATGGTCAGGCTCGGTTGACCCTGCCATCTCACAGTCCTGTGCTAGCACAACAGCTAACGTGACCAGGACTAATTCCAGGGTTTCCGCGGGGTTGTAAAAGGTGGTAAAAGGTAGTAAATTAAATTATGCCAAATTAAGGCCAGTAAAAAGTAGTAAACGTCATCTGACGAAGTAGTAAATTTTCGAACCCCCATCCAACTAGGCCTATGAGTTTCAATTTGTGTTAAGTGCAGGACTTTGTTCTAAAATTCGCGTGGATTTATTTATATGTAGCGAGTAGGACCTGTGCGATATCATGTGACGTGGTGTTTGTTCGTTCGCGCGCGCTGAAACAAACTGGGTACCCGGCTGGCCTGGCTTGCTGCCCAACCTGTTCGCGAGTTCGCTTCTATTTCAGTCATCAGTCGGCCGCCAAAGCCATATTTGATCGGTGAGTAGCCTAATGTATACGACTGACTGCTGCGCTTGTGACAGGGTGCATGTTAACTGAAAGAAGGAACAGAGAGAGAGCCCCGGCTGCGCGCGCGCACTCAATTCACTCTTGCTCTCTCTCCCTCGCTCATATTAATCAAAATCAATTGACACGATGGTAAAAGGTCGGAAGACCAAAGTTTCACGTGGCGCAATTGGAAATTTATTTCCCGCTGTGTGTGAATTGTGATAAAAAAACATTGCCTTATCTTCTCTGAAAAGCGTTCCCCACATTCAGCTGACATAACCACACTTTCAATAAACGGAAAAATCTATCCTAAAAAAACCTATTTGTTGACACAAATTTTGTGCGATGTCCTAACTGATGGGATAACCACACAATGCGTACACGTCCGCTAATGACGCGTCACTTTAATGAATGGTTAACAGCTTAACACAACGGATCTGTCCTCACGGGACTTCTGAATCGGTAACACAATATGGTTCCATTTATTAAAATCTAGTTAACTACATTAGTTAACATGAACTATTAATAAACTGCACGTCTACATCATTAATTAATCTTTCTTAATGTCAATTTCACCATATAGCCTACATTATTGAAATCAAAAGTTGTATTTGTTAACATTAGTCAATGCACTGTGAAGTAATATGAACAAACAATTCATGTATGTTGTAAACTTCGTAGTATTTTCAGGTTATTTATATTATAATGTGTAGAAACATTGCAAAAAAAAAAAAAAATTAGTTTAGACTGGAGTGAGGTGAAACCAGAAAAGAAGTGCAAAGCAAGTTGTTATCTAGCAGCAATTTTTGTTATTTAATTTAAAAAAAAAAAAGTATCTGGCAGCTAATTCTATTAAATTTTACAGTATATGGTAGAAAATTAGACTTCAATAAACTTTTAAAATAAACTTTTTAATGCTCCGTTTTTATTCTACTTTTTGATATTGATACGATTATACCAAAACAATTATCAATTTTTTTTTTAAAAAGGGCAAGAAAGGATAAGTGTCTGTCGGCCACCACCGAAGACCAATTTTGACCAAGGAAAAAACCCTGGACATTATGGGGAAATGCAAGTTTTCGAAGATATTTCATTACTTTACTTGTCTCTAGTATATACGCCACTACAGTTGCATCTTGAAGTCGTGATGGTATTAAAAAATATAGTGAAGGTATTAAAAGGTATTAAATTCATTTTAAGAATTTCTGTGTATACCCTGTATTAAATGAAAGATAAAATATGATAGAGCAATAGAATGAACAGTGACAGAAACAGAAGCATGCTTTTTAGCAGGATTAATTAAGCATGAAAATATCTGAAGGAAATATATATTTGATGAACAAATTAAGCCAACTAATATGATTTATATTCTTTTGGTTTATCTACTAATACATTTAAAAATTACAAATGCAGTGAAAATTCAGGGATCGGTTACGGTATCGATATCAGCGAGTACCAAAAATGAAAGTATTGGTATCCGTCTCGTTCTGCAAAAAGTGGTATCGTGCATCCCTAATTGAAAATATTTAACGGGTTCGCGTGAGGGAGGACCAAAGCAGTGCCATATTTGAAGCACATTTAGAGATGTGATTAAATAAATTGCTGTTTTGGGATAGTAATTTCACTGCTTAAGTCTGTGTGTGTTTGTGGGTATGTGTGTGTGATGTGACACACTTTATTATTAAAGTTTATGGCTGTTAAGTGTCATTTGTTTTTAAGTGCCAAGGTTATTATTCACCTTATTAGGGCTAAGGGCTAACGTAATGGTTAGGATAACTCAAGGGCTAGGGTTAAAGGGGTCATATAATGCCATTTTTGTACAAGTTAATATGAATCTTTAGGGTCTAAATGAAAACTTTGTAATATACTTTTATCAAAAATTCTCATTAGTATTTTAAGAAAACACTCATTTTACTAGCTCAAAAATAGCTCTGTTTTCAGCACGCCGTTTCAGTGCACAATCACATGCCTTTAAATGATAATGAGCTTTGGTCACCCCGCCCCTCTGCGTACACAGTTTTTAATAACACAATAACCATAACGCGTTGTTCATTATAAATGTGGGATTATGAATTATATTGAGAACATTGTAACGTTACATAGAATATATGTCGTGTTGGTAGTAAAAAATATTGTGGAGGTAGTAAAAAAGGTAGTAAAAGGTAGTAAATTCATCTCTATGAGTCCTGCATAAACCCTGAATTCGGACGCTGAAATGCTGCGTATCCTCACTGCGGCCGTTGCAGACCTCTGTCTCGATTGGGCCTCGCCCGCGGAGCCGCCCAGGAGTCGGCTGGATGGATGGTTTCTGCCAGGGCGCCAGCAGGCCCCCCACCACAAACCAGCGCCCTTCTTCCCGGAAGTTCACAATGAACTCGCGAAGTCATGGCACGCGCTGTACTCAGCTCGCACGAGCGCTTCCGCTACGCTCTCCTCTGTCGACGGCGCAGCGGAGAAAGGTTATGAGAAATTGCCGCCGCTCCAGGAAGCAGTCGCCGCCCACCTGTGTCCACCCACTGCTGTTGGCTGGAGATCGAGAGCATCCCTCGAAGCCCTGCCGGAACACTTCAGCCCTCGCTGGACGCGCTTTCTCCGCTTCCGGTCAGGCTGCTTCGGCTTTGCACACCATGGCGGTGTTACAAGTGTATCAGGCAAAACTTCTCCAGTCAATGGACGAGTCTGGCCCGAACCCTGAGACATTCCGTGACCAGCGCAGCGCCACAGATTTAGCGTTACGCGCTACAAAGGCTACCGTCCAGGCCATCGGTAGAGGCCAGGCTAACCTCGTTGTGCTCGAGCGCCACCTCTGGTTAAACCTCACTGACATCAAGCAGGGGGACATAATATGCGTTCCTCGACTATCTCCTATCTCCAGCAGCGGTCTCTTTGGCCTGTCGGTGAAAGGATTCTCCGAGAGGTTTACTAAGGCACAGAGTTTTCAGGAGGTCGTCAAGACCTCGGTGAGAAGCAGCGTGGCTCACGTGCTTCGCACCGAAGTGCAAAACCTACTAGAAAAAGGGGCGATTGAACCGGTCCCCCCGCGCTGAGCTGGTCAGGGTTTTACGGTGGCACCCGCCCACTGATCTATATAGAGTTACTGGATAGCTCATGACGTCATAAACAGTGAAGCCACCACGCCGCCATATTGATATTCCCTAGTGAGCTCACGCGTTCTTTGAATCAATAGGAAATTGTATGAATTGACTGAGAAAACATTGCTTAAGTAGTGTGGTGGAATCTTTAATAAAATAGATAGTAAACTGTCTTTTACTAATCATGAAACAATGCTTTAAACAATGTAACCAATCATATTGGTAAAGTGTGACATTAGTCAAAAAGATGATCAAGTCATGAGGATTCTATTTTGATGTGTCTGGCTTTATTCTATATATATATATATATATATATATATATTTTATTTAACCTTTATTTAACCAGGGAAATAATCACATTGAGATAAATATCTCATTTACAAGTGAGCCCTGGCCAAGGTAGCAGCACACGATATACATAACTACATAAAACAGATTACACAACGCACACATATACAACAATAAAACGACAGTAAAACAAAATTAAACGTTAAGAGCAAGTGCAGACAGATTTGAATAATTTGTTTAAATGTAACTTGAACTTATTTATTGAAATAAGTACTTCAAGTTTCAATGAACTTTGGATCTCATTTCAAGCAGCTGATGCGCTATAAATAAAAGCAGTTTTTCCAAACTCTGTCTTCATTAAAGGGATACTCCACCGTTTTTTCATATTAAACTATGCTATTCTCTTATCTAAGACGAGTTGATACATACCTCTCTCGTCTCAGTGCGTGCACTGAATCGCTCTGTCGGGCGGAGAACTTTGAGAGCAGTTAGCTTAGACCCATTCACTGTATATGGGCTAAACAGAGATGAAGTTAGAAGCGACCAAACACATCCACGTTTTCTCTATTTAAATATAGTTACACGAGTAGTTACATGACCAAGTATGGTGACACTAAATAAAATGTGGCGCTTTTTATAAGGGGGTAAAATGGATAACTATAATGTATGGCGGAATAGCACTTATTGGGAGCACTTCGACTCGGCGCTGTAATATCTTCACTCGTGAAAAGTCCTCTCCCTCTCCCTCATACTTCGTCAACTCTGCACAAAAAACTACTACTACTGCAGGCGTGCAGGTCACGTTGGTTCTATTGACGGAGAGGGAGAGGGGGGAGAGGGAGAGGGGGGAGAGGACTTTTCACGAGTGAAGATATTACAGCGCCAAGTCGAAGTCGACCCAAAATGGACCCCTGTGGCACACCAGATTCAATGGTGAGCTTATCAGAGAGAGACCCCTTAATTTGCACTCTTTGACACCTATTCTTTAAATAGTTCCTGATCCAACCTAATGCGGTTTCAGAAAGACCGATACAATGTAAATGCGACAAAAGAATACCATGATTGACCGTATCGAAAGCTTTAGTCAAATCAATAAACATTGCAGCACACGATCTTCCAGTATCTAGGGCGCAGGTAATGTCATTTAAGACTTTCATAGTAGCAGTTACTGTACTATGATTTTTTTCTGAAACCGGACTGAAACCTAGATAGAATACTATTGTTAATTAAAAATTCCTTTAGCTGTTCGGTGACAATAGATTCTAAAATTTTAGCCACAGCTGATAGCTTCGAAATCGGTCTATAATTATTTAAAATGGTTGGATCACCGCCTTTCAGCAGGGGTACAACCAAAGCAGATTTCCAAACATCAGGAACAACATTCTGTTCTAATGATAAATTAAAAATATAGGCTAATGGGCCAGCAATGATCTCGGCAGCTAATTAAAAAAAATATGGCTCAATTTCATCAGGCCCTGCAGACTTCTTGATGTCTAGATTTTTTAAACATTTTAAGACCTCACTTCTTGAAATTGGAGAAAAATTAAAAAAATCGGACTGTCTTTTCTCAGAAGAGATGGATTTGGTATAACACTCACAGGAATTTCTTTAAAAATAGAACTTGAAGAAATAAAGTGCTTATTAAAAATATTTACCATAACCGTATTATTATTAATGAGAATATCGTTTACTAAAATTTGGTCTGGAAAATCATTAGATAATGTGGAGGGAGACAGTGATTTGATGGTTTTCCCTAAATTTTATTGGATTATTCAAATAATCCTGCTTTAAGCTTTAATCTATAAAGCCTGTTGTATTTCTTTTTTTCTGTTGAGACTCTCTGAGAACTGCTCGAGACTCCCGGCCGATTACTCAAGTCTGTCTGTCATTTAAGCTGCGCAGCAAGAGAACAAGTAAATTAGAATTATTAGCTCTGGATGCTGTAGTCGACTGTAGACTCGCTGGAGTGTAGAATTTAGACGGATGCTGTAGTCGACTGGAGACTCGCTGATGTATAGTTAGGGAGCGGATGCTGTAGTCGACTGGAGACTCAGTTAGGGAGCGGATGCTGTAGTCGACTGGAGACTCGCTGATGTATAGTTAGGGAGTGGATGCTGTAGTCGACTGGAGACTCGCTGATGTATAGTTAGGGAGCGGATGCTGTAGTCGACTGGAGACTCGCTGATGTATAGTTAGGGAGCGGATGCTGTAGTCGACTGGAGACTCGCTGATGTATAGTTAGGGAGCGGATGCTGTAGTCGACTGGAGACTCGCTGATGTATAGTTAGGGAGCGGATGCTGTAGTCGACTGGAGACTCGCTGATGTATAGTTAGGGAGTGGATGCTGTAGTCGACTGGAGACTCGCTGATGTATAGTTAGGGAGCGGATGCTGTAGTCGACTGGAGACTCGCTGATGTATAGTTAGGGAGCGGATGCTGTAGTCGACTGGAGACTCGCTGATGTATAGTTAGGGAGTGGATGCTGTAGTCGACTGGAGACTCGCTGATGTATAGTTAGGGAGCGGATGCTGTAGTCGACTGGAGACTCGCTGATGTATAGTTAGGGAGCGGATGCTGTAGTCGACTGGAGACTCGCTGATGTATAGTTAGGGAGTGGATGCTGTAGTCGACTGGAGACTCGCTGATGTATAGTTAGGGAGCGGATGCTGTAGTCGACTGGAGACTCGCTGATGTATAGTTAGGGAGCGGATGCTGTAGTCGACTGGAGACTCGCTGATGTATAGTTAGGGAGCGGATGCTGTAGTCGACTGGAGACTCGCTGATGTATAGTTAGGGAGCGGATGCTGTAGTCGACTGGAGACTCGCTGATGTATAGTTAGGGAGCGGATGCTGTAGTCGACTGGAGACTCGCTGATGTATAGTTAGGGAGCGGATGCTGTAGTCGACTTGAGACTCGCTGATGTATAGTTAGGGAGCGGATGCTGTAGTCGACTGGAGACTCGCTGATGTATAGTTAGGGAGCGGATGCTGTAGTCGACTTGAGACTCGCTGATGTATAGTTAGGGAGCGGATGCTGTAGTCGACTGGAGACTCGCTGATGTATAGTTAGGGAGCGGATGCTGTAGTCGACTGGAGACTCGCTGATGTATAGTTAGGGAGCGGATGCTGTAGTCGACTGGAGACTCGCTGATGTATAGTTAGGGAGCGGATGCTGTAGTCGACTGGAGACTCGCTGATGTGTGAACGTAGCTAACGTCAATTATATTTAGACGTGCTAGCGTATAAGTTATACTAGTATAAGTTGGTCTTAGGGAGCCAAATCTAAGATAGTTAGGTTTGAGAAGAAAATCCATAACAGTAGACACCGTTTTAAAATCTAAAGTCTCCCTGTACATTCTTACAACGCAAACACCCTAAGCATTTAAATGGAAAATATTCCATTGTTTAAAGTCGAAAATATTTCCTGCTTTGTTGTGAATCGAAAATTGCTTTGACACTGGAGAGAGGAGAGTGGACAGTGTCTGTCTAGACTCTAGGCTAACAGCAGGTGGCAGTAATGACGTGTTTTATTTTGTGATTTGCCCTTTGAATGAAGAAGAAGAAACTAGTCGGGACTCGGGCTGCGTTCGAAACTGCATACTTCCCTACTATATAGTAGGGGAAAAAGAGTAAGCGAGCGAAAAGTATGTACGAATCATAAAAGAGTAGGCGAGAATTACCTGTGTGACGTACTAATTCTCGCGAGATTTGGACGTACGTATACTAATAGTGCGTTCGAATATGCCTACTTTCTTACTATATAGTAGGAGAAAACAGTAAGTGAAAGAAGAAGTACGTTCGAAACGTCAGTATTCATAAAAGAGTAGGCTTCCCGGATGGCTTACTGCTTCAGCACAGATTCTCGAGTGCTCATCCGATGGATACTCTTCTATCCCAGGAGGCCACTGGAGAGCATACGTCATAATCGAACATCGCGGAGATCAGCGACGCGGGGGTTTTCAAATGTGAGGAAACACGGTTCCTTGTGTTTAAATCGTATGTGTTAAACTACTATAGAGTAAATGTTTTAACTGTTGAAGGTGTAAAGGAGTTAGACAGTATAGTATAGTTGTGATTTTGCTGTAAAAAACATGATAACGTCAACATGGCGGATGATGTCCGGATCGCATTCATACACAACGAGATTTGGCTATAAAGCACCTACTCTTTTATCGCTTGTTAAATTAAGTACCTACTCATTGAGTATGCGGTTTCGAATGCAGCCCCTGCCTTCACTGAAGAGCTATCTTAACAGGTAAGAAAAATTGGTGCATAAAGATGATGATACTATTAATTAAATGGTGAATGCTAAAGTCCTATATTTTTGTGAATTGGTGAATATTAAGGTGAATATTGTTTCTTGTTATTAATAATACCTCAGCACGTTTTACTAATTTGTTCCGTCGTTTTACTATATTGTGGCCACTTTGTAATTCGTTAAATCAAAATGAGGGAGGGAATAAGTTAAGATTTATTAAAACGAGGGAAAAAATAAGTCATCGTAACAACGAATTATTATATCGTACAAAAAAAAATGTGATCATTAGAATACCTAAATTACGTTGCTTGTAAAAAAAGTTTTTGTCAGTTAAAGGGATGGTACAATGTATGGCAATGCAGATACTTTTCCTTACATTACAGTAGACTGGACGTAAAACTGCAGTGCTTTATATAGTAGTGACATTTGATACAGAAATGTACTTATACTCGTTTGTTTTTGACCTTTTATAAATAGGTTATTTTTAAATGGATATAACTACATTTAAAAATGAGAGAGAGAGAGATACATGGTCAATGTTTAAAATTAGAGGTTTAATTGTTTTGTGAATACATGCCGGCAAGATTGCTGGAATTGAAGCTGTTCTAATCTTATTTTATTGATTTTTGTGCAGAACAAGCTTGCCCAGAGTTTTGCGCATGGGCGTTTGCCGTGTGATGCAGCAGATGTTTCCTTTGCAAGGAAGTGGAGCCTGATGTTGGTGTAGCTGTCTGCAATGTACTTAATGAGAAAGAAAATATGATTGGTGTATGGTTTTAGGCTGAACATGTGTGCCTCAAGTTCCTTAAATGCAGAGCAACCATGGAGTTTCAGAACATGTGTGGATAGCCTGGTTTTAAATGTGGAAACCTGTGTGGATAGCCTGGTGGATAGCTTGGTTTGCTGTCCAATTCTGAGATGTGCCTTGTGAGTAAGTGCTGTTGAATACACCTCTCAACTGTTTTGCAGATTTTTAGGACACTGTCTGATGGTCTGATAAGTCCAGCTCGGGACTTCATGTTGATGAGGGTGTGTCCAAACTCATCTTGGAAAGAGCTATGTACACTGAGTCCTGATAAACAGGTAGGGCAGTGAATCTTCTTCATAGTTGTTCTGACTACGAAGCCAGCTATGCAGCCGACCACAGCCTCTTTAAACCTGGACAGACTGGAAAGGCTTGCGGTGATGTAGGTTTCTGTGTTCTCTTCTGCTTCAGCAGTCCTTCCAGAAAAACGCGGAGTTTTTTTGTGATTGTTGCGGGCAAAAATCCTTGATTACGCGGCCCGTTTTCTTTAAAAATGCGATGGAATATGCAGGATATTTATGCAATTTTTTGCGATGAAATTGCGGGAACTTGCAAAAATTGCGGGAACTTGCAAAAACTGAGGTTTGATGAAAAAGAGAAAAAAAAGTGATTCCCCCAACACCCTGTTCTCACTAGGCTACTACCTTAATGTAAAGAGTCCTTTCTTATTACTTCCTATGATAAGCAAGCATACTACATCACAGAAAGTGCTGGAAATATTTAATTTCTCATCTTGTTTTATTTCAGACTGTAACGAGTGGAAATAAGGTGTGGCCCCTTTAAGAGCTGTGCGCTCCCAACTGTCTGCAGTATTATATTTGTATGTGCCATGCGCCTCGAACACCCCATGTGTGCGGGTAATTTCTGTTTGATGCTACTTTTATCTTATTTTGTTTATTAAGTAACGATGTGGACGGTAGAACGTGTGACAGACAGTTACGAGTTCGATTTGGGAATAAAGTGCGAGTTGTGAGATGCCAATCGCCTCCGTGAGTCTGTCTGGCCTCTGCAATAACTTCAGCTGTGAGCTATCCCTATTTTTCTTCCCGACACAACGCGTTACAAGACCTTAATAAACACATTAAACTTACAAAACATTGAGTCAAACCAGTTCTGTAGCTTTACTAGAGGAATATGCTACAGCTTCAGTAAAAATGAATAAATGAAATATTTAAAAATAAAGTGTGCTCCTGTTTTACAGCTTTTCAATGATGTTCACGTCACGTAATTACGTCACTTCATAACGTTCCCATGGCAACAGGGGGAAGTGGCTGCTCTTGTGTGAAGCAAACGCAACATTTTCCAACTTTCTGCTAAGATATATGTGACTTTTTTGCGACGAAAATGCGGGGATTATGAAATCATGCAAGCCCCGCATATTTTGCGCGGAAATCAGCAATTTATGCGGCGAAATTGCGGAGTATTTGAAAAAATGCGACCCCCGCAAAAATATGCGGACTTTGGCTGATTTTGCATTGAATTCAGCGATCGCATAATCGCGTTTTTCTGGAGGTACTGCTTCAGGTTGCATGTCGCTTCGCCAAAATGACAACATATCAGAAAGTGTTGCCTCCAGTACCACTGTGTCCAGTGGAGAGTAGTTGCCACTGGCTTTGATGGCATGTCTCACTACCATTCTTTTGAATGCTGACTTGAACTGCCTCGCTGTGGGATTGTTGTTCCATCCATTAGCTGAGCGAATGGTAGCAAAAAAAGATCAAGGTGGTCCTTGCTAAATTTGTAGGTCAGCAGATATTGTAACTGCGATGTCGGTGGTCTCACATACGTGTCATATAATTGTTTAAAACTTTTTATTCCCACCAGGAAGCCAAGGAAGGCAGTTTTCTTGCCTGTTTCAACAAGGGGTCATCCGTTAATGCCTGGCTCTTTCAATCCACTAATGTAATTGTAAGCTTCCATTAAAGGGGTGGTTCAGGATTTTGGACATCGGGCCTCATTTCCAAGTTAGCCTTAGTGTTATTTATCAGTGGAGACCGTTTTCAAAAAATTTCATCCAGTCGTTCCAGTTGCATAGTTCGCCGGTGCTAGGCTAGCGCGAGTCAACGGTAACTGCTAGCCTGCCATTGAAAACAGTTTTACCCACTCCACAGTACACCAAAAGCTAATACATTATAATGCCAGACTATCGATGTAAATGTCTGTTAAGAGAATAATGTTAAAAATCAAAGGCGAATGGGATGATCTGGCACCCTCGTCCCGACTTATGGGCCCTCCATGTATGGCCCCTGAACGGGTATCTGAGGACCTCATCCATCACTGAAGCTAGAGCACTGTCTACTAGACGCCTCTATGCTTTGAAGTGGTCAGTATTCACTGGCTGGTGCTCAGCCAGAGACTTTGAGCTCCACTCATGTGAAGTGTCAGTGGTGCTCTCTTTCTTAGGCGCCATTCACATATAGCACCTAAAAACGCGTAGAAAACGCTAGGCGTGCCGCGTTATCCTTTTTCCAAAGCGCAAGGGCGGTTGTGCTCCACAGGCGTCTGTCGTTGCTAAGCAACCATCAGCTACGTGACCTACGGTGCGCTTGCGGCATTCTGAAAAGTTGAGATGTTTTTATCTCGATGCGGCGCGGACGCGCTTGGAAAAAAAACGAGCGCGTCGCACCGCTTCCACGCCTACATTTGAAATAACGAACTTGAGCGTGCAAAAGACGCCATATGTGAACAGGCCCTTACAAGAGCTTTTGGATGCGGGTCTCTCCCCATCCACGCTCAAAGTGTATGTGGTGGCAGCACACCATGCTCCTGTGGCTGGCCAGTCGCTTGGGAGAAACGACCTTATCGTTCGTTTTCTCAAAGGAGCAAGGAGGTTGAATCCCTCCAGGCCTCCCACTATACCAGCATGGGGCCCTGAAAGACGGTCGACCTCAAACCCCTTTCACTGAAGACTGCTCTGCTGCTGGCTTGGCATCAGTCAAGCGAGTGGGAGATTTCTCTCTCTGTGAGCCCATCCTGCCTGGAATTTGGGATAAATGACTACAGAGTCATTCTCAAGCCGAGGCACGGTTATGTACCTAAGGTGCTCTCAACCCCGTTCAGAGCTCCGGTCATTACTCTGTTAGCACCTCCACCCTCGGAGAATGATGGAGGCGCTAGGGATGTAACGATTCACTCATCTCACGATGCGATTCACGATACTTATTTCACGATACGATTTTCTCACGATTTTTTTTAACAAATGAGATTTAAGACAAAAGTGTCCCTTTTATTATTTCTCAGACAAAATGCTGCACATTTCTTTTTAATTTTAAATATATTTGTCAAATAATAAAACTACATAAAAAAATTCCCTTCAAGGTTCTTTCAACTCAGTCTTTCTGTCTGTTTGATCAAGTGGCTGGACACTGGTACCTTCGCACACTATGTAAAAGACTGTGTAAAATTAGTACCAGATTGACGGGGGTTTTACATTGTAATAAAAGGCAAGATTCTAATTTTGTTATAATTTGTATCATTACACAAGTAAAAGAAAAAAAAAACACATTTAGAGAAAGAGATAGTAAAATAAATACAACACTTGGTTGTCACGGAAAAACTGATGCACCTTGTGATCTCCGTGGCTCTCGCAATTGTCATATTAATGACTTTTACATGAAAACGGAGGTGATTGGTGCTTCTCACAGTGGTGATTATTATTAGTCAACGGAAAGTCAAAATGCCGCCACACCTCCGATTTGAATGAGTCAACGTCAACATCTACGCTTGCCGTCGCCATGTCTACTGTTTGACGGTGCGCTCACACCAGTCTATGGCACACACTGGCGCGGCGCGAGCGGAGCAAACCGAGCGTTTTCAGTTCATTCCTATGGAAGTTGAGCTTGGCTCACACAAGATCAAGTTCCATGAATGAAGTGAAAACACTCGCTAGCTTCACGCCAGTGTGTGCTCGCTGCTATTGTGTCTGTAAAGCGAGGTTCACAACTTCACAGTAGGCTATACAGTAAACGCACCCTGCTGTTTAAAACGTGTATCGCGATTCGTTTAACATTTCAACCGACTTGAATCGTCACACATTTTTATTGATTTTCAACCGGTTGCGAGTGAATCGTTACATCCCTAGGAGGCGCTAATCTGCTGTGTCCCGTTAGGGCTCTAAAAATATGCTTAGAGCGCTCTGCGCCGTTTAGGCAGTCAGAACAGCTCTTTGTCCGCTTTGGTGGCCGCACCGAGGGGGTTCCGGTCACGAAGCAGAGACTGTCCAGATGGATAGTGGACGCCATTTCGCTGGCATACGCCTCTGTGGGCCAGGTTTGTCCCATAGGCGCTAAAGCCCATTCCACAAGACGCATGGCCTCGTCGTGGGCGTGGTCCAGTGGTGTACCAATTCAAGATATTTGTGCAGTGGCCGGTTGGTCCTCACCATCCACATTTTTCAGATTTTATAATCTAGAGGTACCTTGCCTGCAGGCCCTCTCAGTATGATATTAACCCGACGATGTCTGTTTTTTTATCTGTCTAGCATGTTACTGTCCATAAGCACAAGTAGTCCTAGGACGGTTATGAGCCCCAGTTTTATTCATGAACCCGACTCTGTCTGGTTAGTGTCATTATACTGGGAGACTGATTATGGCTTGTTCTGTTGAGCCTCGGGGTGTTTTCCCTAGGCTCCGGTTAATTCAGCCAGTTGCTAATGTGAGGCGTTTTACATTGCGTCCCCACTGCGTATTAGCTACGCAATACAAAGTGACTGTTCTCGGTTACTAACATAACCTTGGTTCCCTGAGAGTAAGGGAACGAGTATTGCGTAGTCTGCCGCAATATTGCAATCTGCCAGGATGTGTCGCTTCAGTCGATTTAAACCTGGCATTTTGGCCGAAATTAGCGATATACATTTACATTTTACATTTATTCATTTAGCTGACGCTTTTATTGCTTCAATATTTCAAGGAAAGGGAGTTTCCCCACTGTGTATTTGCTACGAAATACTCGCTCCCTTACTCTCAGGGAACCGAGGTTATGTTGGTAACAGAGTACGTTTCCATAGTTACCTATTCATTAGTGTGTGGAAAACAAAAATACCTTTCCTATAGATTTGGCTTATTTTATTAAAAAAAAACATGCTGAGATATTGTATTGTATGTATCATAGTAACTGATTTGTTTGCCCCACAATAAATCATGCCCCCATAAATAATGAGTCACCGACTGCGTCTATGATTGGAAACAATATACTTTTAATAATAAATTTCCTCAGATGCTTTGATATTACTACCGGTCAGACCCCATGTGCCTCATTATGATTGAAGAGACTCTGAATTATGAATAAACCTTCTAAAGCACAGTTATTATTCAGGTGGGAGGACAGGCTATTGCTTTGTGGCTTTTAGCATCTCCTCAATAAAATTCTCCGGGATGAAATGACTAATGTAATTGGCTTCACAGACTTCATTTACTTTCCCTGTGCCATTATCCATCTCCCCTTTATCCGGATTTTACCAAGGATTTTCCTATAGAAGGAAGCTGGAACAATTAATTATACTGTAGATGTGTTTGTCTTTCTGTAGATCAGCAAACTGTATGAAGACATTCTGCTGTGGTTTGCAGACCAATACTTTTTATTTTCAAAGCTTGTCACAAGAAGAAATTAGCTGTATACAACTCATTTTCGATTCATTTAGTTAGAGATACCACACAACATTGGACATTAGACATAAAATACAAAACATTTCATCATACATTTTTTTCTCATAAACATTCATGTGCACAATAATGTGCACTGATGAATCATCAACAATAAGACCAGGAATGTGATTTAAGAATTTAAATAGGGCCACTTTTAATAGCTTTAACTAATACAAATTATGATAAAACAATGGCAAATGCTTCAATTATTAATTCCACAGTGCATGACAAAAGCTGAATGTTACATTTCGTCAAGGTTCATAGTGTTGAATCTCTTTGTTTAGTAGATACATTTATTAAATGTAAATGTATAAATGTGAATTTCACAATTTGCATACATAGTACAAACTAAATGATCTATGGTTTGAATTGGTATTTTCCATATATTATGTTTCAGGGCTGCAGTATATGCACTTTACCTTATGAATTAACTTTCTGTCTTATTTCTCTTACTTTAGCATGTAAAAGAATGTTAATTGTTCTCAGTATCTGTCAAATGTCATATTTTAGGTCATGCAACTGCACAGCAAACATGCCGAATAAATTATGTATGCGGCTCGCACAATAAAGGCAAAAAATATAAAAAGCTAGCCTAATATTCATCTGCGAAATCACGAACATTGCGCCACTTTAGACTTTTTCACTAACACTACCAACAAGCTCAATTAACTTTTATTTTATTTTTGGTCAGATATGTTGTATATCTGAATTTCACCAACAGCTAGTTAGTTCGTTTCTGCAGGTTACATCGTACACCAGTAGGTGGCGGCAAGTGACTGTCTTTTGAGTGAGTTATTCGTTCATTCAACCAATTTGCTCAAAACACTGGAACAAAACAATTGACCAGTGTTGAGGGTAATGCATTTCAAGTAACGTGAGTTATGTAATAAGATTACTTTTCTCAAGTAATGAGTTGGGTACTGTTGTTCTAGACAATGTAAGGATGCATTTACTCATCTCTCTTGCGCAGGTTCAGTATTCCTCAGAATGAATAAAAACACTGAAACACAACAAACCTCCAATAACTAAATATGTTAAATATGATAAACATACTTAAAGGGATAGTTCACCCAAAAATGAAAATTCTGTCAGTAATGACTCTCCCTCATGTTGTTCCAACCCCGTAACACTTTTGATCATCTTCGGAACACAAATTAAGATATTTTTGATGAAATCTGAGAGCTGTCTCACTCCTCCATATGCTTCTATTGTAATTGAAAACTGCCGGCCCAGAAAGTTAGTAAAAACATAGTTAAAATAGTCCAAGTGACTTAAGTGGCTCAACCTTAATTTTATCAAGCGACGAGAATACTTTTTGTGCGCAATACCAGCATCACACTCATGACTACAGTTTCATTTAACTTTTGGTGCGAAAAGGGCTTTTACGTTTGCCAGACACAGAACTTTTTTTTGTTATTATATTTCAAACAAGCAAGTCCAGCCCAGGTGAGATAAAGTAATGCAAAAGTAACATAACCCATTACTTGCCATAAAAAGTAACTAAGTAACACATTTTGTTGCTTTTTTAGGGAGTCGTGCAACATTGTAATGCATTACTTTTAAAAGTAACTGTCCCCAACACTGCAAGAATTTAGGTGGGATTCATTGAACCATTCACTCAACCAAAAACACTTATTCATTATGTAACAAACACAGCGACTGTATAGCCGTTTCCATCCAGCAACATGGTTTCCATCCCATGTATTCAAGAGAATAAAATGGTCACTTCCTGGGATATTGGTGCAAAATATCTGTAGAAAAGGAAGTTGCTCCAATCGGGGAAGCCATTGTGGCTCTTTCTTTGTACATCATAAATGACTTGCACCTTAGAGTAAGCAGAAGAAACTCAATATTCTGGTGTTTGGGAATGCACTCGTGTGAGACAGTTGAATTTTAGTTAGCTAGATATTGGCGGACAGTGAAGAGACCTGAACGGCAGTATAAAGAGACAATTTCCAGAGGGTAAAAACAAGTCAATCGGCATAATTTGGTATGTACTTAATGGAAAATGTGCTGGTAATCTAGCAAAGAAAAGAGTTCCGGTCTGGCTGTGAATATATGGGAGGGAATCACAGATTCTTTGTTTTGTTAGAAAATCACCAAACCATGTATTTTTGCCCAGTGTTGCCTTAACATTTGTATACCTACACTCACCTAAAGGATTATTAGGAACACCTGTTCAATTTCTCATTAATGCAATTATCTAATCAACCAATCGCATGGCAGTTGCTTCAATGCATTTAGGGGTGTGGTCCTGGTCAAGACAATCTCCTGAACTCCAAACTGAATGTCAGAATGGGAAAGAAAGGTGATTTAAGCTATTTTGAGCGTGGCATGGTTATTGGTGCCAGACGGGCCGGTCTGAGTATTTCACAATCTGCTCAGTTACTGGGATTTTCACGCACAACCATTTCTAGGGTTTACTAAGAATGGTGTGAAAAGGGAAAAACATCCAGTATGCGGCAGTCCTGTGGGCGAAAATGCCTTGTTGATGCTAGAGGTCAGAGGAGAATGGGCCGACTGATTCAAGCTGATAGAAGAGCAACTTTGACTGAAATAACCACTCGTTACAACCGAGGTATGCAGCAAAGCATTTGTGAAGCCACAACACGCACAACCTTGAGGCGGATGGGCTACAACAGCAGAAGACCCCACCGGGTACCACTCATCTCCACTACAAATAGGAGGAATTTGGCATAAACAGAATGAGAACATGGATCCATCATGCCTTGTTACCACTGTGCAGGCTGGTGGTGGTGGTGTAATGGTGTGGGGGATGTTTTCTTGGCACACTTTAGGCCCCTTAGTGCCAATTGGGCATCGTTTAAATGCCACGGCCTACCTGAGCATTGTTTCTGACCATGTCCATCCCTTTATGGCCACCATGTACCCATCCTCTGATGGCTACTTCCAGCAGGATAATGCACCATGTCACAAAGCTCGAATCATTTCAAATTGGTTTCTTGAACATGACAATGAGTTCACTGTATTAAAATGGCCCCCACAGTCACCAGATCTCAACCCAATAGAGCATCTTTGGGATGTGGTGGAACGGGAGCTTCGTGCCCTGGATGTGCATCCCACAAATCTCCATCAACTGCAAGATGCTATCCTATCAATATGGGCCAACATTTCTAAAGAATGCTTTCAGCACCTTGTTGAATCAATGCCACGTAGAATTAAGGCAGTTTTGAAGGCAAAAGGGGGTCAAACACAGTATTGATATGGTGTTCCTAATAATCCTTTAGGTGATTGTACATATAATTTATGTTTAACTGGATGACTACTGATACTTTTGTAAAGCTGCAGTGTTAATTTCAACTTCAAGCACTGACAATAGTACAAAATGTACAAGTTGAAGTTTGTTTCTCAGGAAAAGTTGGTCTTATTCTCCTGGCATTCATCCATATCATAATCTTCTCCTTCAGTAGTAATGGTGCCATTGCAGGGTGGGACTTCACTCCCAGTGCTGCGCACAGTAACCCTCGTCATGCTCAGAGAGTATTTCCTTGGGGCAGGATGCCATTTGTGGTGGCACATCACCTCTTTAAACATCTCCCTGAAGCGGGTGGACATTAGGTTGTAGAGAATTGGATTAATGGCTGAGCTCAGATAGAAGAAGACCCCGGAAATGACATGGACATACTCATAGACCTGGAAAATCTTCATGTGTTCACTGTTCTTCTGGTCCATGAAACTCCACATGAGACGATCGGTGTGGAATGGAGCCCAACAGATGCCAAACATGACCACTAGTACAACTGAGGAGAAAAAATACATGTGTTACAGATAAACAAGTTAAATATTATTGAGCGTTTCAGCCTGTATGCTTTGACTTGAACTTATGCATTACTGATTACATGGATAAATAAGGGGAAAACAACTATGAATTGTCACTCACTTTGAAGAGTGATGACATCCAATTTAAAGTTAATAAAAGACAAAAATAGATGTGACTAAGAGTGCTTGAAGGAAGCATACACAAACATCTCAAATGCAATGTTACTCTACTGCTTGCCTACATTTCCAGCATCACATTTCCAGTAGTTTTAAATTTTCCTGCTCTATGTGACTTAAATATGTAACCTTATGGCTGCGGAAGACTTTTAATTTATTTAATATATTTTAATATTTTGTACAAGACGTTTGGAGTTCTGAACATTATGTTTTATTTTTTCCTTTAAATTTAACAACCAGTATTATGGGATCGAAGTTGCTGCCACAGAATAATAAAAGTATCAGAATTCGGATTTTTTTTTTTTTTTTGAACCATTTAAAAAAAAAAATCACTTAAGTCGTTAGAACCGTTTGTGGAGAAATGTGATTGTAAGTAAAAAAAAAAAAAAAATTAAAATTCAATGAAATTCATACAATAGATTTAGTTTTGACATTCTTTAATATGCTGTCATTTTTTTGCAATGAATAAATTGTGATTCCACTTGTCTGCCTGTTATGTTTTTCTTAATAACTACATATTTTTCAGAAATGGGTAGGTTTAGAGGTAGGAGTGGGATTAGCTTCTCAAAATATAATTTAAATTCTATATCGTTACTAACATTGTCATTTTCCTACACATTTCTGTCCATTAAGTTGTATGTATCCTTTTTATATTCTCTATAAAATGGTTATGTTTAGGTTTGGGGTAGGGTTTAGGGATCTAAAATTCATCCATAAATTGGTAAAAGGGCAATTATACAACATATTAATAATAATGTTTACGTTTAAATGTCACCAAAACGTCCATTTTGTACGTTTCAGCATCTACCCAAATGTACAAAAAAGTAAATGTCGTACCCTTAAATGTTATGTATTAATACCTACGTATTAACAATGAGACCAGGCTGACTATTTAAATGGTTATATGTCAGCAATGATTTGGGGGTATTATATCATACTATATCATATATCATTAGAATGCAGAGACTGCAGTCTATTCAGTGCATAAAACTCAAGATGTGTTTCAAAACGACTCAAAGTACTGGAGCAGATCACATATGTTAAGAATATGTTTGAAGTGTACTGTAATGTGATTCAAAACAGCCATGGCTACATACACAAGAATGTAATTATTGGCCGGCTGGCCTACTCACACAGCATTTTAGTGACCTGCTGGCGACGTTTTTTCTGCTGCTGACTGCGCACATTAGAGGAGCTGTCTTGTCCCAGACTGGCTTTTGCCTCCAGGACCTGCAGCATCTTCTCTTGCTTCAGCCGCATGCCAATGAGCAAATACAGCACACTGATGGTCAACATGGGCAGGAGGAAAAACAGCACAGTGGTGATTTGGATGATCAGGTTGTACATCCAGCGTGGCTTGACCAGCATGCAGGTGGCGGATGTGAGCATGGCTCCTGCTCCTTTCCCTTTGGGAAGAGGAAGGGTAAAGATGCCATGGAGGCTGGTGTTGGGAATGGCGCACAACACAGACACGCTCCACACGGTCAAGATCACGCGCTTGGCATGAGTGCGCGTCACTACGTATTTAGCCCTGAGCGGATGGACCACGGCTATGTAGCGCTCCACGCTCAGCGCCGTCACATTGAGGATGGAGGCGAAGCACACAGTCTCAAAGAGGAAGGTCTTGAAGTAGCAGCCACCCTTGCCCAAAAGGAACGGATAGTTACTCCACATTTCATAGAGCTCCAAAGGCATTCCCAGGAGAAGCACCAGCAAGTCCGACACCGCCAGACTGAACAGGTAGAAGTTGGTGGGTGTCCTCATGACCTTGTTGCGAGCGATAACAATGCACGTAAGTATGTTTCCCACCGCTCCCACCAAGAAGATGAGCAGGTAGGTGATGCAAACAGGCAGGAACACCGGAGAACGTCTAGGTCCCAGATATTTCTCCAGATACTCGTCTTGGTTGAGGCAATACTCTTCCATCTCCACGTCACTGAAGTTCGACACAACACTGGTGTTGCACAGCAGATCTTGGGCGCATCTTAAAGCAGAGGAATCCGCCGAAGAACAGTTGGGTTGGGCAATCATTCTGAACCTAGTGAATGAAAGGGTTGGACACATCAGATAAGGAACACATTTCTTGGCAAGTGGACGGATTGAGGACAGATTGAGAGTTTTTTAGGCAGTTGAGAGCGAGGCAGAAGGAAACAGGGAAAGATAATATGGGACTGTTGGAGATTTGATATTAAAACTTAAGTTTTTTTAATCTCATATAAATAATGGGAAGTTGATTCATACACTAAGCACATGAAGAAAGCTTTATGCGGCAATGGTCAATATTATTAATTAATTAATTTGGAAAGAAAAGAGGAGATATATGTAACAGAATATGGTATAGAATACGGTCTTGTAACGAAGTGTGTCTTAACTGTAAGGATCCACTGGAGGCAAGTTGTAGCGAGAGAACCCAAGTGCAGTTTATTCAAAATAACACATAACAAGATCAAAACATAAAACAAAGCATGACGTGGCATGAAACAAAAACCGTGGACAATGGCTGCGTTTACACTTGGCATTAACATGCGATCACCGTGATCCGGATCATTAGCCAATCAGGACACGGTGCGTTTATATTTGTTCACATTAAGCAGCCTCTGTATCTGGATAACCGATCGGATTTCTGTTTCCCGCATAATATTTAAATCAGGTCTGTGGCACGACACCAGATTAATAAAGATTATACAAATTAAACAACATCCCAATTGCTTTCACTCACTAAATTTACTTTCATATGCAATCTCCATTAATTAGATCAAATTATAGTTTTTTGAAAGAAGGAATACTTCCAGAGTTGATCTTACAAAAATAAATGGGTTAATCATGTTAAACAAGTCACATCATCCATCATCTGGGGTTAAGGTTGCGTGCAATGACTATATTGACAGAAATGGGAGATTGATAAACATGCTGAAACAATAAAAACATTCAACATTTAAAACATAAAAAGATTCCGATTCCGATTATTCCTCTGGCATAGCAGCGTTCAGCTCTTCATTAAGATCATGGCTGACTGTGAGTGTACAGGCGATCGCCTCGTTCAGATAATGTTGCACAATTAAAATGAAAAATGACACACATAAATAAACTGTTTTAAAGATTGACGTTTATTTTTCAAGTAAGTTTAATTTCGTGTCTAAACTGCGTCTGGCCATTACTTTCTGACAGTCATGCGGGGAGACTGGGCGGGGATTTAAATGACGTTCACCTGTGAATGCAGACACGATGGCTGGATTACGTTTACATTACACTGAGATCCGATCACAATGCGTCCTCGACTACCTCCGAACCTGGAGACTTACTCAATAGTGATTACAGGAAACAATACTTGACAAAGACACATGGCAAACATGAGGGCTTAAATACACAGACTAATGACAAGACAAGGGACACTTGTGAACAATGAACAGACGATTAACCAATGACAAGACACATGGCAGGATCACATGACAGACATGGAACATGACATGCACAAACCAAAACGTGACAGAGACAAGACCAAATCGTGACAGTAACAAACACTGCAGTCTTTAATGAATAAATCCAAAGGAACACTTAGGAGTATCTTATATAAATATATTTTATATTAAATATAAAACAACCATATAAACTGAAACGACATGGAACAATGAACGGAGGAAACTAAGGGGCCGTTTACATGACAACATTTTTTATGCGTTTTGACTGTTCATTTACAAGACAAAGGCGGTCTGAAAACGGGTTTCAAAGTGCAACATTTTTAAAACGATACCATTATTATGGTCTCCGTGTAAACTACAAAAATGCAAATTTGTGAAAATGGTAGCATCATGTGCATGTGTATTACGTGTTCAGTCTATAGACGGGTAGTGTTTCTTTAAAAAGTGACTTCGCCATCTACTGGCTTTTAGTTTTGTCGTTTTCATGGATCCGTCTGAACAGGGATCGTTTTAACAACATTACGCGAAAAACGCGAATGAAAAACTTTTCCGTTTCTAGTACATCGTTGTTGTGTAAACCTGCCCTTAGCAAAAAGGTAACAAGGAGACTAAATGAACAACAGGTAAACATAATCGGTAACGCTTTAGATTACAGCCCGGAAAGTACTGTGTAATTAGGAGGAATTTACAGAGTAACTTTCCGTAATTATAGTGTACCTATAAAGTACTTACATGTAAGTATAAGGGAACAATATGTAAAGTTTGGGGAATAAAGGGGTAACAACCAGGAGAATTAAAAAAATATTTATACTGTAAGTATTATAGAACTAAGGGGAACTTATTCTACTATTATGACACAACAATCTTACATTTGGGAGCAATTTAGCGAGAACATACACTGCGTACATTTTTGTAATAATTGTGTACCAATTATACATACTGTATAGGCTTTTTTTAAATAACAGGGTACATATCTATGCATTTATACTTGTGTTTTTTTTTATAGCAAAAGTGCAGATGTTTAAGTTTGGGCTAACATGTTTCAAGGCAAGAAAAGCTAAGACTATTGCAATTTTTTTAAATACTGGGAAACATATCTTGTTTCATGGGGTTACAGGGTAAGTGGTGCTTGTATAATAAATAAAGGTTTCCGAGTCAGTGGTATAAGATTGTGTATGCATCTTTATTGTACTTACCCTGTAACTACATGGAGCAAGAGGGTAACAAGCTACATGAAACAAGAGTATCTTTCCACAATATTAAAGTAAAAGTTGCAATATTTTTCGTTTTCAGTGCACTTTTGTTGTTTTCATATTACTTTATAAATGCATAGATGTACCCTGTAATTTTTAAAAAGCCTATACAGCATGTATTGGTTCACCATTATTTAAAAATGGTACGCAGTGTATGTTCTTGCTAAATTGCTCCCAAATGTAAGATTGTTATATCATAATAGTAGAATAATAACCCCTTAGTTCTATAATACTTACAGTATACATATTTTTTTAATTCTCCTGGTTGTTACCCCTTTATTGCCCAAACTTTACATATTGTTCCCTTATACTTATATGTAAGTACGTTATAGCTACACAATAATTACTGAAGGTTACGCTGTAAAATTGCTTTAATTACGCACTACTTTCCGGGCTGTAATCTAAAGCGTTACCACATAATCAAATCATAAAACCAACTAATTAGCAAACACAACTCAACAGAAATAACAGAATAAGAACAGAATAAAAATTAAACCAAAACAGAACGAGACAGTTACAGGTCTAGTATGTTGCGGCATTTCAATTCAATACATTTTAATTTGACGGGATTCGTCCAAATCCGTAATACACTGAAAAGAGTTTGTCAAAGCTCATGGTAGGTCTATTTCTAGTATTTTTCAAAGATAAGTCATATATAACCCATGTTTTGAAAATTTATAGCAGTGGAATTGGAAGTAATGGGGCAAAAATAAATCAAGCGGAGAAAAAAAAGACGGGAAAAAGGAAGTAAATGAAGCTATATCCCAATGTGACCATTTATTCGGCAGTGAAGCCCCCAATGGATAGGTGGAAGTGGATGGGAAAGAGCGAACCGCTGCAGGTGCACGGAAATCGTTTAAATTTGAGAAGGACTGCTGATTCCCCAGCAGGATCTGGCCTGATGGTTGAGAAGATGCTATTAGTAGAAGAGGCAGGGATGGTCTTTGGCGAGTTGGAGGAATGAGACACCTTTTGTTTCAGCTTGCAGGATTATAGTGTTCTCCTTTTCAAGCCAATGTGATGGTTATACAAAGATGAAAGCATAACATTTCACAGAAAGTTGATGATGTAATGTTTCCACACACTTAACCACAAATTAATTATATTTTAAACTTAGATTAAATGCAATTAGTTGAGCTAAATAGTGCTTTTTTGAACAACTTAAGTAGGACATAAGCACATCTTTAGATGTAATTTAATAGTTACTTCCATTGTCTTTAAAATATGGTTAACGTGTACTGCCAAATGTACTGACAAACATTTATAGTAAACTAAAATATATACTTTAATGAAATTTCATGTATTTAAATATACATGTAATTACACATTTATAATGATAAAGTTGTGATTAAGTACACTTAAAATATACATTAACCAACACACTACAGTTAAAATTATAATCAAGTACTTAACATTTGCTTCAGTCAACACATCAAAATACGTGTACTACGTATAAAACTATAAAATTTGAAGTACGCCACAAATGCACAGTCAATACAATTATTTTGTACGACATGTATGGATTACACAGCAGATTCACAAAATCATAAATTTAATCCTGGCAACAGGCTGATGTATATGCAAGTAAATACAATAAAATAATATTTATTAATGTTCTGTCGTTTGTTTATCCCAATAACTAGTAACACCAAAACCGCACTTAGCCAAATGCTTGCATTGAATAAAAAAATAAAATAAAAAATACTATAAACTTTGTATTTTTCAGCATAATTATTGAGGCATCAACAAGTGTGCCAGACATTTTAAAAGACAATATAAATAAAATAAACTCTTATTTTACTTTGTGTAAATAGAACTGATTTAATTGAGTCTAAAACCTAATTTACACATTCCCCAGGACATTTAATTAAGAGGAAACCACTCAAATCAATTGTCAATTCCAATGTGCCTCCAGTATCTGACAAGATGCATATAAAGCAATAGTAATAAAAAAGTATTTAAAAAGAAACTCTGAATAATTAAAAACATTAACAAAAAGCTTACCTTTTGCAATGCGCAATCCAGTATGTTAAAACACCAGTTGATGGTTGAATTAAAACTGATGGTTCGGAGGGTTCTCGTCAGAAGCCCATAGCTGCTAGTCAACCGCTATTCTAGTTTTAAGATTATGGGAGTGTTTCCTTGGTTATACAGAGAAACACAGTTATGCTCTCTCTCTCTCTCTCTCTCTCTCTCTCTCTCTCTCTCTCTCTCTCTCTCTCTCTCTCTCTCTCTCTCTCTCTCTCTCTCTCTCTCTCTCTCTCTCTCTCTCTCTCTCTGCCCCTGTTCTGTGTGTCATCACAAGTCTTGTTTAACCCTATACAAGCATTGGGCATTTTGTTTGGTCTCTTTTCATCTTTCAGTCTGCCCACTTCATGCTGTCCACATACATCCATTCATGCTCAAACATAGTGATTTTGCAGGAGGGACTAAGAATCTAATTTAATTTATGCTATTGTGCCATCAGCAGATCTGTTTAATTAATAACTAAACTGGATTTAGCTAGCTAATTAGATTGAGGTCCCTCTTCACAATGAAGCATATACCTCTGGTTTCCCTGATGATAATGATTCTCAAAAGATAATGAGCTGATGCCATTGTCTCCTTCATTCTTGTCTGTCTGTGATATTATCAATTTCAATGGCATTTTGAAAACTCATGAGGTGGAAAAAACAAATGTGGTGGAAATTTGATCCTTCCTAATTATTCCAATCATCTGATTCATACGGTGGGCGAGAGAGCTCAACGCGCTGCAACTGAAGAAAACACGTGCAAATAGAAAAACACCCGCAAATTAAAGGGGTGGTTGATTATGATTTCACTTTTCTAACTTTAGCTAGTGTGTATTGTTGCTGTATGAGCATAAACAACATCTGCAAAGTTACAACGCTCAAAGTTCAAAGCAAAGGGAGATATTTGCTTTTAAAGAAATCGTTTTTTAAGGACTACAACAAATGGCTGGTAGGAAATAAACGAGCTTCCTCCCGGGTTAGTGACATCACAACCCTAAATTTTACATAAACCCCGCCCCCGGGAACACGCAGTCCATGTTGAGAAGAGGAAGAGCTGTTGTAGTCGAGCACATTTGTGAGTCAACTCAAACTGTAGCATCCGTCTTTTCACATGCAATAGAAAGTCACTTTGTGTGCATCTCACAACAGTTCCTATACCAGCGATTTATAGATGATCCTGACAGAATATGCTAATTGAAGATAGTTAACTCCACATCAGCAACATAAATTCATCAACTAACCATTCAGAGATGTCCTGTTGCATAATACGTGTTGTCACTTCTTTTTGAGTCTCTCCATCTTTGTCTGACTCTGGTTTAAACATAAAAGACAGAACAGTTTCTGACATTTTAGCGTGTGTCTGCGTGAGGTAATCGGAGCTGCTAACACACACTTGAAGTTGAAGCTCCGCCCACTGTGCCGGGAGCAGCAGCTCATTTGCATTTAAAGGGCCAGACACAAAACTGTGCGTGTTTGCTCACCCTCAAAAAGTGACAACTTTAACATGCTATATAAAAATATCTGTGCGGTATTTTGAGCTAAAGCTTCACATACACACTCTGGGGACATCAGAGATTTATTTTACATCTTGTGAAAAGGGCATTATATCACCCCTTTAAGAAATCATCTTCATCAGTTTTCCAACACACGGGTGCTCCAAATTAGCCTGGTCCTACCAGACTCTCGTACACATTTCATTTGGACAGAGAGTCTAGCCTCTCTCCATTGACAAGCGTTAACTTTCTTGAAGGCGGGTCTTCTGTTGAAGTCTAAAACTATTGGATCTGCCTTGAGTCACTCTGGATCTGCCATAACCAATCGCTAACGTTTGGTCGTGACGTATGATGACTCAAACTAGCGCACCTCAACGTCATCGTTCTCAGCCACTCCCTCTGTTTGCTGATTGGACCGGTAAAAAATGGACTGGATGAAACCCAAGAATATACAGCAAACCCAGCGCTAGTACTGAAGGAAAATGAAAATTGAGCGGACGTACATAGGAGGGCGGAGCCAGGCTAGCTCCAAATACTCACATCATGACCAAATACAGAAACACTCTGCAAAAGTTCACAACACAACCAAATACAGAAACTCGCTGGTGAAGGTGGTGCGATGCGACCCAGGTGGAGCCGACGGCCCAGCGAGGATGAATGCCCGATGGTCACTGCTGGAAATGAGGGAAGGGAGCGCAGGTGCAGGAGCCAGGGCGATGGGTCGAGGTGGACTGGAGCGCTCTGAGGCCGAGGCAGCTCGGTCTCTCCCGTTGGCACTGGCTCACACACCGCGGTGAAGGCAGACGCGATGTCTGCGGTGGGCTTGTACTGCAGCTCCTCACGGTGGGATAGTATCTGGCTGGGCACTGGTTTGGGAGTGGGGCTGGCGTCGTCGTGAGCTGGTCAGCGATGAACCACAGGATACAAGCACCCACTCCACATCGTCGATGAAGCTCCCTCAAGGACCCTTCCCGGACAACTGAGCCTTTGTCGTGATGTTGAGTCCCACGAAGAGGAACAAACAAAGGCAGTTGTCCAGGAAGTTTGACTGATGGGTGAGGTCGAGGAAGTCTTCCATATCTCGAGGGAGCAATCTCCCTGCTCAAGGCACAATAACTGAAATGAGGGAGAATCCATGGTGAGGGAAAAAAACGGGGGAAAGGTATATCTAAACAGATATTGTAGAGTTAATCATTTATGGGTCGGGTCTTCTGTCACGGTTGTGTAGTAGTAAGCACACGAAGAAGAAGGTTCAAGTTAAAAACTGTGTTTAATAACATCCACAGGTAAATCCAAATCCAAAGAGAGAGAAGCAACACAACATACCATAGCCGAGACCTGACAAAGACAAGGGGAAGACACAAGAACTTATATACAACTGAAAATAATGATGATTTAACACGCACCAGAACTGTGTAACTATGAAAACAAAAAAAGGCAGGGAGAAATGGCGTAAAATGAAAACTAAGTCCAAACTGAGGTGCCTTGTGACATTTGTAGGTAGTTTTTTTTAAATGTTGAAATAGTTTTTACTTATGTTTTTAACGTGAGACTCTCCAAAAGATTCGAGACCCGAGCACAGCGGTCAAACACTGTCTCGTCTAGCACATAAAAAAGCAGCACAGTGGAATACAAAAACGTTCTGTGTGAACAGTCCCTTACTGACACAATTACAGTGTTCTCTGCCCTCTCACTTGGAGATAATGCAAAGGAGTGAGAATCTAAAAGTGCCCCTAATAGCCTCTGTTAATCATTTAGAGTACTCAAGCATTTGCTATAAATAAAGGATATTGGAATCTCCTGAACTGTAGTTGTTTCATGATCAGCACTGCACATTCATAAAAGAGTTCACTGCTTTGCCTTGGTGGTTTCAACCAGATTTGAGGCAGAGTTGACCTTGCCCTCCGCCCATGTCTCTGAAACATGTCCATTGAAATGACAGGATGTTGAGTGCTGCCATCCTCCTCTTGTGCCAAAGACATGCAATTCATAGATTCTGACAGAAGAAAATACATTTGTTTAAACTCAAAAATCAAACTGAAATAGCTGTGAAGGACAACTGTGTAAAAATTTGAACTGCCAGAAACCATTTAATATTTCACAAAGCATCAAGGATTGATGGCTGAAGGAATAAATAGTAATAATAGATATTTCTTAGAGAATCCAGAAATAAAACACGAGAAGTCCACCTAGATGAGCAGAAGTTTAATGCATTGACTTGCATTGTATTCCATTCATTTGCATATGATTGCGGGTAAGCTGGAAACACCAAATTTAGGTGCACTAATATTGCTTTTAAGCAGTATACATTTTTATTAGTTCATACATTCCCTGGGAATAAAACCCAAATCGACCCTTAAAAGTGTGAAATTGATTTAGTTTTTGTGACTGCAGAAGAACTTAAGCCCAAGATCCACTTTCATATCATGTTGCCTATAATGTTGTGGTCTTTGAGGTCATTTCTCATGCTCAAAGCCTTGTGTGATCAAACCCAAAGTGTTGAAAAGTATTTGTCATCCAAGTATTTAGATAATTAGAAACAGATATGCACGTTGTTATGGAAACCAATGACTTAGGAGCTGTACGTGAAAAATGCAGGGTGTGTAATGACACACACAATGAAGAATGACATATTCATATGCATGAATAACATTCAAAGCAGCTTCCCTATAGATCCGTAATTGCATGTCTAATTGACTGTGACCCGTGTTAATTATTATCCCTGTAATTTTTGTTCTTTCTGAGCAGACTGAGCGGAAACGCCTCATACTGACCCGAGTGTTCACTGTATATAGCAATTCTTTAAAGGTTTAAATTGAATAACCACTTTTATTTATTTTTTTGGGGTGATATAACAGCTAGATATGCAGACATGCATATATATTGCTGCGAACACATGGTTATGTAAAAACTGATTAGATCCAGGAGAAATGATCACCTGTCGGTCTCCATCCTGCTGTTTTCAGGGTTTCAGTTAGTGTTTCAAAGACCAAAAAATGAAAGCAAAATAATTTGTTAGATTTTTTTTTCTCTCCTAAAATTAGAAATTAATTGTAGTTTTTTTTTATTGTACCACCACTGACTTGTCTTATTCATTGTCATCTTAGTTGAACCTTCATTTCTAAAGGTATTCACTAATAAGATTTTTTACCATTGTAATTACACAGCAACAACTCCAGTGTTAAATGAACTCTCCTAGGAGTTTCAAACAAACAAAATCGAATGTTAATAGTTTAAGGGTCAAGAGCCCAACTAAAGCAAACACCGATCACCATAATGGTGGCTTAAACATGAGATTTTCTCCTTTGGTGATTCTGCTTGTTAACATCAGGTGTCTTCCATAATGGTCAATCATCACTCAATGAATCACTTAATTAGCTCATTAACTTTAACACTCTTGAGTGTTAATTTAACACTCATATTTTAACACTTTAACACTCTGTTGTCTGGAGCGAAATAAACTCCCAGGAGAGTTCATTTAACACGGGAGTTTGTGCTGTGTAGGGCTGTCACGATTCCTCGATTAAAGTCAAGTAATCAAAAAAAAAAAAAAAAAGAAAAGTGAAGTAACCGGCAAAATACCGGAAATCCTCGGACTAGAATCCATGAGTCGCATTATTAAACCGTTTTCTAAGGCTATGCGATATATTTAAAACCATTTAAAATCATAATATAGCATAGTGCGATTCAGTTAAATAAATATATGCCCTGTTTTTTTCCCCACAGAGAAGCTGTGTTAAAAGTACGTTACATGTTAAAAGTACCTCAGCTCCGTTCACAGTAAACGCTGCTCCACACAAACTCAGTCTCTGCGTGTGCTGTTTGTTTAGGTTTTAAATAACATGCATTAGGGAATGCAAAAAGTCGGAAGTGGTTTGTGTTTCATAGTTGCACTTATCATTTATATATACGTGGTGTGCGTCTCGGGTTTCTTAAACTGCAGCTCTGCATGCTGTGAGTTGGGGATGCTTGTAACGTTCATCTGGGAACGCAGCTGTGCGCCATTTCACAAGATTTGTAATGTAACTCATTTGTAAATCTACGCCAATTCAGGAGAATACATAAATATGTCTCTAAATATTCAAATTGTTGTTCATCGGGATTTCAAAATAAAAGTTTAAACCCTCGCACTGAGTTTGCATGTTTTGATGTGTTGATGTGTTCGCTGTAATTTGTTCAAGAAATTACAGCGACTTTTGCATTTCTATCATACAGAAGTGACCAAATATTAAATATTAAGTGGACATTTGAATTAAATGTTGTTTGGGCAAAATTAAACAAAGATTTGATCATGCCGTAGTGTAACAACAACTATCACCAGGCCGTTGGCACCCTCTGCAGGCATTTGTTATAATACGTAATGTACATAAGTTATGTTTATATTAGTTTATATCATTTCTTTTACATGGTGTATTTTAACAGTGTTGTTCAATAAAACCCATATGATTACTTACTTTGAACCAATTATTATTGCTTGTTATTATATATTTGTATTTTAAGTCATTTTAAAGGCTGTTGCTCACTTGGATCTATTTTTATTGCGACAATTTTTTATCCGATTACTCGATTAATCGGTGGAATAGTCGGTAGAATACTCGATCACTAAAAAGATCGATAGCTGCAGCCCTAATTGTAATTCATTCTGTCTTGAAGGGTGCATCGTACATAAGCAGCAGCAGTAACTAATTACATGCATTAACGCAATGTATCAGAAACAAATAAATATTTTATTCTCTGAAAAGATCAGGGAGTTAAAAAAAAAAGCTTAAAATGTGACAGCAAGAAGTAGAACTTTGAGCTGTCAGTATGGTAGTGGTATGAAAATCCATTTCCCTGAATGAGATGTGTAAATGAAGAAGACAAAGGGACCAAATATCAAACCTTGAGGCACACAATTGGTTAGTTCATGTGACAGAAGGGTCTTCACCAAGATGCTGTGTACATTAAGAAGATGAGGGGGCCAAATACCGATCCTTGAGGTGCATCATTGTTTGGTTAATGTGAGAGAAGGGTCTTTTCCAAGATGTTGTGTACTGTATATTAAGAAGATGAGGGGGCCAAATACCGATCCTTGAGGTGCATCATTGTTTGGTTAATGTGAGAGAAGGGTCTTTTCCAAGATGTTGTGTACTGTATATTAAGAAGATGAGGGGGCCAAATACCGATCCTTGAGGTGCATCATTGTTTGGTTAATGTGAGAGAAGGGTCTTTTCCAAGATGTTGTGTACTGTATATTAAGAAGATGAGGGGGCCAAATACCGATCCTTGAGGTGCATCATTGTTTGGTTAATGTGAGAGAAGGGTCTTTTCCAAGATGTTGTGTACTGTATATTAAGAAGATGAGGGGGGCAAATACCGATACTTGACATGGATCATTGGCTGGTTCATATGACCAAGATACCCTGAAGGATCTACCTGTAAGTACTCAAATCACAGGAACTACTTTTTTACAGGCTTGAGAAGTGTCCTGTCATAAGACAAAATAAATAAATAGATATAAATTGAACAAATATTTAAAAATACAAAACCATATGTTTAAGGATTTCCAGTTGACATTATTTTCATATAAATATGCATGTCATGTCTAAAGACAGGAACACAAATTATATGATTAGTTTTATTTATCTTCGTACATTCAATAGGTTAACGTCCCTTTCTAAAATGGAATAATATCTTAATTAAATGTTTTTATCAGAGATTGAAGTTGTTAGCTAGTGGCACATTTTCATCGTTTTTGCTTACTTGTAGCTAACATGCAAGTTAGGTTCTGTAGCTTAGCTATCTAACATGCAAGAGGTAAGCAAAGTTAACAAATGAATAATAAGACTATACAATATAGCCCTAATGAGGCATTGATGATGGGAACAACTGATTCTACAAACTAACAATTGAGTATATACTGAAAAGTATGTGACTATCCAAAATTGCAATTCTCTAGAAGTGTTTGAATGCCCTACGATTATGTTTAATCTCTGCTGGAGGCCAAGACAAACTTGTTATTTAAAAGAGGTTGTCCACACACCTTGTAGTGTCCAACTTTATTAATTGAATGCACTTGTTTTTTTTTTTTAAATAAAAACAAGAAGCTATAATTTCTCTTTCCTTTCTGTCATGAATATACAGGCCAATAAGTTGTGCAATGATACTGATAATGAAGCAAAGTAAAAGGTCACTGATCAACAAAAGGTTGTATACTAATGGAGGTTAAGGAATTAATGAGAGCCATAAATGTTATGCACGCTATACTCTGAAAAGCTATTTGCTGTTAATTAGCATAATTCAATATGTAAACAGCTCCTATGGTTTGAAGGATTGTATAATGTTTGCAAAGCAAATCCTTCAAACAGCATGTAGAAATTTAGCATTGTTTAAGGTTACGGTTCATTTATGGGCAGTGAACTAAGTATACAGCTTATTTGAATTACTTAGTTAATTACTAGTCATAGGACATACTGATCCACAATTTTGATCCCATGCAGGTCATTTTATTTAGCATGATATTTAATTTTCATTATCAAATATCATTAGCATTAGCAAATGATCTGTAAAGGAGCAGAACGCCCAAAAGCCTGAAACTAGAAGTCTAATCCTTTGTTGTTTCCACATATTACATTTTTAAAATGATGGCTTTGTATATAATCATCAATCTCTGTAATCACCATTTTATCCTTAGAAATCACAAATAAAATGTCCATTTAATAGCTCAGTTGCTTTTTTTATTATTTGCATTTATCATTGCTTTTCCCTTCTGATAGGAACAGATCTGAAGCAAATTATTGGACACATTTTTAAAAAGCACAATATTTGCGACACAATGATAATGGACTTTTAAACAATCTATCCCCAGTCATTTACAGTTGTATGTTTTATATACAAAGGGCTTGGTGTCTGTAAATGTCTCTCAGACAGCAATTCTTATGTCTGATGTTTGGAAAAGGTTGGCCTCCATATGATAAGACTGTAACGATTTTATTGTTCACTGACGAATCACCTAGGTCATAACAGATGGAAATGCATAATTAATAGGCATTGGCTTAATGCATAAATGAATCTGTGTCGGTTTTCGTGTCATGACACCTACAGAGATTTTTACAATCCAATGAATTATGAATAAAGAAAAGAAATAACATGTCAAAATGAATCCATCAACCTAAACTGCAACCAAAAGATGAGCCAGAAGCATACATATTAGTAATCATACTGTTATTTTCTATTTAGCACAGTGTTTCAGAACAGAACTAGTAGTTCTAGCAGGGAAAAAACCGGAGAACGTGATTTCACCAAGTACAACATGTTCCTGGATAAATATCTTTGTTGATCCTGGAACAGCATTCCAATCAACTGACCAGATTCGAGGGACACGTTTACAGTTTATGTCAAGTTTAGGCTTACAACCAGGGTTAGGTGCTTCTATCAATGTTATTCACCTATAATTTCCCTCTGATTTTTCAGATAATTTATGGGTAGGGTTAGGTTTAGGAGTAGGTATGTGGTTAGGACAAAATTTTTGGACAGGAATGTTATTCCAGGGTCAACAAAATAAGTTGATCCAGGAACATGTCTTACTTGGCAAAATCACGATGACCATCCATATTCTCTGAGACATTCTAAAATTATAGTGGGAAAGAAAATGAAGACATCTGTTGCGGTTATCAAAACCACTTTTGGTGGGCCGCTGTCCTGCAGAGTTTAGCTCTAACTTGCCTCCACACACCTGCTTGGAAGCTTCTAGTAGGCGTAATAAGACCTTAATTAGCTGGTTCAGGTGTTTTTAATTAAGGTTGGAGCTGAACTCTGCAGGACAGCGGCACTCCGGGAACAGGATTGGACACTCCTGCTCTAAGTTAGAGGGATAAAAGGAATATTTCACCTAAAAATTTAAATTAATTTGAAAAGCACTTTGTCAAATACCAGCTCACCTGTTATTCTAATGGCCTTAACTGTCACAGTTGGTTGACGAGGAGAAGAAAATAATGATGGATCTAATTGCAGAAGTGTCTTTGTTTATTTTCAAACTCAATACTAACAAAATACTCAGAATAAGCTCCATACATTTAAAAAAAAAAAAACATAACGCGATGAAGACGGAACAAAAACTTGCTGAAAACAAGCTTAAAATATACCTAACCAAACCAATCAAAGAAACGAGCAACAGGTGTTCAACTTAATCAATCAAAGAAAAACTAAGGGTACGTTTACACAACAAAGATGAACAAAAAACGGAAATGTTTTTTCTTTGTACAGATAACATTGTCAAAATAATCCCAGTTCACACAGATTTGTGAAAATGACTAAAAACACTGTATTATCATGCCAGGCCAGTAGGTGGCGATGTCACTTTGTAAAGAAACACTACAAGCCTATAGACTGAACACATAACACACATGCACATCACCGTTTTCACAAATTCACATTATTTTAGTTTACATGGAGATGATAACTGTATCGTAACTACATCGCCACTACAGACGTGCGAGAGTATTCACACTGGAAGCGTTTGTACAGTTTCACAGCAGCGGCTCCAAAGCTACATATAAGCGAGCAATTCTTTACAAAGACAACTATACATTTGTTTTTAGAAGTTGGTAATTTATAACATTGATAGTCTTGAAAGTTGTTATGGGGAGGTGTACAACATTCGCATATAAATGTTAAACAACAAAACAACCCAGAAAATGGCTCCAATCTATTAGTTTCAGTCATACTTTCGATATGTTTACAAGACTGCAACTCCACGGATAAAAAACACACAAATAAACCACACACTCGGGTTTGATTTGGGTTGTGCTAGCCTATGTAGCTGTCTGTGTGTTACATAAACTAAAAGAACGTTCATATATACTATTTTCTGGATAGTTTACTTTAGTTTTTTTTAATATAATACACAACTTTCACCCAAACTGAATAATTAAAAACAAGTTTTTACCGGGTATCTTCTATATAAATATTTTTGAGTCTTGATTTTCTTTTATTTGCCTATACTCAAGTTCTTGTTAAAACTCACTAGACATGCTTATTCTGTGCATTTTGGGCACTTTTTGTGTGAAATCATATTTATTTTTGTCCATCAAAAGTGTGCTTTCACTTTAATAGAGCGTGAGCAGAGCAGCAAAAACAGATTGGACGCCGAAACGCTTCACCACTGCTCACGCGCCACTCCTGCTCGACGCTCACGCGCTGCTCCTGCTCCCAGTGTGAATGCACTCATTGATTAACATGCACGCCGAAAAAAATACGCGCCGGCGCCGCTCACACATGCGGTGTGAAATGGCCGTTAGATACACGCCATCGTGTACACACAAATCTTGGACCCATCGTCTTCTTCCTCGTCTAATTTCTGTCGCTCTACATACGTCATCTGGTATAATTGAAACGATTGGCTATGAGCTACGTACAGGCGCATTTGATAGACATTCTTAGCACCCAATAAATGGCTCTGGGCATTCGTAAACCACGCCTCAAATACGAGAAAATGAACATGTGGTTCCCAGACCCAAGTCTCAATGAGACTTGGGTCTGACGTTGGCCAGGCTACAACAAACCGGTATTTGTTTGAAATGAATGTTGCATCACCATCCAATCAGCTGTGCCATGTAGATAATGATGTGATCACTACCAAATGAGTCAAAGACCTATCAGCCTGCGCCATCCAGAGTTTCATGCTAGAACTAGGTATTTTGCATTTTCAGGCCCATGAAACGCTGTTGTCATGTAAATGAACAGCCAAAATGCATAAAAAGTTTTCCGTTTTTATTTGAAAACAGTGTTGTGTAAACAGATAAACCTAACATAACTCTGACACCAGCACACTGTTTTTAGGTGAGCAAAATCCTCAGAAAAATATGTCGCCAGTGGGCATATAGCATTTGTTTGCGCATTATTTTTTCCTTGTTAAAGGTCTCGAGGGTTGCTTTTGTGGATACAGCATGAAAATATCTAATATGCATATTCTTTTCCTTGAAGAAAGGGCATCGTGCACATACCAATTCTTTGTAACATTTACATCACTTTCAGCATGTTTAAAGCCCTCAGGCAAACTAAGCTTCTATTTTTAGATACTCAAGCTGCTTATACTGATTCAATATGAATAGAAAGTTCTGCAAACCAATATCATAAAAATAAGGGGGAAAAAATCTACTTATCTATGTGTTTTTCTGTTCTACTGAAAGACGGAACTCAGTGTACGCTAGGTAATGGAGGACATTAGGTTTGAAGGACTTCAAAGAACAGCCTCTGATTCACAAAATGTACTGTACAACACTGAGATAAGGTGCAGTTTGCCTTGCTGTTTCAGTGCTTATATGCATTAAATTCATTTGTTTCTATTAGCTTAAAAATATGTGGAAGACTGAATCGATGCGTATGCTAGTTAATGGAGTTAATGGAGGACATTAGGTTTGAAGGACTTCAAAGAACAGCCTCTGATTCACAAAATGCGCTGTACAACACCGAGATAAGGTGCAGTTTGCCTTGCTGTTTCAGTGCTTATATGCTTTAAATTCATTTGTTTCTATTAGCTAAAAAAATATGTGGAAGGCTGAATCGATGCAGGACTTACAGACCTAATAGCGACCGTAAATGCGTTAATAATGTATGTTCTCGCTTCGATAATTCAAAAGTATAATAGGATATGATGACTTTGCAGTAATTATTACAGTGAAAGCTAAAGTAAAGTTTTAATATAAATAATAAAAGTTGTCTGGTAACACTTTAGATTACAGCCCGGAAACTGCGTAATTAAAGCAATTTTACAGCGTAACCTTCGGTGATTATAGTGTACCCATAATGTACTTACAATATAAGTATATGGGAACAATATGTAAAGTTTGGGGAATAAAGGGGTAACAACCAGGAGAATTAAAAAAATATTTATACTGTAAGAATTATAGAACTAAGGGGTATTTATTCTACTATTATGATATAACAATCTTACATTTGGGATCAATTTAGCGAGAACATACACTGCATACCAGAGATGCTCACAAGTCTCTGAGCTAGAGTCCAAGTCAAGTCTCAAGTCTCTGAGCTAGAGTCCAAGTCAAGTCTCAAGTCTCTGAGCTAGAGTCCAAGTCAAGTCTCAATTGAGCTAGAGTCCAAGTCAAGTCTCAAGTCTCTGAGCTAGAGTCCAAGTCAAGTCTCAAGTCTCTGAGCTAGAGTCCAAGTCAAGTCTCAAGTCTTTGAGCTAGAGTCCAAGTCAAGTCTCAAGTCTCTGAGCTAGAGTCCAAGTCAAGTCTCAAGTCTCTGAGCTAGAGTCCAAGTCAAGTCTTAAGTCTCTGAGCTAGAGTCCAAGTCAAGTCTCAAGTCTCTGAGCTAGAGTCCAAGTCAAGTCTCAAGTCTCTGAGCTAGAGTCCAAGTCAAGTCTCAAGTCTCTGAGCTAGAGTCCAAGTCAAGTCTCAAGTCTCTGAGCTAGAGTCCAAGTCAAGTCTCAAGTCTCTGAGCTAGAGTCCAAGTCAAGTCTCAAGTCTCTGAGCTAGAGTCCAAGTCAAGTCTCAAGTCTTTGAGCTAGAGTCCAAGTCAAGTCTCAAGTCTCTGAGCTAGAGTCCAAGTCAAGTCTCAAGTCTCTGAGCTAGAGTCCAAGTCAAGTCTCAAGTCTCTGAGCTAGAGTCCAAGTCAAGTCTCAAGTCTCTGAGCTAGAGTCCAAGTCAAGTCTCAAGTCTCTGAGCTAGAGTCCAAGTCAAGTCTCAAGTCTTTGAGCTAGAGTCCAAGTCAAGTCTCAAGTCTCTGAGCTAGAGTCCAAGTCAAGTCTCAAGTCTCTGAGCTAGAGTCCAAGTCAAGTCTCAAGTCTCTGAGCTAGAGTCCAAGTCACCAAGTCAAGTCTCAAGTCTCTGAGCTAGAGTCCAAGTCAAGTCTCAAGTCTCTGAGCTAGAGTCCAAGTCAAGTCTCAAGTCTCTGAGCTAGAGTCCAAGTCAAGTCTCAAGTCTTTGAGCTAGAGTCCAAGTCAAGTCTCAAGTCTCTGAGCTAGAGTCCAAGTCAAGTCTCAAGTCTCTGAGCTAGAGTCCAAGTCAAGTCTCAAGTCTTTGAGCTAGAGTCCAAGTCAAGTCTCAAGTCTCTGAGCTAGAGTCCAAGTCAAGTCTCAAGTCTCTGAGCTAGAGTCCAAGTCAAGTCTCAAGTCTCTGAGCTAGAGTCCAAGTCAAGTCTCAAGTCTCTGAGCTAGAGTCCAAGTCAAGTCTCAAGTCTCTGAGCTAGAGTCCAAGTCAAGTCTCAAGTCTCTGAGCTAGAGTCCAAGTCAAGTCTCAAGTCTCTGAGCTAGAGTCCAAGTCAAGTCTCAAGTCTCTGAGCTAGAGTCCAAGTCAGGTCTCATGTCTCTGAGCTAGAGTCCAAGTCAAGTCTCAAGTCTTTGAGCTAGAGTCCAAGTCAAGTCTGAAGTCTTTTGTGGTTATAAGTGTTCATTTTAAATAAACGTAGAGCAAGCTAATCAGTGTCTGCTCGTTTATTCAATAAGTTGTCCCCCCGTCACATTTGACTCACGTCATAACCGTCATCACCAAATCTGAAACCGGCACACCCCTATACTCAAGCGAAAAAATGTGCGCAATCTCTCTCAGGCTCATGATTTCCCCGCCGCCATCACTTGCATGTAATGTGCACTGCCTATGCAACTAATCATAGCTTATAACCTACTGTAAGTCAACACATTCCAAATGAAACTGTAACGTTACATGATCAACAATAATTCTGTAACCTGTTTGTAGACAACGGGCAGCCAGCGGCACGTAAATGATTAATGTTACGTTAATCGACCACCACAAGTTTGGCAATTAAACAAACGCTCATTTATATTTCATAAGGAAGACAGTCGGAGTTAACCTCCCGTAACGTTAGGTAGCTAAAGCAATAAGCAAGCTAACGGTAGATGGTCAATGCTGAGCTAAACATGTTTACTCACCTATCAGGGTGCGTTTTCAGATGCCTGATAAAATTAGATGTGGTTGAGCCAGAATATTTTATCGTGATACTGCATATTTTGCATTGAGCGCTTCTTTTGAGCGCGTCTTGTTTGAAGTTTTTGAACCCAAAGCTAACGATGAATGGCACAGCAGCGGCCGGTGCAGTCGACATTTTTGTTTGTTATCCTCTCATGTGTGGTCGCGTGCGCGCTGTCAGCAATAGGCCACGTAGTACGTGGTTACGTAGGCAGGTTATAGGTAACGGAGGGAGGGGGATAACAGCGAGCTCATCAGACGTTTCCTAAAAATAAACATTGTTCACGAGTCCCGCAGCTCGAGTCCGAGTCGAGTCTGAAGTCTTTCGAGGACGAGTCTCAAGTCGAGTCTGAAGTCACTGTGTGTGCGACTTAGATCGCACTCGAGTCCGAGTCTCAAACTCGAGTCCTCATCTCTGCTGCATACCTTTTTAAAATAATAATGGTAAACCAGTACATACTGTATAGGCTTTTTAAAAATCACAGGGTACATATCTATGCATTTATAAAGTAATATTTTTAACAAAAGTGCACTGAAAACTAAAACAGTTTCAACTTTTGCTAAAATATTGAGGAAAGATACTCTTGTTTCATGTAGTGGTGCTTGTCACCCTCTTGTTCCATGTAGTTACAGGGTAAGTGTGACATTGCGGGCCGTAAATTAAAGGGGTGCTTGTTACCCTCTTGTTCCATGTATACTTACAGGGTAAGTACAATAAAAATGCATACACACAATCTCATATCACTGACTCGGAAACCTTTATTTATTATACAAGCACCACTTACCCTGTAACCCCATGAAACAAGATATATTTCCCAGTTTTTAAAAAAAATTGCAATTGTCTTAGCTTTTCTTGCCTTGAAACATGTTAGCCCAAACTTAAACATCTGCACTTTTCCTATCATAAAAAAGGTATAAATGCATAGATATGTACCCTGTAATTTAAAAAAGCCTATACAGTATGTATTGGTACACAATTATTACAAAAAGGTACGCAGTGTATGTTCTTGCTAAATTGCTCCCAAATGTAAGATTGTTGTATCATAATAGTAGAATAAGTTCCCCTTAGTTCTATAATACTTACAGTATAAATATTTTTTTAATTCTCCTGGTTGTTACCCCATTATTCCCCAAACTTTACATATTGTTCCCTTATACTTACATGTAAGTACTTTATATGTACACTATAATTACGGAAAGTTACTCTGTAAATTCCTCTTAATTACACAGTACTTTCCGGGCTGTAATCTAAAGCGTTACCAGTTATTTTTATTTGGGGGTTAGTTTTTGCCACATGAAACACAAACAGTTGTAAAACTGGAAAACCTGGAAGATGCCGAGCCATCTGGACTGTGAAACTATTCCCCAAGAAAACAAAGGACATTTCAGGAAATTAACATTTGAACTCTCCATTGCAAAATGACCATCCCCACTCGAGACGCAATCACACTGAGTCAATCCCCTCAGTATTGTCTTAATTTACATTTCTTTCCATTCGCCCCCTCTTCCCCCATCTCTTCTATCCACATGCTGAGATAACCTGAAATTCACCCAAACACTATACACTATACAACACTATACATGTTTGGTCTCATTTGAAATGTCTCAGTGCGACTGGTACAAAGGTTTCTTTCCCACAGAAGTGTTACGGTTGTGGTGCAGGTTGAAGGAGAGGCAGCAGTCAGCAGATCAAATTCAATAATCTTTACTAAGGAAACCAAACTTAAACAGATACAAGTCTTTGGGACCACAAACACACGTTACACATCAACGAGAACCGACCAGGAGTGAGGGAGAACACATGGTTTACATACACAGAGTATGGATCATGGGAACAAGACACAGCTGGGGCAAATTAACTAGAAACAGGTGAATGAACTGAACACAAACGAGGAGCGGGAAAACTGGGACACTGGACTGAACCAAAAATACTAAACAGGGGGAAACACAGGACATACATGTAACATTAGCTCCCCCTCCTGCAAGGCGCGTCCTCGCGCCGAGTAACATCAATAAGGGTGGGGGGGTGGGCGCCCTGGAGGCTGACGAGGGAGTGGCCTACCCGGAGCAGAAAGCCTCCAGGGCGGAGCAGGACGTGCAGGAGGCCAGGGCGGAGAATCCCCTTCGGGCGGCCATGGCGGAGAATCCCCTTCGGGCGGCCATGGCGGAGACACACCTTCGGGCGGCCTTGGCGGAGACGCACCTTCGGGCGGCCATGGCGGAGACGCACCTACGGGCGGCCATGGCGGAGACGCACCTTCGGGCGGCCATGGCGGAGACGCACCTTCGGGCGGCCATGGCGGAGACGCACCTTCGGGTGGCCTATATCCCCCCCCCAAAACTTTCTTGGGGGGAATCACAGGCTCTGGGACAGTCTCTGGGTGGGCAGAAGGGACATGGAAAGTCTCTGGCTGGGCTAGCGGTGAAGGCCCGGCTATGCTGGATGGAACCAGCGGTGAAGGCTCAGAAGGGCTGGACGGGACCAGCGGAGAAGGCTCTGAAGGGCTGGACGGGACCAGCGGAGAAGGCTCTGAAGGGCTGGACGGGACCAGCGGAGAAGGCTCTGAAGGGCTGGACGGGACCAGCGGAGAAGGCTCTGAAGGGCTGGACGGGACCAGCGGAGAAGGCTCTGGCTCGGCCGGCGTGACGCGAAGCTCCGGCCCGGCAGGCGTGACGCGAAACTCTGGCTCGGCAGGCGTGCAGGGAAGCTCAGGCTCGGCAGGCGTGCAGGGAAGCTCAGGCTCGGCAGGCGTGCAGGGAAGCTCAGGCTCGGCAGGCGTGCAGGGAAGCTCAGGCTCGGCAGGCGTGCAGGGAAGCTCAGGCTCGGCAGGCGTGCAGGGAAGCTCAGGCTCGGCAGGCGTGCAGGGAAGCTCAGGCTCGGCAGGCGTGCAGGGAAGCTCAGGCTTGGCAGGCGTGCAGGGAAGCTCAGGCTCGGCAGGGCTGCAGGGAAGCTCAGGCTCGGCAGGGCTGCAGGGAAGCTCAGGCTCGGCAGGGCTGCAGTGGGGCGCTGGCGGGCAGGCGACGTGAAGCTGCTGTGCAGGCTTGGCTGGGCTGGACGGAACCAGCGGTGAGGGCTTGGCTGGACAGAACCAGTGGTGCAGGCTTGGCTGGGCTGGACAGAACCAGTGGTGCAGGCTTGGCTGGGCCGGACGGAACCAGCGGTGAAGGCTTGGCTGGGCTGGACAGAACCAGTGGTGCAGGCTTGGCTGGGCTGGACGGAACCAGTGATGAAGGGTCGGCTGGGCTGGACGGGACCAGCGGCGGAAGCTCTGGTTCGGGATCTGTGCTAGACGGGACCAGCAGTGAAGACTCGGCCATCTTGGGTGAAGTAAGGGACACGGAGTTCTTGGAGAGGTATGCAGAGGGTTCCGGATCGAGGTGAACTAGGGCGCCTACATACTTCCGGATAGGAACTGAACGATGATTTTGACTATCTTCTGCATAGTCAACGAGGAAATCAGAACCATGTAATTCTAGGACATAATTAATAAAGTCCGGGACGGATTTATAACAATTCTCCACGGAGATGAAATGGAATAAATTATCATCGTCCAGTCCCAACCGGAAGCAGCCGTTAATAGTGGAATCACCCCAGTTCACTAGATGGGAAACCTCCAGGAACTCCTCTACATACCTCTCCAACGAACGGCCATTCTGCTGCAAGTTGAAGAGTCTGTCTTCAGCCATCACGCTTGTCTTTTGGTCGGTTCTTCTGTTACGGTTGTGGTGCAGGTTGAAGGAGAGGCAGCAGTCAGCAGATCAAATTCAATAATCTTTACTAAGGAAACCAAACTAAAAACAGATACAAGTCTTTGGGACCACAAACACACGTTACACATCAACGAGAACCGACCAGGAGTGAGGGAGAACACAGGGTTTACATACACAGAGAATGGATCATGGGAACAAGACACAGCTGGGGCAAATTAACTAGAAACCGGTGAATGAACTGAACACGAACGAGGAGCGGGAAAACTGGGACACTGGACTGAACCGAAAATACTAAACAGGGGGAAACACAGGACATACATGTAACAAGAAGTAAACCAAAAGGTATTAAAGGATTTAAGAGTTTAGATATATTTTGCTTTTTGTGGAGGCCAATTGGTCTTTCATGCAAATTGTCTTCTGTCCTCAAGTAAGGTATAAACTACCCAGGTCTGGAGACTTGAGTAATGCAAATACCCATTGTTAGCTCATGTTACAATTTGAAAGAGGTTTCTGTCTTGGTCTGAGTATTTAGACTAGAGAGATGTTGCAGGAGGCTCAACGCCATTTGTAATCAGATCAGCCCGTAATGCTGAATGTCCTCAGAAACTCGGCATTATGTATACTTTTTTTCCTGAGGTCAGGTACGCATCTTTTACTCTTTACTTCAGAGCATTTAATGTTATGTATTGATTATCTTTGGATTGGTTATGTAAATGGAATGATACATTTACCTGACTAATAATAAATTGTTACATTTGACTTTATTCTGATTTACTCTGAAATTATGAACTCTAGTGGATTACTTTAAATCCATAACAACACAAATCTCTATGCTCAGGTTAGTAATGGACTAAAACTCATCTTAGGTGGAACATTGGGGCACGCAGACTGATGTTTAAGAGCTCAGACTAACACATTGGCATTTATCAATGTATACTTAGACTGTAGAGGATAATCATTTTTTTGTTTGTTTAGAGCAACAGAGTGTTGTTAGACTAATCTAAATAGGATGAGCCTCAACCTCTGATTATTGTAATATTATTCTAACTAAGTGTATGTGTAAGTTAAGTTGGTCAGCTTGGTTCTATGCTAATGGATGGTCAGCTTGGTTCTATGGTAATGGATATGACCTTTGGTTAGATATAGTATTACCTTAATTAAGTGTGTTCAGATCTATGGGGAGTGGATTAAATAATATATTCTAGAATGAGCAAGTGGAGTACGGCCGTCTAGACTATAGGCTGCGTTTACACTTGGCATTAACATGCGACCTGTATCCGGATGTTGTCCACAAACACATTGAAAAGACAAGTGTAAACACGCTTCTGATGTGAATGTTATCCGATCAGCGTGTCCAGGTTCGGAGGTAGTCGAGGACGCATTGTGATCGGATCTCTGTAATGTAAACGCAATCCAGCCATTGTGTCTGCATTCACAGGTGAACGTCACACAAACCTCGTCCACTGTCATTATTCCCCCTCCTCTCTCTGGAACTGAGAGCTGTGTGGTTTTGCGATATACAGTCGAGTGCGAAGTACATGTAGGCTACATTGCAAATATACTGAAATGTTTGCCTTCGCAGTTCGCACCCTAAAGATGCAGAACCATTCATTTTCTGTAAAGAACGCGCCTTTTTCCCACCACAGCTGGCAACGTCCTCGGACCCATTCGTTTATCTGTACCGTTTCCATTACGGCATCTATCCACATTATTAGTACTTTCAGCCTCTTCATCCTCCTAATTTTGCGAGATTTGTAAAATGTCCACCGACTGAAAACTGTTTTTAAAAGAAAACCCACCCGGAGCCATCCTTTTTTTTTATTTTTTTATCTGTTATCCAGATACAGAAGCCACTTGATGTGGACAGGTGTAAACGCACCGTGACCTGATTGGCTTATGATCCGATCTGCTTGATTGGATCACGGTGATCACAAGTTATGCCAAGTGTAAACGCAGCCATTGGTCAATTGCCTCTGTCTTATGACCAAGACTGACGAGTTTGTGATTGTGAGATCGTATACCCGGCCGGTGCGAGACTGGAAGTGTTATAGGAATCCGGATAAACGGGTGTAATTTCAATAAAGAGTTAAATAGAATAATCAATTGTGTAGCTAAACTATTATACAAATGTCCAATAATCAATTGGCATTCCAACCTAAATTCAAGGTCGTGATAAAATGGAGTCAGATAAAAGTTTAATTGGAATTAATCTACTAGCTTATCGGAAACTGTCGTTGGACCGATTGGGCGGGCCTTACACAGTTCTTTTGTCACATTGACATCACTGACTTATTTGAACAGTTTACACTACTGTACATCCAATGTAATTCTAAAATGAATGTTTTGAAGGAGACGTTTGGGACATATTGTGATATCTTAATGACAGCGGCTTAGAATTTGTACTCAATGTTAAATTACTAAAATTAGGATATAAATACTATTTGTAGGTTATCTATCTTTGCTATTCACATTTTAGCACTCTGAACTGATTGTTGGTTGGACAGTTTATGGGTGAGTTATGGATTTGTATCACTTTGGAAACTTCTACTTCACTATATTCCAATCCATAATATCTGACTTTTTACTACACTAAATTTCATGAAGATGTACACAGAGGAGACACAATAGCAATGTCCGATTCGTGAACAAAACATCCTTTTGAGACGATTCTTTTCAGTGAACTGGTTGAACCGGTTCACAATTCACTTTGAATGAGTCATTTGTGAATTTGAACGGCCCTGTCCCCAATGCCACACTTCATGTGCACCTGTCCGTTATGTCCACAAGACCATTGGGTGTCCCATTTGTCATGAAGAGTGCTCCGCAACAGACTTATTACCAAAAGTGAAAGCGGCATTGCGTCATGAAAGTGTGGAATCGGAGGAAGACCACAAGGGTTTACGGTTCCATTTGGGACAGGAACAACAACGCACTGATTCAATGATTCGGTCGGATTGAGCCTCAAAATAAGATATTTTCAGACTCAGAATAAGCCAAAAAACTAGAGCAATATAGACAAAATAAGAATTGCAAAAAAAGTGCTGGTAATTGCTTTGCAGGAAGTAATGGAAATAAAATACTTGCATTTCTTTGAACTCTTTTCCCTACCATTGACAGAATTTTCCATCTTTACATGTTTTTACTGTTATATGGTAGGGGACGCTATACCAACTTCTGAGAGAGTCCAGAATCGCTGGATCAAAACAGGCAAAAAAGAAAAAAGAAATAAAAGAAGCAGAAACAAGTAATAAAAGCATTGCTTATACATTTTGTAGTCTGAAAAAAAAAAAACGATTTTCTCAGCTTTTTGTTCAAAATCCTATTTTTTATTTAAACTTATCCACAATCAAGTGTTGATAAAAAAGAATATATGAAGAATAAAAGTTTTTCTTTTTCTTTTTTTTAAGCAGAGGCTTTGTTCTTTCATTTGATATGATACGCATGATCAGAGACTCTGATCAAAGAAATGCTGGCGGTAAAAGAGTTAATAATGTAGCAGCTTGTTTTTTATACATTTTAATTTAAAGAAGCCTATGTGGAAATGATGTGACAACACGTTTGTCCTTTGGTTGATGTTGATGCAGTTCGATACTTTTGAGGATGAAGGTGTATTTGCATGCATATGAAACAGGCTGAAGTAAATGTCACAATACCAGTTCCCATTTAAAGATAATTGATAATGCCTGCTACAGACTGTGTGATTTCAGCAATCCTAAGATCATTACAAATCACACTGTACGACGTGGATATAATAAACTTGGGTACGACATGTATGTAGACTGTATGATGATGACACCTGCTGAATCAGAGGCTACGACGCAAGTTAGTATAGAAAAACAAAACGTCATCAGCATGCACTAGTGGTGAACAGATAGAGCAAGATGAATCACACTTTGGCAATTGTGGTTTTAAATGTGCACTGAAAAAAGCGGAGGAAGCGAAAGAGGAGAATATGGACGCGGTCATGGCCAACTTGGCATGGCAATTTTTTTCCCCAAAAAAGTTTTAAGTTTTAGCGCCATGTCGTGTTGATCAATACGCCATTTCATGTTGCATTTTTATTAACTAGTAGACGTAGGTCGTAGCAGCAAACACACTGTGAGATGATCATGCTAAATCTCAGAGACTGTCAGAAAATGATCGCAGGCTACCTTTGGTCGCAAGACCGTGACAACGGGGGTATTTGAGCCTCTCTCACTGTACGACGTAGGACCACCGTTTAGGATCAGTGACCACAAAAATCGCCACGATTGGACATCTTTCGCCTGGGACCGCCCAAAATCGTGTACCAGGCATTAGTCAGGGGTGCAAAACTCAGTTCCTGGAGGGCCACAGGGCCACTTAGACAAAAAGAGTCCTGATTTGAAAGGACCATCTACAGTTTGTTTTGTTTTTTACTGTACTTGCTGTTTGTAAAAAACATATTTAATAGATAATATAATTATAGATTTGTGATGAAAAAAAAATAATGTGAAAATTCCCACTTCTGACAGTAGTCTTCACAGTAAAGAAATCTGTGCGTCCGTGAACACTGCCTAAAGCCATATAAAAACAGGCGAAATTAGCCAGTTCTTACCATACATCACTTACATAAATGGGTGTACTACTGAGACTACAGGTGGAATGAAGACAAACACTTTGGGATTTGCAGTGACATTCCTCAGATAGGCTTGTCAAAGTCCATCAGGATGATGTCGAGGGAAGGTTAAACAGGACAGCAAGTGCAGAGACACAGTGGTTGGTCCTCTAGCTGTGTTGTACAAGCAGTGCCTGGACATCTAGACCTTGCATATGGACAACCACAATACACATTTACACTAAGTTTAATAATTTAGCAGATGCTTTTATCCAAAGCAACTTACAAATGAGGAGAACACTAGAAGCAATCAAACCAACAAGTCGCATCAGCTTACAAATGAACGGGTAAATGCTTACTTCAGTAACCTCAGTGTTTAGGCTACTTCCTATATGACAGCATGCTGCGTGCCTTCTTCTTATTATTTTTTTTTGCGCATGCGAGTCAATTTGGGACCGTGAGGAGTTCACACTTGAATCTGATACTGGCCACATTTAAAAAAATAATGTGAACACTGAACAGCCAAAGAAAAAAAAGTAAATCAGATCTGAGCAATTAATCTGAATTGAACACTAAGGCTTGTAGTGTGAACATAGCCTTACAGTCTTTTCAATGGCAAGCACTGTATAAAAGTCCTTAGATCACATCATTTTCACAACTCACAACATTCAAAACTGTTTTGTGTAGTTTTTGTCTACTGAAGATTTTTTTCCAGAAAGACGTTTCGTCAACTGAACAATCGGTATTTTGTTAAACAACAGTGCAATCCATTGAATATATTATATTGCTGCATCATATTTTATCTTTCATATAATTGCACAGCACATATTAAAGGGATAGTTCGGCCAAAAATGATATTTAACACATGCATTACTCACCCTCAAGCCGTTCGAGATGCATATGTCAATCTTGTTTCAGACGAACACATTTTCAGTTATTTTAGAAAATGTCTTAGACCCTTCAGTGGATATAATGTGAAGCAATGGGGTCCACCTCCTTCAAGTCCCAAAATGTGCATACATCCTTCACAGAAGTAATCCATCCGGCTCCAGGGGGATAAACGAAGGCCTTCTGAGGGTAATCCGTGCGGTTTTGTCGTAAAAATATACATATTTAAAACTTTATAAATGAAAATATCTGACTTCCGGCAACGATCGACGCGCGTTCACGGGTGATGGAAGTCGGCGTACGAGGTATGACGTAGCGTAGGAACCGGCGTGACGTAGAACGAATGCGCCTGCGCAGCCAGAGTGCAGAGCAAAACAAAACTACACTCAGTTCACCCGTGAACGCGCGTCGATCGTTGCCGGAAGTCAGATATTTTCGTTTATAAAGTTTTAAATATGTATATTTTTACGACAAAACCGCACGGATTACCCTCAGAAGGCCTTCGTTTATCCCCCTGGAGCCGGATGGATTACTTTTGTGAAGGATGTATGCACATTTTGGGACTTGAAGGAGGTGGACCCCATTGCTTCACATTATATCCACTGAAGGGTCTAAGACATTTTCTAAAATAACTGAAAATGTGTTCGTCTGAAACAAGATTGACATATGCATCTCGAACGGCTTGAGGGTGAGTAATGCATGTGTTAAATATCATTTTTGGCCGAACTATCCCTTTAAGAGCTGCTTCAGCAGGGCTCAGTGCTAAGGATTTTTTTTCTACTGGACTGGTTGGGTCAGTGGTTTAAGTGTTTAGATACCAGTAAAATATAACACTTCTCAATTACAATTTTGATACTACAGCAAAAATGGTACAGAATTTGAATAACTTAATCAAATATATTTAACTTATACAGTGAAAACTATGCTGATATCCTGACGTGTATGAAGAGGTCATGAGTTTGTGGGAGTCTCCTTGGACTTTTCGCGACTGCTCAGCGGCCTCTTCCACCTTCTCTGCCCTCGCAGAGGTTGCGCGAAGGGTACACTGGGGTTCCCCCCGTGGAGAGTTCTGTGGCAACACATCTGTGTCCCCACAGCGCCTCCACCTGGCGTGGCGACCCTAAGCACCCCTCCAATGCCTGTAGGTTTTTTGTCTACTCCGGTGGCAAAGACCTATAGAGCTGCGGGGCAGGCTTCCGCCTCACTGTATGTTATTGCCATCCTTCAGGGTGCTCAATGACATGCACGAGGGTAGGGCTGATTCAGGGCTCATTCAAGAGCTGTCTGCCGCCACCGACCTTGCTCTACGAACGACGAAGGTGACCGGACGCTCCCTGGGTCAGGTGATGTCCACATGCGTGGTCAGACTTCTCTGGCTTTACCTGGTTGATATGCGCAAGGCTGAGCGAACCCGCTTCCTCAGCTCCCCCCTATCCCAGGCTGGCCTCTTCGGTGGCATGGTCGAGGACTCTGCCCAACAGTTCTCGACCGCCCAGAAGCAGACTGAGGCTACCAAACATGTTCTGACCTCGCGACCAGCTGCTGCCACCCAGCCGCCGGCTCAGACGCCTCAGTCCGCTTGCCGCCGAACGCGCCCTCCTGTGACTTCCGCCCCCTCCCGCCCGGCCCCAGCAGCACCCGTTACAGGCAGCTCAGAGGTGGGTTACAATTCTTTCAGGAAGTGGTTGCAGGCCCACTCCTTCCCCCGGTGGAGGGACGGGAGAGAACCTTTTCTCCAAAGAACTGACATCCCATCTCTGAGTCTCCAGAGGGCACAAATGGCAGTGCGCGCCGCTTACCAGCCTTACCACTGTCGTCCTCCTCTGTCGCCAGACCCCTGACAGAGCAGGCCCCTGTGGAACGCTGGTCCTTCCCTGGCCTTCATCTTTTAGGATGCGGCATATGACCGTGCCCCAACATCGGGACGCTCCGCCTCCCACGTCTGGGCCGGTCATCCAGCCTCGCTGCCCCATCATGGGTACATCTGTGGTTCACATGTCCCCGCTGGTTCTGTTTTGGAGATTCCAATCTGTCCTGCTGGCTCACGAGAATCATCAGGCTCGACTTCAGTTCGCACGGTCTCCTCCCTGCTCCGGGGAATCCGCTAAACCGTGGTGGGTGGCAATGCCCCTGTCATGCGTACGGAGGTCGTCACCCTACTGGCGAAGGGTACGATCGAGACCACCCCTCCAGCCGAAATGAAGTCCGGCTTCTTCAGCCCCGACCTCATTGTATCCAAGAAAACCGGTGGGTTCATCCAATCCTGGACCTGCACGTCTTGAACCATTCCCTTCTAAAAAGGCTTCCGTTCAAGATGCTCACTCTCGAGACCATGTTTGCGAACACAGGGACAGTGCTCCGGCAGCTAGCTCGTCTGGGCCTTTGGGTCAACTGGGAAAAGAGCAAACTTTGCCCCATGCAGAGGATCTCTTTTCTCGGTATGGAAATCGACTCGGTCGCCATGTGCGCGCAGCTTACGAGCAAGCGTGTGCGTGCAGTCACTGCTGACTTGCCTTAGACAGTTCGAGGGCAAGAGTGCAGTTCCACTTAAGTTATTTCAGAGGCTCCTGGGGCATATGGCATCCGCAGCAACGCGGCTCAGATTGCTTCAAACGAGACCGCTTCAGCTCTGGCTTCACGATCGATTCCCGAGGTAGGCATGGCAACAAGGCAAGCTCCGAGTACCAGTACTCCCCGCGAGTACCAGTACTCCACGGGCTGGGGTGCCATGTGCAATGGACATGCTGCCGTGGGCTCCTGGACAGGACCCCAGCGCCTTTTGGCATGTCGATTGCCTCGAGTTGCTGGCAGTACGTCTCGCTCTGCACCGCTTCCATGCGTTGCTCAAGAACCAGCACGTACTAGTCCGATCAGGCAATATCGCGACAGTAGCGTACATTTACCGACAAGGTGGTCTACGCTCCCGCCGTATGTCGCAACTCACGAGTGCCGTAGAGCTGAGCGCAAATGGAAAAAGGACAAACTGCATGTGTCGTTTCAAATATTAAGGGAATGCTGACGTCATTATCAGAAAACTGTGAAAGATGCTAAAAGAAAACATATATCTCTGAAATTATTCTGTCAAACTGTAACAAGCCTTTGTGTTTTGTTCAAAACTATTGATTCAGTTCTTAATGCCTCGCATATGATCTGTGTTGATGACTCCCCTGCTGTCTGTGAAAACTTTCTTCACTTTTTTATTGATAAGGTCACTTCCACTAGGGCTCTAATCTCACCTTCTGCTTACGACCCCTCAGCCTCTGTCCCCTGCTCTGCTGTCTTGGACAAAATTGACCCTGTGACTTTGTCTGTGTTACAGGAGCTTGTTGGGAATTTGAAGACCTCAGGTTCTCCACATTATGCTGTCCCTCCTCGACTTTTTAAGGAGGTTTCCCCACTGTAGGGTCATCTGTTTTTGCAGCTGTCAATAGCAGTCTCTCCTAAGGTGTGGTCCCTGCACGTTTTAAACACACAGTAGTGCAACCTCTGATTAAAAAACCTGGTCTGGATCCTGCAGACCTCTTTAATTTTAGGCCTTTCTCCAAAGTACATTTTCTTTCAAAATGTCTTGAAAAGATAGTCTGCAAGTCAATTAATGGCCTTTTTTAAAGACAAAATAGTCACTAAGTTTTAGAGTCCGGTTTAAAAACTCTACACAGCACAGAATCTGCTCTTTTAAAAGTTTTTAATGATATCTTTTCAGCTACTGACTCTGGTGATTGTGTTATTCTTATGCTTCTTGATTTAACTGCTGCGTTTGACACTGTGGACCATGAAATCCTGATCACTCGTTTAGAGCGGTGGGTGGGCATCAAGGGCATAGCACTGGAATGGCTCATGTCCTTCTGTGTCAGTTTTAGGCCCTCTTCTCTTCTCTCTTTATTTGCTCCCGCTTGGTTCAAAAATAATAAAAAGCATGGCATGTCATTCCACTCTTACGCGGACGATAGCCAGATTTATGTGCCTCTTCAAAAGAATGACACTGTTAGACCGCTACTCGAGTGTGTCGAAGATATAAAGGCCTGGATGGCTCTTAACTTTTTAAGTTTTAATGCACAAAATACAGAAGTGATGGTTTTTGGTGGCACTAATGGGACCCCTCCTGTTGATGTCGGTGCCTTGCCCCAGTACACCAAGCCAACCATCAATAAAATTGACCCTGACCTTAAGCTCGACAGTCAGATCAGGGCAGTCGTTCAATCGAGCTTTTTTCAATTGAGGCAGCAGGCCAAAATAAAGCCATATCTTCCGAGGCAACATTTTGAGGCAGTAATCCACGCCTTTGTTACCACTCAGCTGGATTACTGTAATGCACTGTATGTGGGGGTTAGTGGGTCTTCTATAGCCCGTCTACAGATGGTACAAAACGCTGCAGTGCGGCTTTTAACTGGAACACGTATTCACGAGCACATTTCACCCATGTTAGCCTCACTTCACTGGCTGCTGTACAATTTAGGCTTCAATTTAAAATAATTTTACTTGCTTTTAAATTCCTAAACGGTCTTGTCCTACCCTACATTTCAGAGTTGCAACATCCTTACACACCCACTCGTTCTCTCAGGTCAGCTAATCAACTGCTCCTGACAGTGTCTGTCTCATGCCTGTATACAAACCATTCTTCAGGCGCCTAGAGCGGGAGGAACGGACAGTGAAAATCTGGTCAGAGGCCAGCATCTCCTCTCTCCAGGCATGCTTTGAGTGTACAGACTGGCAATGTTTTTATGATGGTTGTGATGATAAGAATGAACTTACAGACACTGTTTCATCATACATCACATTCTGCGTGGATTCAGTAATTCCATCTAAAAAAGTGGTTACTTTCCCAAATAATAAACCTTGGGTGACCAAAGAACTTAAATCTGCCATCAATAAAAAGAAATTAAAATTTTATTTAGGAAACCCCCTGGAGAAAATAAGCAGTTTCCAGAGAAGTTAAGGTTGAAATAAGGAAGGCCAAAATGAAGTAAAGAAATAAAATCGAAAGTCTGTATTATAGAGGGGACCTTTGGGCAGCCTGGACAGGTATAAAATCCATGGCATCAATTAATCAGTCTTCCTGTGAGACCAAGCAGGTCATTCATGTAAATGGTGTGGATAATGCTGACTTGGCAAATGGCTTTAATTCTTTCTTTTCTCGTTTTGAAAGGTCTGATTTTGTGAATGATATCTCTGAATCTTTGGTTCCACAGAATGGTCTAGTGATAACACAAGGTAATGTCACAAATCTTTTCAAGAAAGTAAACATACGTAAAGCTTCTGGCCCTGACTCCATCTGTGAACGCGTTTTGTGTTACTGTGCGGATCAGCTCAGTGAGGTGTTTACAACACTTTTTCAGATGTGTATCGTGTGTGGTCAGATTCCTTTATATGGAAAACATCAATTATAATACCTGTCCCTAAATCTAATAATCCAAAAGAACTGAAAGAATTCAGACCAGTTGCACTAGCATCACTTGTGATGAAAACTTTCGAGAAAATACTGAAAGATGAAATTGTCTCCCTCATCGATGGCAAACTAGATCCACTACAATTTGCCTATCAAGCTGGGAAAGGTGTGGATGACTCTAAGATTTTCATTTTAGACAGATTATACAAGCACCTTGAAAGACCTAAATCACATGCAAGACTTTTATTTGCTGATTTTTCTTCAGCTTTTAACAAGATGCAGTCTCATATTTTAATTGAGCGACTGGCCTCTTATTTTAATCTACCTGATCAGATTTTATTGTTGCTCTTAAATTTTTTAACAGACAGACTCCAGCAGGTATTTGTGAATGGTGCTTTTGCTGTGGCAGTAATAAAACACAATACAAATAATTTAAAGAGGAGGCTTATATTGAGCTTTTAAGATTTACCTAAGATTTATTTATATGTAGCCTACATATATTTTTGCTATTTTAATAAAAAGGTTACAATTACAACAACAATTAAAATTTTAACTATATTTCAAATGTAATCTTTCTTTGTATATACTAAAGTATACATTTTATCATACATATTTCACAGTTGCGGATTAATTTGAATATAGCCTACAATCGAACAAACACTATAATAACATCTTAGCAAACAAGCTTATTTGATGTGGCAGTATTTTACAGTAAAAACGACATCTTGTCTTTCATATGTAACATCGTTTTTATGATTAGGACATATAAATGTTAATTTGCAGTTTAATACGTTGCTTATACAAAAATATTTTATTTCAACATATTTCAGTCGATTTTTACTCATCTCAGTATTGGAATATAGTTAGGTAAAAGCTGTTCATTCATTCACACACAAAAACGCGATTCAAACAGTCTTTTTGTTTACAGACACTATTCCATATCGCGATTAGCACAAAGCACTTGAAAATAAAGAATGTAGCCTACCTATTCCTCAGCTGGATCCGTTGCTCCTCCAAATGAAACTACCTGTACTTCTGAGGTAATTTTTTCCAGGATTATTATTAAGATAGTACTATTATTCCTCACAGCGTCGTAAATCTGAGTCTCTTTCGGTGGTTATCCAGCTGATGTGTGGGCGTGGATCGCCTGAGAGCATTTGTGTTTGAATAGAGCGCGCGCTCCGTGGGCGTGGTCAAATTAACTTTAATGACCTGAGACGAGAACGACTATCATCTCTCTCTTTTTGTACAGATTACATAAAATGAGAAAATTGTTTTTTTATATAAATTACTTCATTTAAAAGAAGATAATTCAGGCTTCATGCCTGTGTGCCTGTATACCTGTTTGACTGAGTATTTGCAGAGTTACAGTTCATTTTTCGGACGCGTTTCAGAATGGACTTCACTGACAGAGAGAACGCAGAACGCGCATCATGTTTATTTTTCTTTATTAGGCGAAAAGCACAACACTTTGTTTTTATTATGAGGTTCCACAAAAAAAATACAAACTTAACAGGATTGAATGATATACAACACTTATATGTAAGATCAAAATTAACAGAGTAATTTGAGTCTCTTTTGCACTGATAAGGAAAAAAGTGAGCTGGTATCGCCGGCGAGACCGCCGACCCCAGAGGGTTAAACTGTGTAATGATCTGCCTCTGCCCATTAGACAAGCCTCTTCACTGTCTGTTTTAAATCTCATCTGTTTTAAATGTCCTCCACTGAATTCGACTGCTGCAGGATGCTGAGGGAAAATTCGTATCCAGGGTTCGCCAATCCAGGGAACTCTCTTAAACGAAAAAGCGCACGTTATCAGTTCAGGGAGGGGGGAGGTGCTGTATGCAAGCGGTACACCCAGCCCGTTGTCTGTAACTGTTCGTACCCAATAGCACATGGGACGAAACTGGCTCAACACAGCCTGCTGCTCTATAGATGTCTGTTAGAGAGGTGGCATTGGCTAGAGCCTAGGAGGATGCAACACTTCTCCTGGAGTGTGCACACACTCCTAAATGGCACGGCATGCCTTGGGCCTGGTATGCCAAGGCAATGGCATCCACAATCCAATGACCCATTGTTTGGAGACAGCCTTCCCCTTCTGCTGTCCCCCAAAGGCTGGGTTTGCCTCATCCCAACGCAGTGCTTGCAAGCTCACCACTTGGTCCCTAAAAGAGGAAGTGGAAACTTTGGGAACGCAGCCCGGCCAGGGTCTCAGGATCACGCAAGAGTATGCCGGACCGAACTCACAGAAAATAGCTTACTTCCGCATTGCTACATAAGGTGAATATATGAACTCAAATTAAAATGATTTTAATATTGTACAAAACTCAATCAGCACCTGACACTTTGTCCTAACCAGACGCGATAAGATTCCAGTGACAAGCAATTTATCTGTCCACACCAGGTGCTTTTCTATGGCGAGGAACTTCTATGTCGGGCTTGTTCAGACAATGACAAGTCAACACTCTGAAGGAGAAAGATTCAGTGGAATTGGCGTTTGGTGCCGCTTTATAAAGGCAGAGCGCCAACCGCTATTAACGCACTTGAACACCGTTGCAATGGCTGTTTTCTGGACCAATGATATCTGGTTTCCATAGGAGTTTCCACTGAACTGTTTTGGGGGAAATAATCATGCATCCACACCAAATCAAAAGCTAGTACGAGATGCGACAAAATAAATCAAAAATCACAGCCAATCAGGAGAGCATGTGGACGGAGTCTCTCTCTCTGCAAATGCACTGCACTCACAATGAAATAGATAAGAACAAAATCAAATTCAGAAATATAATCACTATTTTTTAGGGGGGGGGGGGGGGGGGGGTTCAGACTCCCACTGTAGGAGATTTCATACAAGATCATTGGCATACTTTGTATGTTGTCGTTCCAGCAGCGACATAGCAGAAATAGACAGTTTCTCTCGTCGCGTCCCGCCGTCGCGGCTGGTTAAAATATAATTTAACGCATGTCGCTTCGCGTTTGGTTAGGACACGGCCATTCTCACAACTAAATAAGTAATTGCAGTCCTGACCTAAAGAATAGCCTGGGACACTATATCTGCCAGAAATAATTTGTTAGCATTAGCAAAGATCCCTACAGTGTTTCTCCTATTGTGAGCTTGGAGATTCAAGGTTATTTTTAGGCAAGTTGTATTTTTAGGGAAGATGTTTCGAATGTAAACTGAAGCACTGAGCTAATCTGGTATTTAATTATGATTTAAATACCGATTTCAGTGCTATTAGTTAAATGTGTTTAATTAAAACATGATTTTTCAGATGGTTGCATCCTTGAATTTAAGTGTCCAGATGATCAAAATCCCCAGGGATTATGCTCCATCACTTTATTTCTTACAGTTAGCACTACTGCAGAAGAACATTATGGGATTTATTGTCTCCGTGGAGAAATATTTCAAATGAACAAGGAAAATGAATTACAGCTTACACATTCAGGAATAAATTAAATAATTAATCAAATAATTAATCTATCTGTCTACTTATTTTATAGTTATGTAAAGCTGTTTACACTGCATTACAGATACATTTTCCAAATTCCCAATTCCATCCATGTGTCATGAACAAATGTGCAGTTTTGTTCTGCTCCTAATTATAATTTGTGTTACACAGCACTTCTAATGATGGCAGTAAAAGGTGTTACACCCATTGATCTTTTTGTTTGAGGTTTTGCAAACAGGAAATGACATGGGCCAGGCTGTCTGAGAGATGGAAAGCCACTTTGACTCAAGTTAGCAAATAAAAGTGTAACGCTGCAGTATGCAGGGAACGAGACCAGAGGCCGATCTTTTGAATAGATGTCAGTGGAGGAGAGGCTTCACTACGCTGAATAAACTGCTTTTGTGGGGGAAAAAACAGCTTTTTATTTATTGAATCTTCAACATGTTTGCTCTTAAAAAATAAATGTGGATTATCTATTTAAGAGTTTATAGTGGAATAAATGCTGATTAATAAGAAAAGTCACAAATTTCACAATTTCAAAGCCACAATTTTGTGATTTTTGTGACTCAGTTTACAACACTTCTCATTCATTTCTATGGTTTTCGCAAACAGTGGATGGAACTGTGAATGAAATTCAATGACTTCAAGGCTGTAAAGTGATTGGTTATCAAGGCACAAATGAAATAGAGCCATGGACCTTCGTATCTAATACCATCTCTGATGGAGAATCCAGATCTTGAGATACATGTTTCGACTACTGCTAATCTGTGGAGTTATGCTCTGTACACATATGATTTTGGGCTGTCCCAGACGAAAGATGACCAATCGTGGTGATTTCTGTGGTCATGGCTGCTAAACGGTGGTTCTACGTCGTACAGTGAAAGAGGCTCGTTGTTCACGGTCTTGCGACCAAAGATAGCCTTTAATCATTTTCTGACAGTGAGTGCGTTTACATGCACCCCTCATAAGAATGGGATTTGTTTAACTTTACCTCATGTTAACGCAATACTTTGATCAAACTAATGTGGTTATGCTCATAATCGTAGTAACCATATTTGCAGATTTTAATCACAATAAACAGGCATGTAAACAATTTTTCTTAGAATGATGAACATTCTAATAATGTGAAGAACCATTGTCGACTCTAAAGAGCCTTTTGTGGAATGGAAAGGTTCAATGGATGTTAAAGTTTCTTCAAAGAACCGTTGATGCCAGTAAACAACTTCTTTTTTTCAGTGTGTACAAGATAAACTGACAAGTCGCACGAAAACACTCATGCAGCGTTCATTTCACCTTTGGTAAGACTTGAGTATGCGAGCCTCAGGCTGTATCTGCGCAATCACAGGATGCTGAGCCTCACACGCTTCTGAAGACGATAACGTTTCCCTTTGACATGTAGGCCTACGTATAGTTGCTGTTTCGCTTCTGGCGTGCGTCTGCATGCAATTCTTCCTCTGTATATTCAGAAGTCGAGCCCGCCTGCCGCCAACTCATTTCCCTTCACGAGCCTGCGAGACCTGCTCTGGCCTCCTCATCTCTGCACAAAAAAAAAAAAAAAAAAAAAGACAGTTTTGACAGTAATAGCAGTTAGTTAACAGTTTAATAATAGCTTTTAGCGAATTTCAGTTCTTAGCCATTAGATATGTCAAGAATTCATTAACTCAGTTCCTCTGTGGTTTTCTGTTTACATTACAAACAACACCCTTATGATCAAACTGGGGGGAAAAACCCAGTTCTCATTCTGGTATTAAACCATAACCGTGTAGCCTAACCTCAATAATGTGCCTCAAAACCACAATAATGCATAGTCAGCAGATCTAAGAAAGCTAAAGAAAACTTACATTGTTTAATCAGCATTGCTCTGACTGTTTTTAAGGTTCTATATTGTTTTATGCACTTATTTATTTAGTTGAGGTCAAAAGAATATGACTAAAATGATCAAACTTTAAGAAAATAATGCCACCAAATGACACTGCTGCAGCCTGAAGGAAAATACCCGTTAGCATTGTGATCAGTCATTCGGATGGTCGAGCACCAGCTATTCTATTTAAAATCATGCTAAACTAAATTCTATTTCATGGGTCTCAAGACAAGAGGTTTGGCTGGTTAGCATGGTCATGTTGACCCCTGCTGGAGGATTATGTAACTACACCACCCTTGACAGTTATCCAATGGATCTGTGTATTTTCTTGATAAAGATCAAGTTATAATCAAAAATAAAAAAAAACCTGCACTAAAAAAATACAAATAAATAAAAATGTGTATATGGCTTTTTTAAGATTTATGAATTTAAAATCGTTTTTTCCCCTCATTTAAAATTCTTAATCCATAATATGAATAATATATCAGGTTTATTCAATTCAATTTGATGGAATTTTACTACACAATTAAAATTTGTAAAAAAAAAAAAAAGGCTTATTTTTTTTTAATTAAGGAAGAAACTATTCTTAGCATTATGCAATTTATAAGTTTAAGAGCTAGTACAGACATTTTTTTTATGGATTAAAATAGCTGAAGTATTGTACAGTATGTCTTTTTGTGGAGAAAAGGGGCTGATATTTAGTTGAAATCCCCATCAGGATTTGGAACGAGTTGGTGTTAGAGAAACAGCATTTTATTTAAACTTTGAAAAACTTTAAATTACGGCTGCTACAAATTTAACTATTACACGTGAAATTAAATAATACATAATAATAATGTGCGCCTACCTTGTGAAGCGTTCAAAAGAACCAGGGTCGCGAAAGAGGACTCGCAGACGTAATGACGTATCGTGACGTAATGATGTGAGGCGCCACACGTTAGCACTAGCTTCAAACCTCCAGTCCATTCAATTGGCCGTCACCACCACAGTGACCAGACCAGTCCAGCAACATTCCTCAGCAGGTACTACTGTATCTATGCTTTCTTATCAATCCGTTATTCGGTGTTTACTGTTTAATATAAATCTCTTTGCATGCAATTGCCGTTCAGCTCGCGCATGTTCTATCAGAAACCAAAGAATAAAACTTTAGTCAGAAGCGCGAGACTTTCAATGAATTCTATGCTATCCATGAAATTACACTAGAGTTTGATAATTTGCGCTGTTCATGTAGACGACAACAAGAATACAAATTATAAAATTACGAATTACAAGCTGTCAAACCCTGCGACATTATGCATGATTTAGTTGTGATAAAAAAAAAAGAAGTTTCAGGTGATTCATTTTATTTCATTCGGTCTAGTATTTTTTAGGAGAGTATGCTTTAATTTTTTTTTGATACTATGTGTGCAAACAACACTTGTCAAATAAATAGTTAACTCCAAATAGCATTTCTGTCATTATTTAATAATAGTACATGTCTTTATCTGTAATATTTTAATTGGAAATTTTGGGTGAACAATTCCTTTATCCTCTTGGTGTCATTGCTCTTGTATTGCTCTTGATTTGCTAATAACTAGGCTATTTTTTTCCCCCATCCTCAGCAATGTCAACAAAGGAATCAAAGCCAAATCTCAGCGATTCCCAGGTCACAGAGATTATCAAACGTCTCTATGGCTTGACCGTGTCCATCATTCGACCGTTGCCCAGTTATGATGATCAGAACTTTTACGTGGCCCCCAGTGAGGGTGGAGAATATGTATTAAAGGTTATGAACTCAGCAGACAGTCACAACATCCCTGTTATTGAGTTACAAACACATTCTATGAACTTCTTACACCAAAGAGGCCTTCCTGCCCAGACCGCTTTTCCCACTCTGACTGGCCAACTCATGAGCTTGGAGGAGTTTGGTAAGAGTACCTGTCAGTTATTAATTTCATTAAATATTAAATCCTAAAATACACTAAGGCCTGTTGTTAGTGGTTTTAAATGCCTGTTAAATATGAGTTTTTTCAGAAAGGTGTATGGATTTATATTGTAAATCAAATGCTATTTAACAAATGTTTTTTTTTTTTTTTTTTTTGCTATCACAGATTGTGGTTTTGGCATGCAGAAATATCTAGTGCGCTTACTTGCCTACCTTCCTGGCACTACCATAGCCAAGATTACCTGCAGTCCTCAGATCTTGTACGACGTTGGAAAAATGGCCGCCACATTGGATACAGTTTTACTGCAAGTAAAATCTTTAATTCCATTACATTCCATTGTTAAAGGAAAACTTTAATGCTAAAATGACTGCCCTCTCATTATTTATACATTAAGTTATCAGAGCTGCCAACTCTCACGCATTGGCCGTGAGACACACGCATTTGATTGGTTTCACACGCCACACCCCCGATTTCTCACGCTGAAGTGTCAACCTAGTCGGTCAAATGCCTGGAAGATGAGTTTATCTATATATCTACCTGTTGAGCCACTCGTGATCGACTAGTTATGCCGCAAATTAGTTAAAATCTCCCGCACGGCATAGAGGGAAAGCCAGCGAGAGACCTTGCGTGTGCAAGCATCCACTCCCCCCATCCCCCCTCCACCGTTTTCTAGGGGTGGAACGGTACACAGAAGTCACGGTTCGGTTCATACCTCGGTTCAGACATCACGGTTCGGTACGATTTCGGTATAATGGAGGGAAAAGCAAAACAAAAATGCAGAAGGCATTGTATTTTTTAAATAAGTTTTATTAATAAAGGCATAGAACCAGTTTATTTGTAGTGCACTGACAATAGTTTTATATAATTAGTTTATTAATTAAATCAATAAAAAGACAAAAAGACCTTGCGATATGTTTGGTAATTGTACCTGAATTAATTTAAAATTAATTTGCTATATTTCAGATCAATATATTTGTTTTCCTAACATTATTAATTAACAATGTAACATTATTCTCATCTGAATTATAAATAATTGATTTCTGTATAAAATAATACTACCATTAAAAACACATTCGATTTTCTTTTTTAATCAATGTAGAATGTTTAAGATTAGTGCTCCGAGGACAAGAAATGAAAACCAATGCGATGAATGTCCAAAAGATGGGACCCACAGACTGTTTTGAAATGGAGTTGGATAAATATGTTTTGCTTTTAAAACAGTGTGTGTGTGAGAGAGAGAGAGAGAGAGAGAGAGAGAGAGAGAGAGAGAGAGAGAGAGAGAGAGAGAGAGAGAGAGAGAGAGAGAGAGAGAGAGAGAGAGAGAGAGAGAGAGAGAGAGAGAGAGAGATTTTGGTTGGGTGACAGTTGTAGTTTACAGTTTGACAAGAGTTTACAGTGTGACAAAAGCACAATGTTGTGTTTTATTGCGAGTGAACACAAATATAAGTAAACACTTTGCAGGTTTAATGATCTGAACAAAATGACGGAGTATGTTTTTTATGTTTCCACTATTCGATCGCAGGCCCGCGCCTCTCTCTCACACACACACACACACACACACACACACACACACACACACACACACACACACACACACACACACACACACACACACACTCCAGCATTGCAATCTTGACATCGCAGCCTGTTCATTATGTGGTCACACCAAACGCGAATAGAGCGTTAAATTTGCGTCTATCGCGTCTAGTTCGACGCTAGTCCAAAGCGAATAGGACGCGCGTATAAAGCCAACGTTTGAAGTGAACGCGCGTTCAGAGCTAAGCCGATGCTACAGATAATGTGTCCCTAAAGAACCCGCGTATCTAACAGTAGTTCCGCATTACATTAATTGATTTCCACGTGAGTTTTATTTATTTTTATACCGTGTATACTTTTTTTTTTTTTCCATACGGTTTCTTATTTTATTTCCTGAATTTAGGCATTTGTTTTTGTTTATTGTTTCTTGTGTAGATGGAGCATCCAAACATCAGTTCCCTTCAGAGAGAGAACTTTATATGGAGTCTCGCCAGCGTTCCCCTCTTAAATCAGTATGTCCATGTGATGGATGGGGACCCTGTTCAAAAGGTTGTTAAAGCCGTTATTGAGCAGTACCAGATCCAAGTCTTGCCAAAACTACCATTGTTTCGCAAGTGTAAGGCATTATTTTAAGTATTTAAGTATTTCACTCCAAAGTCAACGCAGTTCTTTTCTTATAATATTTGTATTGCATTGCAGGCATTAACCATGGAGACTTCAACGACCACAATCTCTTGGTGAAACCTGATGGACCCTCAAAGTACAAGATCTCCGGGATTCTTGATTTTGGAGACATGAGCTGTGGGTATTTCATATTTGAGCTGGCTATAACTATCATGTACATGTTGATTGAGAATCCCAATCCGGTCGATGTCGGAGGGCCAGTGGTGGCGGGATGGGAAAGCATTTTTCCTCTCAATGAGGCAGAAAGAGATTCGCTGTATTTGTTGGTTCTGTGTCGGTTCTGCCAGTCTCTGGTTCTGGCCCGGCACGCTGTGATCCAGCAGCCCGAGAATGAGGAGTACTTGATGATCACGGCCAGGACTGGTGTGCAGCACCTCAGTCGTCTTTGGGAGCTGGGTAAAGAGGAAGTGGAAAGAGTATGGTCCCAGAGTGCTGCACAGTTCAGCCAACCCTGACTGAGCACTGAAGCATGACAGCTTGCTCCAAAAATAAATGCAATATAAACCCAAATCCATCAACTTTCTACCATGGAAGACAAACTGTGAAATTTTAAATAAAGTCAAGGAGGACTGGGTCTGTGAAGCCCCAAAATGCCCAAAAAATCACCATATACGTAAGTGGTCCAAAAGTATTTACTTCCAATCAATGATGATGTCAAATAGTGACTTTGGGTGGGTGATACGAAACATGCGAATAAACATTTGCATTGGGCTTTTGGCTCTTTTCAGTCGCTGTCGGGTGGAAACCTCGTATCTTCAAACACTACTTTCCAGGAAAATGTAAAAAAGACTATTTGTTTTTATAGTTAAAGATGGTCAAAACTGCGTGAGGAACTTCATTCACCATAGAGGGTGGAGTTATGAGGTTTGAGGATCCAATGGAGTTACGAGGTTTCGTCACACACTCTTTTTTTTTTTTAATTGGTCAAATATATGCAAAACTCACAGACTGATGTAAAGGCTGACCAATAGTAATGATTTATGGAGAATAAATTAATAAATGCTGAAATATGGAGATACGAGTTTTCCACCCGACGCAGAAGATATGGAAAAGAGCAGTGGAGAAAGTATGTGTCAATGGTTTGGAGCAAAAAAAAAAAAAGCAGTGAGTGAATGATAACACCATTTTAAATTTGAGGCAAGCTTTAATGTACACGCAGTTTTTTCTTTGATTGTTAATAGTTAATGAAAACCTTGAACGTTAGATGAAATGGCTACTGCACAGGATAGCTCCAGGATTATTGTAGGATTACTTGTATGATCCTTCAGTTTTTGAGAGAACACGCATTATGCACAAAATAGATTTTTAACTAATATCAAAAATACCATGCATGCCATCATTTCTTTAATAAAGCAGCAGATGTTTATTTTTTTAATGGTGGACCAATTCATTTTTTGTGGATTGTAAGATGGACAATTATGTTTTAAGAGAAATCAAGATACTTTTGTATTAGTTTAATTGTTTATTTCATTTGTCTTATTCAGTGCCTTTATCTCATCCAATAACAAATAACCCAACTGAAAGTATTTTCTACAAAACAGGACATTATTAACACTGGACAATCCAATGAGTATGATCACTCATGTATTATGTATGTACTGCATATTATAATGACGGATTGTGACAAAAGGTCCTATAAACTTTTATGAACTGCCTACAGTGCCTAGTCTAATCTTACCGCTCAAAGTATGAATAAACAAACTGCTGACTGCAGCATTTTATCTGATTGGTCAAAGGTCTTTTTTTTATGGCACATATTGAGTATTATTGAAAGGTCATGGTTTAAATCATAGTGAAAAGTGCATTTTAAAGCAAAACATTAAGCAAAAATAAGAACTCCGGTTGATAACTGATAATGAAAAATCTTCTGGTTGATGGCTGATTGATAAAAAACACTATCTTAAAGATCTTACGGGCTTCAAAGGCATTTCAGTTGGTTTAATGGGAACACCTAGTGATAAAATGTACCACATTGAAAGTTGCTTTGGATACAAATCAAATGGAATTAGATACACTGACCAAGCATACAAATTAAACACCACGTGATTGTGTCTGTTTAAAAAAAAAAAAACTCTTTATTATGTAGGTCTCAAGGAAATAACTAAACTGTAACTAAACTGAACCCATTACTTTGGAAACTGTTTCAGACCAAGTGCTCAAAAAACCCCCAACATATTTCATGCTGCTCAGTTGTCAAGAAAAGCTTTACAATCCTTCAGTAATACAGTAATACCTTCTCTTTACTCTCCAAAAATGTCTTATCCTGTGGCCTTGATTTCTATCGTGTGGTAAGTGCATCTATAGTCATTCATTGACTTGTATGGTTCCTAAGCATCTGTTCATCACTGTTCAATACTGATGATGTCTACTGCATGTGATCCTGTTGTTTGCTTGCTTTGGATCTGAAAAGTGAGCAGATGGCATAGAGGAAACTAGTATTGCCATATCACATAACAGATTATGCATATGGATGGTAAATGGACAGAACTGGGCTTAAATTTCACTGATGGTGTTTCTTTTGATGTGCAGATACTGTCCTTTACATTAGCCCATTTACAAGTTAAAAACAAAAACAATCTACCAATATGAAATAAAGTCACATTGCACATTGTCAGATATATACACATGATTTGCAGGGCCGTCCTTAGGGCGGTGCAACTGGTGCGACCACTTCGGGACCCGCGGCGAACAGGCTTTGTGACATGCGTTATTCAGCTGGAAGTAGCAATCAGAAGATGATACTCTGTGGTCTTAAAGGGATGAACATGGTCAGTAACAATACTCAGGTCGGCGGTGGAGTTAAAATGATGCTCAATTGCTACTAAGAGGCCCAAAGTGTGCCAAGAAAATGTCCTCACACCAGCAGCAGCCTGAACCGGTGATACAAGGCAGGATTGACCCATGCTTTCATTTTTATGCCAAATTCTGACCCGACCATCTGAATGTCGCAGCAGAAATCGAGACTCATCAGATCAGGCAACGTTTTCCAATCTTCCATTGTCCAGTTTTGTTGAGCCTGTGTGAATTGTATCCTCAGTTTGCTGTTCTCAGCTGACAGGAGTGTCAACGGTGTGTGTCTTCAGAGATGCTCTTCTGCTTCAAGGTTTGACGTGTTGAGTGTTTAGAGATGCTCTTCTGCCTCAGGGTTTGATGTGTTGAGCGTTCAGAGATGCTCTTCTGCTTCAAGGTTTGAAGTGTTGAGCGTTCAGAGATGCTCTTCTGCTTCAAGGTTTGATGTGTTGAGTGTTCAGAGATGCTCTTCTGCCTCAGGGTTTGATGTGTTGAGCGTTCAGAGATGCTCTTCTGCTTCAAGGTTTGAAGTGTTGAGCGTTCAGAGATGCTCTTTTGCTTCAAGGTTTGACGTGTTGAGCGTTCAGAGATGCTCTTCTGCTTCAAGGTTTGATGTGTTGAGCGTTCAGAGATGCTCTTCTGCTTCAAGGTTTAACGTGTTAAGCGTTCAGAGATGCTCTTCTGCTTCAAGGTTTGATGTGTTGAGCGTTCAGAGATGCTCTTTTGCTTCAAGGTTTGACGTGTTGAGCGTTCAGAGATGCTCTTCTGCTTCAAGGTTTGATGTGTTACTGTGTTGTCTGTGTTGTCTGATTATAGCATGTGTCAAGCCTCCTCTCCTTCGAGAGTCATCCAGCTGGGGCCTCCATGATAACAGCATTCCAGGTGGAGCTTGAGAAGTGGCCCTCTCTCTCTGAGGAGGTGCTTCAGGCCCTCCGCTCCCTGAGCTCCGATGATCGTCGAGCTAGCTCTCCTAAATATGTGTCAGGCCTCCTCTCCTTCAAGAGTCATCCTGCTGAGGCCTCCATACATACATTTTGCTCTGAATGATCTGTTTTATAGCATGTGTCAGGCCTCCTCTCCTTCGAGAGTCATCCTGCTTAGGTCTCCATGCAAACAGACGTTGCAGGTGGAGCTTGAGAAGTGGCCTCCCTTTCTGAGGAGCTGCTTCAGGCCCTTCGCTCCCGGAGCTTTGGTGATAGTCGAGCTAGCTCTCCGAACTACTGTATGTGTCAGGCCTCCTCTCCTTTGAGGGTCATCCTGCTGAGGCCTCTATATATATTCAGTTAGGCTGTTTTTGATCTGTTTTATAGCATGTGTCAGGCCTCCTCTCCTTCGAGAGTCATCCTGCTGAGGCCTCCATGCAAACAGCATTTCAGGTAGAGCTTGAGAAGTGGCCTCTCTCTCTCTGAGGAGGTGCTTTAGGCCCTTCGATCCCTGAGCTCTGATGATCGTCGAGCTAGCTCTCCTAAATACGTGTCAGGCCTCTCCTTTAAGAGTCATCCTGCTGAGGCCTCCATGCATACAGAAGTTGCAGGTGGAGCTTGAGAAGTGCCCCCTCCCTCTCTGAGGAGGTGCCTCAGGCCCTTCGCCCTGAGCTCTGATTGTGGTCGAGCTAGCTCTCCTAATTATGTGTCAGGCCTCCTCTTCTTCGAGAGTTGTCCTGCTGAAGCCTCCATATATACAGCTTGGTAGAGCGCGGAAGGGGTTCTTCCTCATTTCTTGAGTAGTTGTTAAACCCCTCGCTCCCTGAGCTCTGGTGGTAGTTGAGCTCTCTCTTTACTTCTATTACAGGTAGAGCTTGAGAAGTGGCCCCTTCCTCTCAGAGGAGGTGCTTTAAGCCCTTAGCTCCCTGAGCTCCGATGATCGTCGAGCTAGCTCTCCTAAATATGTGTCAGGCCTCCTCTCCTTCGAGAGTCATCCTGCTGAGGCCTCCATATATATATTTTGCTCTGATTGATCTGTTTTATAGCATGTGTCAGGCCTCCTCTCCTTCGAGAGTCATCCTGCTGAGGTCTCCATGCAAACAGACGCAACGTCTGTTTGCATGGAGACTTGCTTGGAGGTGGAGCTTGAGAAGTGGCCTCCCTTTCTGAGGAGGTGCTTCAGGCCCTTCGCTCCCGAAGCTTTGGTGATAGTCGAGCTAGCTCTCCGAACTACTGTATGTGTCAGGCCTTCTCTCCTTTGAGGGTCATCCTGCTGAGGCCTCCATATATTCAGTTAGGCTGTTTTTGATCTGTTTTATAGCATGTGTCAGGCCACCTCTCCTTCGAGAGTCATCCTGCTGAGGCCTCCATGCAAACAGCATTTCAGGTAGAGCTTGAGAAGTGGTCTCTCTCTCTCTGAGGAGGTGCTTTAGGCCCTTCGATCCCTGAGCTCTGATGATCGTCGAGCTAGCTCTCCTAAATACGTGTCAGGCCTCCTCTCCTTTAAGAGTCATCCTGCTGAGGCCTCCATGCATACAGACGTTGCAGGTGGAGCTTGAGAAGTGCCCCCTCCCTCTCTGAGGAGGTGCCTCAGGCCCTTCGCCCTGAGCTCTGATTGTGGTCGAGCTAGCTCTCCTAATTATGTGTCAGGCCTCCTCTTCTTCGAGAGTTATCCTGCTGAAGCCTCCATATATACAGCTTGGTAGAGCGCGGAAGGGGTTCTTCCTCATTTCTTGAGTAGTTGTTAGACCCCTCGCTCCCTGAGCTCTGGTGGTAGTCGAGCTCTCTCTTCTATTACAGGTAGAGCTTGAGAAGTGGCCCCTTCCTCTCTGAGGAGGTGCTTTAAGCCCTTAGCTCCCTGAGCTCCGATGATCGTCGAGCTAGCTCTCCTAAATATATGCATCAGGCTTCCTCTCAGAGAGTCATCCTGTTGAGGCCTCCATATATACAGTTCGGTAGAGCGTGGAGGGAGAGCACCTAGGCCCCCTCGCTCCCTGAGCGCTGTAGCGGTACTCTAGCATGTGTCAGGCCTCCTCTCCTTCGAGAGTCATCCTGCTGAGGCTTCCATGCAAACAGCATTCTAGGTGGAGCTTGAGAAGTGGCCCCTCTCTATCTGAGGAGGTGCTTTAGGCCCTTCGCTCCGATGATCGTCAAGCTAGCTCTCCTAAAATATGTGTCAGGCCTCCTCTCCTTTGAGTCATCCTGCTGAGGCCTCCATATATACAGTTTGGCTGTGTTGATCTGTTCTATAGCATGTGTCAGGCCTCCTCTCCTTCGAGAGTCATCCTGCTGAGGCCTCCATGCAAACAAGCTTTGCAGGTAGTAGGAAAAGGGCCATCTTACTAACAGAGTTGTTCAGGCCCCTCACTGCCTGAGTTCTGCATCATGAACTTTATTCACCCTATGAGGAAAAGCTCTAGACCACTGTCGTGTAAGTGTGGCAGGCCTCCTCTAATCTCAGAGTCATCCTGCTGAGGCCTCCGCTTCCCATAGCACCGTGAAGGAGCTATCGTCTCTGGCTAGAGACTTTGGTTGAGTAATGTAAACCTAAACAGGTTGTTGGCTTCAGCGTTAAGCATGATAGCCTCCCTGGTGTAGGGGTTGACACTGCCCCCCCGAAATTAGTAGGCTAGGGCCCATAGGCTCCGGGCTATACTCCTTTAAAGGGACCCCCCTCTGAAGGTTGGGCTGTGGTTCCCATGCCCTCGAGCTGGCAAGCCCTCTGTGTGATTCACAGAGTTCCCCTCGCTTAGCATGGAGCTCGGGCAGTGGCCATAGGGAGTAGTGCTACAGTTAGCCTGACGTCTAAGCAGTAAGGGGCTTTAACTTTGAGTTAATGTGTTTTTGCCTGTAGCCATAGTTGCTGAAGCATCCCCTCAGCATGGTAGCGTGGGTATCTCGTTCCCCATAGCGCTTGACGCAGTTCGAGTTCCCTTCGAAAGGGAACGTCTCAGGTTACGACTGCAACCTATGTTCCCTGAGAACAGGGAACGAGACACTGCGTCTCGTCGCCATGCCTTCGGTCTGCTTTTACAGTCCCTTCAGACGAAGAAGTGGATGACATGTTCTCTAGGCGCTCCTCTTATACTTCCTGGTCGCGCTAGAGCATGACGTCATGGCTGACGCCGGCCAATAGGATTGTCGTAATTCTACAGTGTTTCAGTCATCAGTCACGCTGAGGCGTTCCCCATAGCGCTTGACGCATTGTCTCGTTCCCTGTTCTCAGGGAACATAGGTTGCAGTCATAACCTGAGACGTTTCTGAAATACTCAGACCAGCCCGTCTGACACCAACAACCATGCCACATTCAAAGTCAAGTAAATCACCTTTCTTCTCCATTCTGATGCTCAGTTTGAACTTCAGCAGATCTTATTGATCATATCTACATGCCTAAATGCATTGAGTTTCTGCCATGTGATTGGCTGATTAAATATTTGCATTAATGAGCAGCTGAACATGTGTACCTAATAAAGTGTGGCTCGTGAGTGTATATATTGAAAGAAAAGCGGGTCTGGGTCTTTCTTAAAAATCAACTCCTCTGAAATGACTCTTTGCAAATTGCAAATTATCAGCTTTTGCCAGTATAGCGGTTTTATTTTGTGTTATTCATGAAAAAAAAAAAGAACTTAAAAGCCGGGCTCTAGTAGTAACAAATGATAATTAAAACCCAAATTGGGATGAAAAGACAGTTTTCTGTCTAAAGAAAAAAAAATAGTGTATAATTATCCTGTATCATTATGACAAGGTTTGCATCAGAATGTATATGTACATTTGAGTTTCCAAATGTGCATAGAAGTTGTGTGTGAGTTATACAAGTAGTAACAACAATTTTAGTAATGGTGATATTCAGTCATAATGCAGTAATTGCTCACACTAAAATAATAGGAATTATGAACTGAACAACTGCAGTATGTTTGTTTTACCACTAGAAAGCACTGCTACCACACAGAAAGCTCAACATTTATTCATGTCAGTTTCACACACATTATGCTGACCACATACTTGAACCGTGGTGTCATTACAATTATTTTACTGCTCCCGATGGAGTTAAAGCCACCCCGATCCCTAATCCCAAATATTGATGGTGCAGTTGCCCGTCCTTGTGAGAGAGAGAATGTTAAAGTCACCAAAGTCAAAATGGACAGTTCTTATTCTTATTATCCTAGTACCATGCACATCAGTTTTTTAATTTAAATGAATGTGCTTCGTAAACAAAATAACTTCCCCTCCCGCTTGCAGCGACATCTATTCTCTGATGATGTGTTTACTGACACGAGGGCGGGGCAACCTGTCAATCATATGATATCCACCAATAGAAAACCACAATCATCCAATTAATTCCCCACAGACAAAATCAATCCCCGCCCTATATTTGTTGTTCCAGTTTCACTCTGATATACGTCACAATAGGAAAGAAAAGACTAACGCAACTTCCGTTTCATGCCGCCTTTAATTTTTTACAAATCTTTTTACGTTTATCTCGCAATTGCGAGTTTAGCTATAAACTCATTATAAGATATACACTCGCGACTGCGATTTATAAAGTCTGAATTGTAAGATATAATCTCACAATTCTGAAATGTGAGATAGGGGAGGGGGAGGGGGGTCCCATTTATCTCAAACTGTTGGAAAGCTGCTCAGCAAATCAAATGCGAGGATATTCTTCTGGCAGAAGACCTTTGAAAAGTAGGCAAACCAATAATGTCTTAGTTTAAGAGAGGAAACAAAACTATTGTATGTACCACCTGCATTGTACATCAGAAGTCATCCCACTTCTGAGAGAACAGAAAGGTGTTTATGCATATAAGTTCCTTATCACGCTGCAGCAGTACTGACGGTTGAATTAATAATTCAGAATCATAAAGCCTTTGATCTTTTGCTTCATGTATGGGGTGCAACAGTTGCTCCATAATCATCTCTAGAGAATGCTAATAAGATATTGAAAGTCTATGCTTAATTCCTGTCTATGAATCCTCTTGACATGTTCAAATACTTTTTGTCTCCATTTTGAATTATTTATTGTTTTTATCATCTCAAACCCAACATATGTCCATCTTTCTTTTATAATTTAGAACGTTTTGTAAAATCAAGATAAAAAAAAAAAAAAAAAATTATTGGTCTTTTCGTGAATAATTCAATGGTGCGCGTTGTTCCAAAGGAATGTTTGTAATCTTTCATCACTAAAACTATCAAATCCCAGCAAGTCCCAGTCTACAGTTTTTTTTATAGTTGAATATTGTTTCATTTAGAAAATACATGACATTAGGTTACATTTTATGTGTATTTAAAGTCCCCCTGTAGTCAATAATTTGATAAAAAACTGACATATTTAAATGTTTTGTCCTTAAAAAAACTCTGCATGCCTTAAAATAGCTTGAATGTAACTCTACACCTTTGCCTCATTTATTATATGCGATTCTATTAATATACAAATGAGCCCCGCCTCCACTCACTCACTCAGCTCAAAGATCCACTGGTTGACGATCACACGTTGATCTGATTGGTTACAAGGTCGTTTGTGACGTCAGAAACACCAGAGCTTGTTTTTGAGACTGTCTTTGGTTCACTGCTAGCCTGGATGCCAGCCCGAACCCCGCCCACAACATTTTTTGGTCGGGAAGTTCGGTGTGGACTCGATCCATTGAGGAGTAATTATGATCGGTTCAGAAATCGTCGGGCCAATCAAATTGCCAGGGCGGGCTTTATACGATGATGGACAGATGATCTGCAGTCACGTAATCATCACTTTATCAAAGAGTGCTTGGGTTGAACTGGTTTCCCTCAAAGATGACTGCAGCTGGAGAACTGAGATGTATAGATTCTGCTATCGCGTCTGTTGTAAAAGAAATAGACAGCGCATTCATTTTAAAAGACTAAGAGAGAACTGCAATCAAAGCATTTGTCGATCGGAAAGATGTGTTTGCCGTCCTTCTTACGGGATTCGGCAAAAGTTTAATTTATCAGCTGGCTCCGATGGTCGCTAAGAAGATGGGGTGCAATGAAAACCCTGTGGTCGGTGTGGTTTCTCCTTTGGTCGCACTCATGAGGACCAAGTAAAAGAAGCAACACTCATTATTTTACTACTTCTTCCAGCGTGTGTACAGTTGAGTTCTGTTGACAACTATGCGTTGCTCAACATACGTCACTTACTGCGTTGCTCTGATTGGTTGTAGGTCTATCCAATTGAGTGCAGAGTTTGTTTTTTGTTTTTTGTTTTTGTCTGGTTCGGTTCAGACACGCCTCATAATCAAAGCCCAATGGAGCAGTATCAGACTTACATTCTGACTAAAATATGAGTATGACAAAGTCAGGCTAGTTCACTGCAGTTTTAAGGAGAAAATACTCAGAAAAGCTGAGCGGCAGCATTTGTTTTTGAATGCTGCGAGAAACACACAAAACACTTCTAAAATGGGAAAGAGCTTTGTGATTGGTATTATCTGAGGTATATTTTAACAGGCTGCCGAAAGCTACAGAACAGAGAAGCAAATGGATTCGCTGCAATTGAAAGAAACAACTAGACTCCAGGAAGCAAAAGGTGAATTTGCAGTGTCAATATGCTAAATTCAGGGGTAAAATCATACCCTATATATTGTATGTTATATATTGTATTGACAACTTAAATATTTACCATTGTATATTCTGCATAATTAGATGATTTTAAATAAACACTGACAAAAAACAATACAAGTTGTAGGGCTGGACGATATGATGATATATATAACATTGAAATCCAGTCACGCAGCAGCTTTTTTGCCACTCAGTCCGGGTGAGGGGGCGTGTTCAAGCGGGAAAGTGACGTCAATGCATACTCTCTATTTGCACATGGTTTGTCTTAAAGCATATTAAAAACACCACATAAACATATGAACAATATTAAAAGCTTGATTTTCAAACAGGGTTAAGTGCCCAGATATGCAATGGCTAAGCAACATTGTGGGAAATACTGTGACGGACACAAAGACACTACTGAAACTGATCCACTTACCCTTTATTGACTGGGGCTCATTGAGTCTTATATAATTTACTGCTCTTTGAATCGAATGGTGACGTGGCACAAATTATCCCAGTACCAGATCACAAATGCCTCTATTTTGATATACTGAAACCATATTGACTGTACAATCTGGGACGTCCTGCCTAGAGCCAAATTGCAGCTGGCAGGCCGAAGATATTAGGAACTCCCTAATGAGTCCCGGCCGAGGCTCAGAGGAGGCTGAAAGACTTGAGTTAAAACATGATGAGGACAGATTTTGGACGCTTGAACAACTGCCTGTTCCTTGTGCACTTTGGAGCCAAAGGCCCGTTCCTGCTGCGATGGGAATGACCGATTATTAAATGGACAAAGAGCAGAGAAGTAATAGCGGTAATTGACAGGGTTTGCTCGTTTTGTCAAGAGAAAATCTTTGAGCTTTGCTGCGAGTGTTATTTGAAAAATAATGTGACAAATTTGCTTTAGCGAAATGCCAAAATCGCAAATCAAAAGAGAAGGATCGCACTATGATTACATTTTATTCGTTTTGCTCTTTGAGGAGGATTTTATTAGTAATTCATCAGTTCCACAGTCTTTTCTTTAGTTTCATTGCTTAAAGTGAAAAAATGTGAGATGGGAGGAAAGACTAATTTGAATATTTTAGTGTTTTCTCGCAAATGTTGCGTGTTCCCCCAATAATTTTTGTGTTTACTCTCAAAACCTTTGAGTTCTTTGCAAATGAACGCAAAGTTTCTTGGGGGAACGCAACATTTCGCCAGAGAATGCAATCAAAATGCATTAAAATATATCATTTTTCTCCTATTTCCTTTTTTCCCCATCAACAAATCCCTTTAGTGCCCCTATAGGGGTCTGATTGTTTAAAGGAAATTGAAAATGGAAGGGGATGTTTGTTTGTTGTTTTCTTTCTCTTTGGTAATCTGAAAAAGTTTGTATATGGATCAGGGTCATCCAACCCTATTTTGTTTAAAAAACCGACACTAAAGTAAAATGGATTATCTGATCCTGGATAGCAAACATGGCATTTCCAAATTTATTCTTATCCAGAATTAAACTTTTTGTACAACTGGACCCAGCAGCATCACAGGATACGCCAGTCAGAAGACTTATCCTGCTCTCCATTAAAGCCCATCATCTTATCTGTAGATACTGACTTAAACACTGTGTGAGTTCAAAGATTTTCCACAAACCCTCTGACTCAAACATATACTACAATACAACAACTGTATAAACAGTAAATTTTGGTACAGTACATTTCAATGGCCAGAATGCTCCTCAATGACCTTATCAAAGAAAACATGTAATAATGTAACTACATGGGTTAAGGTAAGGTTTAGTGGTAGGTTCAGGGTTAGTACCTATTATTACCCAGCTATTGTAATTACTTTAATACATACATGGTATGTACATGCGGAACAGGGCTGTAAAATAAAGTGCTACCAAAACATTTATGCTACCCTTAGTTTTCAGATGCTGTCATTCAAATATCTTGATGAACAAATGTTACCGCTACGACTGTTACTAGGTTTGAGTTTTGTTTGAGTTGTTAGCCGGTTAGTTTTGCACTGTTTCCAGCGCAGTTCCTTTTCAGTCGGTCACTGCCGATGTCACGTCAGGTCAAGTTGAACTGACTTATTGGGATCTCGCTTGAGAGACCAATTCACTTTCGAGTGTAACCAAACGAGCCAATGCACATTGCATGCGGGTTTTGCATCCGACACTCCGCCCCGCAGCACGGGTATAAATATGGAAGCGGGTACATAGCATATTTGGCTTTCGCTTCGGTGCCGGGCCCTGCATGTGTTCTGCTCTGCCAAATTCACAGACAAGTGTACTTCTACGAGTCTGCTGCTTTTCCTGGAAGGTGCCTCTCGGTTGGTGTTGGTGTGATGGTTCTCTCAGTGGAGATTGCTACTTCAAAAGAGCATTTCTAACAGCTGTTTTCACAGCTCTTCAGAGAGGTTGCGCCTTCAAAGAGTTGTGAGAGTACACAGCTGGCTGCACTATTTCCTGCTTGTGTGCCGCGACCATCTCCCCTGTGCGCTTCAGCACCAGAGAGAGCAAATTCCTTAAAGAGCAAGCAAGGGTGTGATTTTGTGTCTTTTGAAAGATGTCAGTCCGCCTGTGTGTTTCTGGATGCAGTAGTCATCTGGCTCCGGCTGGTCATAATCACTGTTACGCTTGTCTCGCAACCGCCCCGGCCCAGAGTCCTCCATTGATTGTTTGTAGTAATGTTGTCATATTTCTTCAATCTTCCTTAGTTTCCTATTGGCTGAGCTGGGGAAGTCAGGCTATAAAGCGGAAGGCGGCGGTTCTTGGCCGGAAGCCCGCTTGTTCAACACCATTTCGTCCAGTTTACCTTTTACTCTTAGTTTGTAACTTTAGTTAGGAGCGGGGAGTCTCAGCTTTACTTTATTAGTTGGGTTGTCTTTCTTTTGAGTTGTTTTTGTTGTAACAAATACTTTATCTGGATCACGCTAGTCGTTGTCCATCTCTTATGTTATGTGTCCCTTGAATCCTAGACTTTTATATTAGGGACCGTAACAATCACTGTCTCTAGTGTCTGGGTCTTAAGCACGCTGAGCTGTGTTCTCACTGGAACATGACCATCTCGGTGTTGAGATCGAGACTCGAATACATCTCTTGAAGTCCCTGATCTCTTCCGGGACTATTCCCAGATCTAGTTCTGAATCTGGTGGCCACCAGATCCGGTCTACTTCGGCTAATATGATGTGGATCTGAGGATAACAGTGAGGGCTTCACCGACGAGACCATCTCCTCGGGCCCCTCACTCCTCTTTCGCACTGCAACCATTGGAGCTTCCAAGGGAGTGCTCTGGCCCCTCTTACCTTTGGGGCTCCATCCGATGAAAGCATTTTGATCGCTGCTTCGGAGGGTTAGCTGGACTCCTCTGGGGATGAAGGTTCGGCTGCGCGACCCCCCTCGGGGACCGTAGCATTGCCAGAGTCAGACCCAGAGTTAGTCGCTATGCTTTCCCGGGCTGCCACAAGTGTCGGGCTTGAGTGGAACCCTCCACCTCTCAGCGCCCCGCCCCAGTGCCTTTCTTTCCGTAAGTGCATGAGGAGGTTACTAGATCGTGGCACCTTTAACTTCCCGAAACCGGTCTGGTGCCTCTTCCCCCCTCACTACCCTCGATGGCGGAGCAATCAAGGGTTACGTAGAGATCCCCCCTGTGGAGCGGCTGGTAGCGATGCAATTGTGTCTTAAGACTGCTAACACTTGGCGGGGTAATCCGCGCCTCCCCTCCGAGGCCTGCAAGTTCTCGTCTGCTCTTGCAGGCAAGGCTTACAGAGCCTGTGGAGAGGCTGCTTCCACTCTGCATGCCATGGCGCTCCTGCTGGTCTACCAGGCCAAAGCGCTCATGGATTGCACGCGGCTAGCTCCCACCCAGGCGTTATGCAGGAACTGCGCACAGCGACAGACCTCGCTCTATCTCTGTCCCGAGAGGAAATTTTTAAATTCATGTCTCGATTTTCCCTCGACACAGACCGTTTCTGCGCTTTGCGTTTGAGGGTCGGCATATCAGTACAAATTCTCTCCTTCCGGCTGTCCTTGTTGCCTCCAGTCTGAAGGCTACCCCCAGTGAGCCTTCTCGTACAGACACTGTGCAAAGTCAGGGAGGACGAGGAGCAGGTCTTGCTAGTTGCACCGTACTGGCCCAACCAGAACTGGCTCCCAGAACTCATGCTCCTCAAAATCTTTAAGATAGAGTCTTCATTTGTACATTTTATGACCCAACCATAATGTAATAGAAAGAATGACACATTGACTGTCCACCACGGTTGCCTCTATCAGCCTGTAGGCTCAATTGTGTGTGGAGGAGTCGAGTCCGAATTGGCGTGAAAATTCACAAAATGTGTCGTCATGCGCGTTCTCGTCTACTTGGGCTTACATTCGTACGGCAGCCATTAGTAAGCAGCGGCAATAGCTAGCAGTAGTGTTTCAAATGGACTCTGCGGACGGAAAGAAGCGACCAGCCTCCAGCACAATCCAGATACCCACAACCATCATAAAATGATAAAAATCTATCCAGTGTTTTTGTTTTAATCTCCTTATATGTTTACCCCTGCCTCAAATCAAGCTGTTCGACCGTGTGACATCACACGCTCGGAAGCCCCTCCCACGATTGTTGATTGACAGCAGCATTTCAACACAGACCCGCCCTCGCTCGTGAGCGAGCTGTCAATCATAGTCCGTGCGGACCGGCGCGCTCATTGTTGATATGCTGGAGCACTGTCTATAAGCAGAATGGCGTCTAAGCGATTGTGGTGTTCTGTTCTTGGATGTAATAACGAACACAGCAGTCATTTTAATGTTCCTAAATCCGAACTGCTGAAGACGCAGTGGCTGAGTTTGTTTTCGAAGGGAATATTCCCCACGAGCAACGTCAATGCTTTCATGTTTGCACGAATCATGTATGAGCTGGTTTTGCTAAGAAGCTGCTCATGAAAAAAGGATCGGTACCAGCTATTCGTGTTCCTGCTGAACCTCCAGAAGAACTGAAGTGAGTGTAACATTTTATTAAACATTATATTAATATTTATATCTTTGCAAATCGCTAGCTGCACTGCACGCTTCACGATGAATGCGTCTAAGGTTTACACTCAGGGTACATTACGGCATGTTTTCTATGTACGACGTTCTCAATATAATTCATAATCCCACGTTTATACTGAACAACGCGTTATGGTTATTGTGTTGTGTTACAAACGGTGTATGCACAGAACAGAGAGGCGGGGTGAGCAAAGCTCATTATCATTTAAAGTCATATGCACTGAAACGGCGTGCTGAAAACAGAGCTGTTTTTGACCAGGTAAAATAAGTGTTTTCTTACAATACTAATGAGAATTTTTAATTAAAGTATATTACAAACTTTTAATTTAGACCCTAAAGAATCATATTAGCTTTTACAAAAATGGCATTATATGACCCCTTTAAGCTTTAAAAATTAAGACAAAAATTATTTAAAAAATCATTTTAAAATGTGAAATGTTTCATTTGAAAAGAATTACATTTTGTATTTATTTACATTCAAAATAAATGACAATATATAAAATATTTTTAACACTGAAAATGTACACATTTAAGCTTTAAATATAAAGACAAAATGTATAGACATTTGTGAAATGTTTTCTTGAAAAGTGTTCAAAATTCTATAGACATTCTATAACTCTTTTTATAGACAAATTATAAAGAGTTATTTAAGTTGAAATGACTTTAAGTTAAGGTAGCAACTTTTTTTTACAGTGTATGTAAAACATTAAAGTGTTAAAGTTTGTGAAATTGGTAGATTGATTGAATCACTACATCACGCCTCAAACAAAGTTGTGTTTTAGTGTTTTTTTATGCTGGTTTGACGAGTTACAGTGATCTGTGGAGTGTGATTTGCGATGTCAGCGGGAAACTTGGCCTTGTGCTAAAAATTATACTACAGGAACCTGACGATTCTGCTTCGTGCCACCCGTAATTAGAGGAAACCGATGAGACCTCAACTGTGCTGTAATCCAGTATAAGAGATTGGACACATTATTTCCAGGTGTTTCAGTGTGAGCTGTGAAAGACATTATCACCATGGCGATAGAGCTAAGACAGGGGGAATGGCATTTATTGGGGTGTATGTAGTGGCCTATGACCAGAAACACAGAAACCATCACGCTTCACATCATAGCGCCTGCCCTTTTCTGTTTTATATCATGTCAATCATAGAAATAATCCTAGTAAAAACACATTCCTCATTGTCTGGAGGTATGAAAAAGGATGTTGATTCTTTTTAGATTTATACTTTATTCAATATTAATCTTTTTAAAACTGTTTGGAATGGGTTTGGCTTAACAATAGCTTTCATTTCCATTTTCAAGGTGCAAGTTATTTTTGCATTCACATTTCAAAAGCTAACAAAGTCGGTTTCAATCATGCTTTTTTATATTAGGAAGGTACTGAACTCAATTCTACCATAGAACATTATTTGTAGTTGTTCCCATTTGTGTAAAATAGTAAAACCAAGACTAAAGGGAGAAAAAGAGTTTGAACCAAAGCATTTGACATTTTTATTTGACATTATTAAAATAACATAGTCTTTAATGACTGTTAGTGTCATAATATTGTTTTAACATTAATGGAGCAACATAAATTGTATAAAACTAATTATAGTGTACTGAATTTTTTAGATCTTGTTTTTGTGTGTGTGTTATATAAAGTGACAAAGATGTTTTGATTTTTTATTTGTATTAAAATATGAAGACTTGAGGCAAAAATGTGGGGTAAAATGCGTCAGTATTCATAAGGACACTTTCATTTCAAAGAAAAAATATATATATGATCATTAAGTCATGACAACATGTGTTTTTACATTGCTTTAACTCATCGAAAATAAGTTAAGCAATAGTTATACAAGATTCAACTCTTTTGAATCTTGTATAATTTAAGTTGAAATTACTTAAACATCCAAGTTGACTAAACTTAATTAAAGGCAGCAACATTTTTTTACAGTGTATTTATTAATTACAAATAAAGATATACTTAAGTCCTATTATCATGAAATTAAGTGTCCGAAAACACATTCAGTTCACACTTACATACTATTCTTAAAAGTATGCTAAAGTCCACTTCTTTTTCACAAGGGAGGATATATTCTTCAGGATATTTATTAGGCCTATGCTTGTACATTTCATCAGTCACATGTTTGGAAACGATTGGATTTCATTGTCTTCTGGCGTGTACGTTGGGGCTCCTCCTCAAGCAGTTTGCAGGGGTTCAGAAAGGGAGACTCCTAAAACAGGGCGATTAGTCATCGTGTCAGTTATTTGTAATAGTTTTATGAGTGAGATGTGGCTGGTGTGAAGCTGCTTCAGACAATAGCTCATTTCTGCGATCCCTTCACACTCCCTGAGCGTCCGTAGGTGCTAACAGACTGATAGGCAACTATTGTTCTAGTGCTGAATTGGAGGAAGAATCGCAGTTCTCATGTTTTCTTTTTCCCCTCCACTGTACATCCGTTCCTCCCCTTTTGTCTGATTTTACTCTTTCCTTGATTTTATTACAGTCTGCATAGGTTCATTTCTTTGAGACCCATATCTTTAGTAAAAAAGGTTGTATTTTTTCCTTATGTCAATTCCAACTTCCATCTCCAAGTGCTTTTCAACAAAAAAATACTTCTGCACATTTTTTTTTTTACCCAGTGACAGGCACTTTTGAATGCTTGATTTTTATGATGAATTAATATTTTTCAGTTTGTTATGAAAGGTGGAAATTTGACATAGGCTATTGAAATGTAACTTTCAGGGGTAACTTTTCCACAAATAACATTTCCACATTTTAAATCATATATTGTGGAAAAGTTACCCCTATTATAGGAAATATTTAAAAATAGCAATACAACAGAGTTATCATCTTTTTTTGTTTCAGACTCAGTCCACTAAGTGGCAGTGTCACAACATGATTCACATGTTAAACTATAACTGTATACATTTACGGATACTTATTTTTGCCAACACATACCACAGGAAGACTAGGAACAATATGTAATAACATTCATGTCTGACTGAAAGGAAGTGACTCGAATGAAGTGTCTGACAGTAAAACGTGATCTGTCTTAGTATCTTCTACAATACACTATTGTACAAAAGTTTGGGGTTGGTAGGTTTTTATTTTATTATGTTTTAGAAAGAAGTCTCTTCTGTTCTGCATTTATTTGATCAAACATACAGTAAAAACTGTAATATTGTGAAATATTATTGCAATTTAAAATAACTGTTTTCTATGTGAATATATTTTAAAATGTAATTTTATTCCTGTGATCAAAGCTCAGCATGATTATTCCAGTCTTCAGCTTCACACGATCCTTCAGAAATCACTCTAATATGATGATTTGATGATCAATAAACACTTCTCTCTTTGTGTACAAAGTTCAAAAGAGAAGCATTTTTATTAAAAAAAAAATAGATTTTTTGTTACATTATAAATATCTTTACTCTCAGTTTTGATCTATGTAATGCATTTTTGATGAATAAAAGTATTAAATTCTATAAAAAACATCTTACTGGCGCTTAGTGACCCCTTTGAACGGTAGTGTGTGTGTGTATTGCATAAAGACAACTTAAGAATAAGATGAATTCATTTTTAAACAACATAAATTTAAATCTAAAATTATTTCTTTGCATTCTGACAAATTTCATAAAAAAAAAAATCAAATGATTTTGTATCTTTTAATTTTGGGGTCAAATATGACATGTTCTTGACTGGTTTCATGAGATTCTTCATCTCAGTATTTACTACAGATTTATTTTTTATTTTTTAAATAACTTTATGCGGTTGCTAAAATACACATGACATGATGAGGAGAAAAAAGAAGATTGGTTACACTTTATTTTAAGGTGATGTTGTTACAGTGTAATTACACAAATACATACTAATTAATAATAATCAACTACATGTACTTACTATAGAGTTACGGTTAGGGTTTGGTTTAGGGTTAGTTACGTGTAATTATGCACAATTTACTCTTATTACGATAGTAAGTACATGTAAGTACTGTACGTCACGTTAAAAGAAAGTGTTACCAAATTGTTCCCTCATTTAAACTTAGTCAAATCATGGCCACGATTTAACTAAAATGAGGGAACGAATTAGTGCAACGATTTTCGTAAAACGAGGGAACAAATTAAGAAGTTTTGGGGGTGAATTCTTAGTCCGTTGCCACAATATCTTTTTTTTTTTTCGTATGTCATGCGTGAGGCTCCGTACTACAATACTTGCTGGTGAATTATTAATTAAAAATGATCTGATGGCATGAAAAGCTTATGTAGATGACTTAAAGGAGAGAGTGTGTAAATAGTGTGCGAGTGTTTTTGTGTGTGCAGATTGGGGTGAGGGGAGAACTTCCAGATGTGCTGTGGGCAAACTGCCTGTTGGGACCAAAACACAGGAACTTCCTCTGACAGCAAAGATTAATCAAAACCCAGGGAATCTTTTCATGAAGCGCATAGAAAGACAGTGAGAAAGCAAAATTTTCCCCTCCCACCTGAAAGAATGCATCGTATGGTAAAGCTCACACTTTTTTTTTTTTACCATTGAAATACACATTAACTGCTCGTGTTGCTCATGCGATTTGTCATGATCTGTCTTAAGCTGACGTGTGAATGATAAATCTGGCCTTCTGCTAATTCTCCCTAATGATTTCTTTAAATTCCACATTTTCTTTTCCTGAACTTTATCTCCTGCTTCCCATTGATAAGCTAAAGCAAGTATTCTATTGCCACGGGGATATTTAAAGGAACAAACAAATATTAACAAGGCCAATTGCTTTTTAGAGATGCCAGAGCCTGCTTTCTAAAGTTTGAACATGTCACTGATGTGTGGGCTGGATGGTTCAAACTCCTAATACATCTAGTTTAATCATGCACTGTAAAACCTGATGAGTTAGTTCAACTCAAACCGTTTGAGGAAACCGATTGCCTTAAATCATTTAAGTTTATTAACTCAAACAATTTAAGCTTAAAAAAATATTTGATTTGTGTTCAAGTAACTCAATAACTTATTGTTAAGATAACTTGGGTAAATAAAGTTAATAGTACTAATTCCATTCAGTTAATATAACTTAAATCTATGAAGTACACTGTAAACCCAAATAAGTTGGCAGAACTCTAAATACTTTTATTAGTATAAACTTCGTTAGCTTTAAAAAGCTAATCTGCTAACATAGTAAATGCTAACATATTAGCAATAGTATGTTATACAGAAACACTTGCTGTATGAGCACAGCAATAAAAATGGATTATTTGCTCTCAAATCAAGCTGTATGCACCACTTGTCACCATGATGGTAACTATCCTAAAGCCAACATTAACAGAAATTCTTCTAAATTAGCATAACAAAACATAAATCACTAATAAATCTCACACATAACATTAATCTTTCACACAAAAAAACATTATATTACACTTAATTTTAGCATTTACTCTCCCTTTCGAGTGCCATCGGCAAAGCATGCTGGGAAATAGACATCCCAGCTGTTTCAGTTAAACTTAAGTTCGTCTAAATTAAAATAAATAATTTCATAAAACTCAAAACAATGAAACAGTTCAGTTTACTTAAAATATATCAGTTCAGTGAACTTGAAAGAAAAAGAAAGTGCTAAATACTCATAAAAGTTAATTTGACTGAACTAATTTGTTTAATTTAAGTTTGTCCTACTCAAACCAATTAATTATTTTGAGCATTAGGGTTTACAGTGTGTAAGAACTTTCCAAAGGGATTTTTGGTTTGAAGACCCACAAAAAAAACACAGTCTCCCACCTTGGAAAGGAAAGGGTATATTACGTTACTGCTGTTTTAGTTTTGAAGCATTGGTTTTCCTCAGAATCTATTACAATTTTTTTTTTTTTTTTACAATCTTTACAATATCTAAGGCATATACATTATTGAAAAAGACATGAAACATTAAGGGACTCGTTTAGTGTAACTGGGTCTCCTTTCTAGTTTGATTTTTAAAGTAGCCTTCATTTTTGGAAGTTTAATAAATTGTACTGTACCATTTAAAGCTTTTTTCTTTTAAATATGTAGTAATATAATTATACCTTTAGTACGGTAAGAGGTTGGACGGTTACAAGGCTGACGGTTTTACAGTTAAAATGAAAAATACTTGTAACAAAATATACGTCAAATTAAAATAAAAAAAAACTGTAAAACTGCCAACCCTGTTACTGTCCACCCTGTTGCCTTTCTAAAGTAATTGCAACTAATATTAAAATGTAATATTTTAGTTAGAAATTGGATAACTTGAATATGTTGTAATATATGCCTTTAGAAAGGTAACAGGGCGGACAGTAAAAGTTATTGTTCACCCTGTTATTGTTCTATAGTCATAACTACAGCAATTATTTTAGTTTGAAATGGCAAAATTTTCATTTGTTGTGATATAAGCTTCAGAAAGGTAACAGGGTGGACCGTTTTACAGTTGAGATGAAATATGCCACCTCTAACTAAAATAACCAGTGCAATCTAACTGTAATACTATCAACAATGTTACTGCTCACCCTGTTATTTTTATATAGTCATAATTACAGCAAATAATTAAATTGATTAATTTAGTGTGAAATTGCACATTCATTTTCATTTGTTGTGATGTATAGTATGCCTTCAGAAAGGTAAAAGGGCTATACGCTGATATACCACCTCACACTAAAATAGCCAGTGCAATTGAACTGTGAAGATGCCAGCTCTGTTACTGTCCACCCTGTTACCTTTCTGGAGAAATTACAACTAATATTAAAAATGTATTCATTTAGTTTGAAATTGCACAGTTTGTTGTAACACACACTGTACCTCCAGAAAGGTAACAGGGCTGATAATTTTACAGTTTCATTTGACATTTCAAGCCTCGAGGTTGGTCATGAAACAACAAGGTGATTCTAAGAAAGACAGTTTAATGCTGGTATTTCTTCATATATCCACTTTTAAATGATCAGTTGTCTTGGTAACAGGGTTTGATATTTTAAGATCCTCCTAATGACAAACATTACAAAACATAAAATAAAGTGATAAAATGAGTGAAAGTCAACTTTTCCTTGGAGAGATGACTTTCTGAAAGGAAGTCATTATGGCAGTGTTTTTCGTTTGAGTTGTGGAATAGTTCATTACTGTAAAGGGGAGTGAAGTTGGTATGATGATATATGAGTTGACAAAAGTTGCCATCAGCTATATTAACTGTAACTTTGCTATTAATTAATATTGGCATATAATAATTACACCTCAAGGGTTTGTCTTCTAAATATTTATTACCAGCTTTTTGAAGAAGTTTCTCAAGTTTGCACTCAAATGCATCCGGTGCATATTTTGCATAAATGGAATGTCACATTGATTGTTAATTGAGATAAATCACCTTATTTTATTTTAAAAATCAGTTCTACAAACAAAAAGGTATTTGTACTTACAGTCAGAGAGCCAATGTGGGTTCATGCATGTAATAAGCTAACATCCGTGAGTAATTTTGCGCTGTAATTAGGGGCCACACAACACAACCGGTGCCAAGGATCAGTTGGCGTTGTTTATTGCTCTGCAAATACAAACATCTGCACTTAAATACAACAAAACTTCCATATAATCAAAGAAAAGCACAATCACATGAAAATGTACAGTACTGTTACACAGAGCAAATCACTTTATTCCAACAATTACAATATAATAGAGGTGTAGTTTTTTTTGTGCCTCCATTTTTCAAGACGTTATTAGTATTCATATTCCTGAGGTTACTTTAAACAAGGGCATCCAATACAGACCAACTAATATATGATATAAAATTTACATTTTATAATAAATGAGGGCTTATTAGGTTATTTTAATTATGGAGAGGAAACCTCCCCCCTTCTTAAATCACATTCATTTGTGACCTACATCATGACACTGTATTCATCACTAAGCAACTCATATTAATATTTAAAAGCTATTAATGCTAAAAAATTAAAATGTGTTTTTTTTTATTCAGTTGAATTTGCATTTGACCCCAAAAGTGAAAAAAAAAAGTATATATACTTGCAAGAATGCAACAATAATTCACATGATGAACTAGAATGTTTTTTATTACTATAGGGACTTCTTATCATCATATACAACAGAAAGTAATATCTGCTTGTTGTAGGGCACACGACTCATGACAAGCAAACCCAGTTGCTCATGTCATGTACACGTCATTTGGCCAAAACTGGACTGCTTTACTCCCAAAGGACACATCCAGCGCTCCACGGCAAAGAGGCCCAGGTCAGAGGTGATGGACGAGGGATTACTTTAGCACAACTGCTTTGCTAGCATTTGTTTACTTGACTTACAGGTTGTGGTTTTAACGGGCCACTGATTCTTTATGGCATTATGAGGATATTTCGGTCTTAATTGTCATTTTCAGTTAGAATTACAACTTTGATTTCTACTATTAAGCAGGTTTTTTTTTACTTGACGGACTGAACAATAGAAATGAATTTCCACGTCAAAGAAGGCCACACCCACCTATTACATAATCACCACAGATTAATAGTAGTTCAAAAGTGTTTACCAGCTTAAGCAAACTTTTCCTGAAGGCTTGCTTTGGTAAACTGTTTACAAATCCCAAAACGAACTTCAAACTAATGTTTTGGCCTGATTTTGTCCGAAATGCCACCACACTAGTTTTTTTCTTTGATTTCGTTTGAAGTATATCGGGCCACAAGAATCACTCAGTAAGGCCACGTCTACATTGATCAGTGTACATTTGAAAATTTACTTTTCGTTTCAAACCGTTTTCGTTCTCCTTCCACACTAGTATTTTCAAGCGTTTTCTAAAAAATGATTGTCCACACGGAAACGTTAAAATCATCGTACTACGCACGGGTAAAATATAATAAAAGCTCACTGAGATGATACTGAGAGAGACCAGACATAATAAAGTCCTCTTCTTATTCCCGGTACACATTGTATGATTTCGGGCAGTCCCAGACGAAGGTTGACCAATCGTGACGATTTCTGTGGTTGTGGATTCTAAACGATGGTCCTACGTCGTACAGTGAGAGAGGCTGAAATACAGATGTTGTCTGTCTTGCGACCAAAGATCGCCTGCGATCATTTTATGACAGTGTTAGAGATTTAGCATGATCATCTCACAGTGTGTTTGCTGCTACAACCTACGTCTACTGACTAGCCAATAAAAATGCAACATGAATTGGCGTATTGATCAACGCGACATGGCGCTAAAACTTAAAACTACTTTAAAGCTCCATTTGCAAGATTAGCATGCCAAATTGGCCTCCTTTCCCTAACCATGACTGCATCCATATTCTCCTGTTTCACTTCCTCCTCTTTTTTCAGTACATATTTAAAACCACAATTGCCAAAGTTCATCTTGCTCTATCTGTTCACCACTAGCGCATGCTGAAGACGTTTTATTCTTCTATACTAACTTGCGTCGTAGCCTCTGATTCAACAGGTGTCATCATCATACAGTCTACTACATACAGTAAATGTCATACAGTGCGATTTGTAATGATCTTATAGGATTGCCGAAATCACAGTCTGTAGCAGGCATTATTCTTCTGATGCAATCATTTTATTGCCAAAATATCCCACCACTTATACTAGTGCATCCTGGTCGCACTTAGTTGTCATTTGTGTGGTCTCACATTTTGACGCAGGACAGCAATTACAAGTAAATCTTCTGTCATATTTGCAAGAATGTAATATAAAGATTGTACAAAATAACTATATTTTTTATCTTTATCAACACTGATAAAAGTGAATAGCACATAGCATATGGGAACGACATGCATCATTATTTTCGAATACCTTCATTTTCACAGTCCACACTTCAACGCGAAAACGCTGTTTCAATTCCATCCATTTGGGATAACGTCTTAAAAAAGCTCCGTTTTTTCAGGACGTAATCCCGTCTCAGTGAGGACAGAAGGCCAAAACGTAGAGAAAAAGATGCTTTTTCAAAAGTAATCGGGATTAATGTACACTGTAATGAATTGCTGTAAAAATTACAGCATTATTTTACAGCAGCTGGCTGTATTCTAATAATACAGCATATTGCTGTAAACTGCAATGCATTCTGGGGTCGCGCGGCGGTTTGATTCAAAATACAGAATATTGCTGTAAATTTCAAATCTTCAGAGGCATTGTGATCTTCAACGGTCGTGTCGGCGGCGGCAAGAGGAGTGATTCTCAACTCTGTGGTAAATGACTTATTATTTCAGTTTCTTATTTTTCATGTTGGGTTACTCGTAGACTATGAAGGTAACGTTATATTCGCGGTTCATATTGGTAACTTAACCCCGGATCACACATCCTCCGACCGCGGGGCGCGAGGGAGACTTGCGCGGGGCTTCAGGCTTTCACACATTCCTCGGGATCTACGGACTCCTATGTTAAGAATTACATGCTTTAATGACAACAGTCGGTATTCACACGAGCTTCGTGTTGATCAGCACACTTCGTCGTGATTATTTGATGGTGTAAATCAAATCAAAATCAAGTCATCTGTTAAAATGGGTGCCGAAATTAAAACGGCGTTGTTAAAACCTTGCGTCAGACTCACAGAGGATGTGTGTCATATAACGTTAGCCTACATTTTGAATGGTGCTGTAATACCAGTTTTGTCGCATGTTTAATATGCCGGTGTAAAAATCCCTTACATTTCAGTACATATTAGCTATAGCCTACTCTGTGTGTGTAATTAGCTTATTGTTTGTATAATGCCTTTGTTCATTTTATTTAAAAGAAAGAGTTCCTGCACTCTGAATACTAAAATATAGTTTAAATGTAAAAAGCTGAAAAATAAAAATGGTATAGTAAAAAATAACTTTTGCCACATGTGCTATTGTTTTAGGAGACACTTTGACAAGTGGACACTGGAAGGCCAAGTTGTGTGTGAGGAGAGCATTCAGCCCAGCTTCCTGTCTGGCCTTGTCATATACTGTTCACTGCATATTACATATGCAATCAGGAGGAGGCACCTTGGAGTTCATTTAAAGGTAATGATTGAATTCTTAACAACTTCAGTACCTGCATTTTACACATGTATTCAATATCAGAACTTGCCTTTAGATATATTATCTGTTGAGTTAATGAGTCTTAGGCCCCATCCACACTACTGCGTTTTAGTTTAGAAACGGATAATTAAAACGAATACGATCTCCGTCCACACCAGCGTTTTAGCTGCGTATTAGAATTGATCTCCGTCCACATTAAAACGACTGAAAACGCGGATCACGCGACCATTCGCCAACACTGGGCATGCGCGTGCCGGTGTAAACACAACTTCATTGATAAAATGATCCCACCATGCTCTGGGTTAACCCCAAACCGACGCTCCATGTGCGGTCAACGTCGCCGCTGCACACGGGAATTGTCACAGATCGCTCGAATAATAGCTTGACTCCGGCGCATGTAGGCAGTTATAGCGTTGTAAAATGCAGAGTTTACTTGTACAACAGCTGCTAGCAAAGATATACGCCATGACTGATGACACCCAATCACAGAGCCGAGCGTGAGCCTCTACTACGTCATCGTTTCTAAAGTCCTCCGTTTGGACCCGTCTACACTAAAACGCCCTCCGGAGATTCAAAACGAAAAACGGATCGGCAGCGTTTCTAAACTTCTCCGTTTTTGCCGTTTTAGTGTGGACGGGAAGTGCAAACGTAGCAAAAGGTCTCCGTTTTTAAACGAAAACGCAGTAGTGTGGACGGGACCTTAATTACATATTTTCTGTTTCCTGGCCCTTTAGGTGCTTTGTATGTATCAATCCGGAGAGAGGAACAAAGAAGTCCAGAGGAAAATTGCCATCTAAAACGACAGGGCAAATGGTACAGAAGAAACAGGTTGCAGTGAACCCACATGTTGCCACTCTTCCCAGCAAAGTGATGGGTTATCAGTGGAATTTCTGAAATGTAAGTAACACACACACACACAAAGATCTATTTTTTCTTTAATTGTAACCTTTTAATATTCTTTATCTGTCTCTAACTGTATCTGTCATCCCTCTATCTGTCTCTGACTATATCATTATGTTTTGTAATATATCTAATATATTGTCCTTTTCAATATTTCTAGCCACTCTTTGCATCCTGTGATGGAACAGCATCTGGAGCTGAATTATTCTCCATTTTTGATCAGAAGTTTGTTGGACCCACTTGGGGCCTTGTTGTTTGGATATGTTTGTCTGGTAATGAAGTGGTGAAAATTCATCCGTGTCTGTGTTTTTCAGAACCATTTTATTATGATCATCATGTTGGTCAACTTGTTTTAAATGTATGTCGTTTGCATATTTCTTCTTTGTGTGAAGGGCCATGACGGCTAATTTGTTTCAAGTAATTAAAAAATATTTAATTTCATCATGTCCATTTAAAAAAAAAAAATGCAAGTTTGTAAATAAAAATTAAATCAAAATATACAAAATACACTGTTTTATTACTTTTTTTCATGCATATTTTAAAGTTATAAATTAAACAAATGTTGACCTGTTTTTCAAGATTAGGATGTTGAATAATTTGTTTGTTTTGTGAAGTAATAGGGGAATTAAGTTGTGCATTATACAACACTTAATGTATTTAAAAACAATTTGCATTTGATGAATAATTAACATTTCAAATTCAGCTGCCAGTCATTAATATTCAGACATCAGGAAAATATATTGTATATACTGCATTTTACATATTTCCTCTAGATATAGCAAATACAGAGAATCATGTAACTTACTGTAAAAAAACAACAATTTAAAAAATACTGTAATCAGAGAATACAGTAAAATTCTGTAAATTAAATTACAGACGCTACTGTAAAAAATCCAGTAACTGGCTGGCAACCCTGCTGCCAGTATTTTACTGTAAAATTTACAGGTAATTTTTAACAGTGTACTGTATAGATATAGCCTAAGACTGGGTACGTTTACATGACGCTCATGGAGACACACTTGCTTTTATTGCCACATGCAGCCATTAAGGTGTGAGGATTTTTATCAGTTCAAACCACTGACTGTCTTCTAGGGTCTCTAGATACTTGTTTGTCGGGCTGTCCCTGGTCTGTTCTGGCCTCTTTCCCAACACTGCTCCATTGTGCCTGCTGAGTGCAGGGGTTTAGATTACAGAGAAACTAGAGCTGTGCTAGTGTGCAGCGTTCCTGAACTCACCAGAGGACTACAGCTTCTTGTTATGATTTCCATCAGGATTCTTTCGGACTGGCAGGATCTCTTCTCTCTGGACATTCACCCATCAGCAACCGCTCTGATAACCCTCTGCTTCTTTTCTCTGCTCTTTTATATCTCAATGCTTTCAGCAGCGTTGGTCGCTTTGAGACGCCAATAGAGCCGCTCTGTTCATGTGTAAATTATAAAGCTTTGAGGCTTTGTGATTTAACAGCCAACTCCACACTAAACAAAGTGCTTTGAATATACATGATTCAATCATGCACATCAGTTCCACACCAATCAAGTCAGTTGCATTTTTTCCCCCTCTCGGTTAAGTTCAGTAATTCTTTGTCAGAACATAATTTTTTCATGAAAAATGTATCATGATGAATGCAAATATTTTGTAAGCAACCTAGTCAGTGTTATGTGTCCTTAGCATTATTCATTTTTTCATATTCACAAACATTTCTGTGTCAGTTGTGTTTGTTCTTATTTTCCTTTTCATGGACTTTTAGTTTGTGTTCATTCATCACATGTTTTCCTTTGTCTGGATTTCCCGCCTCTCATCAGTTCCCAAAGACACTAATCATCACAGCTGCTCATCATTTAGTTTGTCACCACCATGTATTTGAGGATATGTTTACATGACAACGAATGCTTGAAACTGAGAAGTTTTTCCTTTGAGTTTTCCGCGTACAGATGACACCATTGTCAAAACAATCCCCATTCATTGGTCCGAAAAAGAGAAAATATCCAGAAAATATCCGCCAGTTCTGTGGGAGAAAATGCCTTGCTGATGCCAGAGGTCAGAGGAGAATGACCAGACTGGTTCAGCTGATAGAAAGGCAACAGTAATTCAAATAATCACTCGTTACAACTATGAAGTAGAAGAGCATCTCTGAACGCTCAACACATCAAACCTTGAAGCAGAAGAGCATCTCTGAACGCTCAACACATCAAACCTTGAAGCAGAAGAGCATCTCTGAACACTCAACACATCAAACCTTGAAGCAGAAGAGCATCTCTGAACGCTCAACACATCAAACCTTGAAGCAGAAGAGCATTTCTGAACGCTCAACATGTCCAACCTTGAAGCAGAAGAGCATCTCTGAACACACAACACATCAAACCTTGAAGCAGAAGAGCATCTCTGAACACTCAAAATGTCCAACCTTGAAGCAGAAGAGCATCTCTGAACACACAACACATCAAACCTTGAAGCAGAAGAGCATCTCTGAACGCTCAACATGTCCAACCTTGAAGCAGAAGAGCATCTCTGAACACACAACACATCAAACCCTGAAGCAGAAGAGCATCTCTGAACACTCAACACGTCCAACCTTGAAGCAGAAGAGCATCTCTGAACGCTCAACACATCAAACCTTGAAGCAGAAGAGCATCTCTGAACGCTCAACACATCAAACCCTGAAGCAGAAGAGCATCTCTGAACGCTCAACATGTCCAACCTTGAAGCAGAAGAGCATCTCTGAACACACAACACATCAAACGCTGAAGCAGAAGAGCATCTCTGAACGCTCAACACGTCCAACCTTGAAGCAGAAGAGCATCTCTGAACGCTCAACACATCAAACCTTGAAGCAGAAGAGCATCTCTGAACGCTCAACCTGTCCAACCTTGAAGCAGAAGAGCATCTCTGAACGCTCAACACATCAAACCTTGAAGCAGAAGAGCATCTCTGAACGCTCAACACATCAAACCTTGAAGCAGAAGAGCATTTCTGAACGCTCAACATGTCCAACCTTGAAGCAGAAGAGCATCTCTGAACACACAACACATCAAACCTTGAAGCAGAAGAGCATCTCTGAACACTCAAAATGTCCAACCTTGAAGCAGAAGAGCATCTCTGAACACACAACACATCAAACCTTGAAGCAGAAGAGCATCTCTGAACGCTCAACATGTCCAACCTTGAAGCAGAAGAGCATCTCTGAACACACAACACATCAAACCCTGAAGCAGAAGAGCATCTCTGAACACTCAACACATCAAACCTTGAAGCAGAAGAGCATCTCTGAACACACAACACGTCCAACCTTGAAGCAGAAGAGCATCTCTGAACGCTCAACACATCAAACCTTGAAGCAGAAGAGCATTTCTGAACGCTCAACACATCAAACCTTGAAGCAGAAGAGCATCTCTGAACACACAACACATCAAACCCTGAAGCAGAAGAGCATCTCTGAACACACAACACGTCCAACCTTGAAGCAGAAGAGCATCTCTGAACGCTCAACACATCAAACCCTGAAGCAGAAGAGCATCTCTGAACGCTCAACATGTCCAACCTTGAAGCAGAAGAGCATCTCTGAACACACAACACATCAAACCCTGAAGCAGAAGAGCATCTCTGAACGCTCAACACGTCCAACCTTGAAGCAGAAGAGCATCTCTGAACGCTCAACACATCAAACCTTGAAGCAGAAGAGCATCTCTGAACGCTCAACCTGTCCAACCTTGAAGCAGAAGAGCATCTCTGAACGCTCAACACATCAAACCTTGAAGCAGAAGAGCATCTCTGAACGCTCAACACATCAAACCTTGAAGCAGAAGAGCATCTCTGAATGCTCAACACATCCAACCTTGAAGCAGAAGAGCATCTCTGAACGCTCAACACATCAAACCTTGAAGCAGAAGAGCATCTCTGAATGCTCAACACATCCAACCTTGAAGCAGAAGAGCATCTCTGAATGCTCAACACATCCAACCTTGAAGCAGGAGAGCATCTCTGAACACTCAAAATGTCCAACCCTGAAGAAGAGCATCTCTGAACACTCAACACATCAAACCCTGAAGCAGAAGAGCATCTCTGAACACTCAACACATCAAACCTTGAAGCAGAAGAGCATCTCTGAACACACAACACGTCCAACCTTGAAGCAGAAGAGCATCTCTGAACGCTCAACACATCAAACCTTGAAGCAGAAGAGCATTTCTGAATGCTCAACACATCAAACCTTGAAGCAGAAGAGCATCTCTGAACACACAACACATCAAACCCTGAAGCAGAAGAACATCTCTGAACACTCAAAACGTCCAATCTTGAAGGACAAGAACATCTCTGAACGCTCAAAACGTCCAATCTTGAAGCAGAAGAGCATCTCTGAACGCTCAACACATCCAATCTTGAAGGAGAAGAGCATCTCTGAACGCTCAGCACATCAAACCTTGAAGCAGAAGAGCATCTCTGAACAATCAAAACGTCCAAGCTTGAAGCAGAAGAGCATCTCTGAACGCTCAACACATCAAACCCTGAAGCAGAAGAGCATCTCTGAACACTCAAAACGTCCAACCTTGAAGCAGAAGAGCATCTCTGAACACTCAAAACGTCCAACCTTGAAGCAGAAGACCATCTCTGAACACTCAACACATCAAACCTTGAAGCAGAAGAGCATCTCTGAACGCTCAACACATCAAACCTTGAAGCAGAAGAGCATCTCTGAACACTCAACACATCAAACCTTGAAGCAGAAGAGCATCTCTGAACACTCAAAACGTCCAACCTTGAAGCAGAAGAGCATCTCTGAACACTCAACACACCAAACCTTGAAGCAGAAGAGCATCTCTGAACACTCAACACGTCCAACCTTGAAGCAGAAGAGCATCTCTGAACACTCAACACGTCCAACCTTGAAGCAGAAGAGCATCTCTGAACACTCAACACGTCCAACCTTGAAGCAGAAGAGCATCTCTGAACACTCAACACACCAAACCTTGAAGCAGAAGAGCATCTCTGAACACTCAACACATCAAACCTTGAAGCAGAAGAGCATCTCTGAACGCTGAACACATCAAACCTTGGAGCAGAAGAGCATCTCTGAACACTCAACACATCAAACCTTGAAGGAGAAGAGCATTTCTGAACACTCAAAACGTCCAACCTTGAAGCAGAAGAGCATCTCTGAACGCTCAACACATCAAACCTTGAAGCAGAAGAGCATCTCTGAATGCTCAACACGTCCAACCTTGAAGCAGAAGAGCATCTCTGAACACTCAAAACATCCAACTTTGAAGCAGAAGAGCATCTCTTAACACTCAAAACATCCAAACTTGAAGGAGAAGAGCATCTCTGAACACTCAAAACATCCAACCTTGAAGCAGAAGAGCATCTCTTAACACTCAAAACATCCAAACTTGAAGGAGAAGAGCATCTCTGAACACTCAACACATCAAACCTTGAAGCAGAAGAGCATCTCTGAACGCTCAACACATCCAATCTTGAAGGAGAAGAGCATCTCTGAACGCTCAACACATCAAACCTTGAAGCAGAAGAGCATCTCTGAACACTCAACACATCAAACCTTGAAGCAGAAGAGCATCTCTGAACACTCAAAACGTCCAACCTTGAAGCAGAAGAGCATCTCTGAACGCTCAACAGATCAAACCCTGAAGCAGAAGAGCATCTTTGAACACTCAAAACGTCCAACCTTGAAGCAGAAGAGCATCTCTGAACACTCAACACATCAAACCTTGAAGCAGAAGAGCATCTCTGAACACTCAAAACGTCCAACCTTGAAGCAGAAGAGCATCTCTGAACGCTCAACACGTCCAACCTTGAAGCAAAAGAGCATCTCTGAACGCTCAACACGTCCAACCTTGAAGCAGAAGAGCATCTCTGAACACTCAACACATCAAACCTTGAAGGAGAAGAGCATCTCTGAACACTCAAAACGTCCAACCTTGAAGCAGAAGAGCATCTCTGAACGCTCAACACATCAAACCTTGAAGCAGAAGAGCATCTCTGAACGCTCAACACATCAAACCTTGAAGCAGAAGAGCATCTCTGAACGCTCAACACATCAAACCTTGAAGCAGAAGAGCATCTCTGAACGCTCAACACGTCCAACCTTGAAGCAAAAGAGCATCTCTGAACACTCAACACGTCAAACCTTGAAGGAGAAGAGCATCTCTGAACGCTCAACACGTCCAACCTTGAAGCAGAAGAGCATCTCTGAACACTCAACACGTCAAACCTTGAAGCAGAAGAGCATCTCTGAACGCTCAACACGTCCAACCTTGAAGCAGAAGAGCATCTCTGAACACTCAAAACATCCAAACTTGAAGGAGAAGAGCATCTCGGAACACTCAAAACGTCCAACCTTGAAGCAGAAGAGCATCTCTGAACACTCAACACATCAAACCTTGAAGCAGAAGAGCATCTTTGAACGTCCAACACATCAAACCTTGAAGCAGAAGAGCATCTCTGAACGCTCAACACGTCCAACCTTGAAGCAGAAGAGCATCTCTGAACACTCAAAACATCCAAACTTGAAGGAGAAGAGCATCTCTGAACACTCAAAACATCCAACTTTGAAGCAGAAGAGCATCTCTTAACACTCAAAACATCCAAACTTGAAGGAGAAGAGCATCTCTGAACACTCAAAACATCCAACCTTGAAGCAGAAGAGCATCTCTTAACACTCAAAACATCCAAACTTGAAGGAGAAGAGCATCTCTGAACACTCAACACATCAAACCTTGAAGCAGAAGAGCATCTCTGAACGCTCAACACATCCAATCTTGAAGGAGAAGAGCATCTCTGAACGCTCAACACATCAAACCTTGAAGCAGAAGAGCTACAACAGCAGAAGACACACACCGGTGACACTCCTGTCGGCTGAGAACAGCAAACTGAGGATACAATTCACACCAAAACTGGACAATAGAAGATTGGAAAAACATTGCCTGGTCTGATGAGTCTCGATTTCTGCAGTGACATTCAGATGGTCGGGTCAGAGGTGTATTGTGTTAAATTTAATATTTAATTTAATATTCAACAATAATATTGATCTGCTTGCATTGACACTATTATACAAGAACTGAACTGAGCTGGACGATGACATCACAGTTTACTCCAGAGCGGCTATATATATATATATATATAAATGAACTAAATTAATAACTTTTTTAAAACAAAAATTAAACATCACTGAACTTAATTAAGCTGAACTGTGACGCTATTATCTTCTGGAAACAAACTTTTTTAGCATTATTTTCCTGTTATCTCTGTAAAACTGCTTTGAAACAATCTGTATTGTAAAAAGCACTATATAAATAAATGCAGAGTTGGGAATGTTACTTTAAAAAAGTAATTAGTTATAGTTACTCACTACTTGTTCCAAAAAGTAACTGAGTTAGTAACTGAATTACTCTATAATAAAAGTAACTCGCTACCAGGGAAAGTAACTCTTTGCGTTACTGTTAAAAAAAAAGTTGCTATAGGCTATGTCAAAGAATTTGGATTTTTTTTAGCAGTTTTCACAAGTCAGTTGAAATGAGTAGAACAGAAGTAGTGCTTATATCTCCACCTTGAAAATGCCAACTTGTCATCGGATTGCTCCTGACTCGCCATCTCTGCTGCTTCATCGAATCTCTGTTTAGCTGTTGTGTGTGTGTTTGTGTGTTTGTGTGTGTGTGTTGCACGTGTGCTGGCATGTGTGTAAAAACACTGGCTCTGATTGGCTACCATGAAATATGTCTCTGCCTTAGCCAATCATAATCGCACATAGGCGACGATTTAGATTTCGTCATGAGTCATTTTGTACCCACCCGTTTTGAAACATTGAGTTTATTTTAGCTATTAAATAAGAGATCTAGCGCTAAAATCGGTTGTTTTTGAAATCAAGCCGAGCGCTCGTGTCCGCTGCTATCAGTGTCATGGATACAGTGTTCTCTTGTGGCTCGCACATTCTTCACTCGGACACGCTCTTCAATCTATCGCCGTTGTGGAGACTCTATTTATTCCGGTGAAATCACAAAATAAAATGCACACAAACGTGTCCCTGCTTGATATATATTGTAACCACTGGTGAACATATTCAGTTTTGATGAGAAAAAAAAAAACTATACGAATGCGGATTAGCACCCTTAACCTCTGACACGCTTGGCAAAAGATCTACCAGTAGACCATTTAAGAACTCAAACAAAATCTGCGGATCGATGGATTTATTTACGGGTTGAGCAGAGAGGCTGCACAGTTTGACAAGTTTGTAGCATAGGTTTGTACCCAGCACTTCTGAATATGCACTTCTGAATGCGTCTCTGTCCCCAGCACATTTCAAACTGACGCCCGTGGTAACGCACCGCATTTAACGTCCAGTAACGTTAACAGCGTTGTAACGACGGGAAAAGTAATTAGTTTGATTACCCCGTTACTGAAAAAATAACGTTGTTACCGTTATATTCCAAACACTGAATAAATGTGTCTTGACTTGTCATGTGACTATTGGATATTGCTGACCATCTCCATCCCTTTATGACCCCAGTCTGTCCTCCAACAGATATTCAACTGACTATAAGTAACTTTACTACTACATGTAAACTTATTCTAACCCTAACCCTAGCAGTCTGTTAATACTCTATTAATACTAATGAGAGTTAGTAAACATGTAGATGCAACGTTATTTATAGTCAATAGAAAGTGTTAAAGGAACCATCAAAATAAAGTGAAACCCCACAGTGAACTCATCTACTGATGGCTATACTTCCAGCAGGATAACACACATGTCAACACACAAGCTCAAATCATCTCAAACTGGCTTCTCGAACATGACAATGAGTTAACTAAACTCAAATGGCCTCCACAGTCGCCAGATCTCAATCCAGTAGAGTACCTTTGGGATGTAGTGGAACAGAGATTTGCATCATGGATGAACAGCCGACAAACAATTTAAAAAACATTGTTTTGTTTATTGTGGATTGGTTATTATTATCAGGGATTGGTCAGCTGTGATAATAAACCTAAACCTACAATCTGATTGGATGAATGTTGCTACAGGACCATGATATTGATCCAGAAACACGTTATAATTGGCAAAATGACCTTGAAGTCAACCTGAAATCGTCACTGCACCAAGCTACCACCACAGTATCTTATTTCTAAGGAGCAATAAAGGAGATGCTAAAACACAGCAGTAAAAGTCGACATTCACAATGATCTACGAGGGAAGCGACTGACAGAGATTAACAGCTCATTTGCAGACATTCCTCTGGGGAGTGATCCTGACTCAAGCGACAGCACATGTCTACCTGCTTTCTCAGCCGTTAGGCCCTGTTAACCAGCCATTTTTTATGTTTTAACCAGAAGAGGATTTGTGTCAGTACCAAATGATTAAAAACAAGTTGTCCACTTTGTTGTGGTCATCGTTGACAAATCAAAGTTTCAGGTTAAGCTGAGGTCTCGCTTGAAGGATCCACATGGGATAATTTCCCCCTTGATGTTTCTAGTAGAATTGAGTTGACAGTTCTTATAAATGAACTTTTAATCTAACCCTCCACATCACCTCAGAAAGCCTTGGTTGAAATCAATTATTCCTTTGAAATAACTAGTAGGTTTTTAGGCGCCAAGCTGAAGTTTGCATTAAACGGCATGCCAGACAACCATATAATTCCACCAAGATCATCAGAATCTGTTGTTTTGGAATTCAGGTTTGCAAGCTAAATCCTGTTGCTTTTATTAAAACGTATCTTTCTTTGCGTGTACAGAGGAATTTGTTCCTGGGCATTGATGCCAACTAGCCAAACACAACGGTTATATTTGGCCCGGGGAAGTTTAAAATTGCCGTTCATTCATCCACGGTAAAGTGTGACAGTAATTTGCACACTGTCTTCAGTGGCAATTTGCGGCGCCTCTCAGTTTCAGAGAACAAAATGAAGCTATTGGCTCATCATGAGGTTTTGTTGACTGTCACTTAATTGATACCAGATACTCAACATACTGCAGACCTTTCTAAAGTAACAAAGTCCATATGCCCACGTCATTATTTCTAAATACAGTCTGAATGGATCACAGTGGTGCTATCCTTGATGTTCAGACTCTTATCAACATCAAATATTGTATGCCTAATGCAAGGAAGGAATGAACTGTGAACATTAAGGTCTTGTGATAACCTACTCTCTTAAAAATAAAGGTTCTAGAAGGTTTCTAGACCTTCTCCCAAAGAACCTTTCAGCAAACAGTTCCTAAAATAACCACTTTTTTTGTGTGTGAAGAACATTTGAATTTTCTGAAGAACCTTTTCCCACTATTAAGAACCTTTTGTTCAATGAAATGGTTCTAAGGGTGATGAAGGTTCTTCATGGAACCGGTAGGGGCTTTCGCACCAGAAGAACGTCTTCATAGTTCTTATAACTAATGGTGGAAATACTGTTCTTGCCGTGCTTGCGATTTCAACTCTAGGATTGCCTACTGAGGGAACTAAATTAGCTCTTAAGTCAGTGTCTAACGAGTGATACAAATGTATGTCAGCTGGCCGCCATTTAAAAAAGTCACGCAGTTTATAGCCTACATATGTATTTCTGCTCAGCTAGCGACAACCACTCAGCAACGCTATAATACTTTTTCGTATACCGTTTACTTTCCTTGTTTAGCAGTTTTATCTAATAACATATAAGATAGGACTGTTAAACAGATCGTAAACTAATGAAGATGGAGAATGGGAGTGGTGTGTGGTCAGGATCTTGCTAAGTCGTTCTCAGCGGCGTCAAAATATACAAGTCAGTCGCTCAGACAAAATAAAAGTCCCACACAACAACCAGGGGTGCGTTTCCCGAAAGCATCGTTAGCCAACTATGGTTTTAAGTTCCACCGTTATCAGCATAGTTCAACGAGTCGGTGTTTCCCGAAACCATCGTTCCAACGAACATTCGCAAACAGCATCGCAAAGTTGTGTGTTTGGAACGACAGCTCTCGACCGGTGGTTAGATGCATAGTTTCTTGTTTGCATGACATGTGGACTCAATAAATGCTTATCTTGAGCCAAATAAGCAAGCTGACATTCAGGACAATCTTTTATTTCAAATATACAGTATACAAATGTCATTCACGTCTTTTAGTTTGTCAAGAGATTTAAAGCGTAGTTTTTGAAGAGTGCGCATGTGCGAACGTGCTCTAGTACGTGAGAACGAACTTATGATTGAATCTGGAAATAAAGCTAAATAACTGAGAAAAATGAGAAATAGTCCTCAGATGCCATGTCCATAATTTATAGCAAAAAATCTAGCATTAATTCGATCTCAAACAGATTCATTAAAAGGAGATATTACTCCAACACCTGCGTTTGTGACATCATTAACCAACGTGATTGAACGACAAATCTGCGACACTATGGTTTAGGGAAACTAGTCGAGTAGCTAGTTGATTTCTTCAACGATGCATCGTACTATGGGAGTGAAGCAGTGAGGGCAGGTTGAAGCGGCTTACGTCACTTCAGAGTTCCTACTGTCAGTTTCGAATGCAATCAGGAAAATGTTCCTAGGGGAACATTTAGCTCTCTGTGGATTGCCCTGGTGGCGAGTTCCTATATAACTGCGAAAACCCCTAAAGATGCCAATAAAGAATGGTTATTTTTAAGATATGGGACGTCCAACTCATTTCCATGAATCAGGTCTTTTCAAAGCACTTCATCCCAGCTTGCTTCGGGGAGATTTTCCTGCAATTAGTGGACTATAAGTTGATTTGGACAAATTAGTCGGCTAAATTACAAATTACCGAAGGGAGCACCTACGCTCACAGTGGGTAAACAGTGTGATCATTGCCTTGAGGAAAAACATTAATAGCGTATGCAAGATTGATGCACTATGGTTAGTCAATGAAAACAAATAAATCACAAACCAGTGAAAACCTTGAAATGCATGTCAACCATTTATTTTCCCTTATAACTCTTCAATGAACTATTCCATGTTTTGTAATAGGGATGATCTTAAATTGTCAGCCCTGTTACCATGATTTTGTATACATTTTATATAGTTGATATTTGAAAAGGGGATATGTGTAGAAATACCAGCACTACTTTTTTTTTCTCTACAAAGAAAACCCTGCTGTACTTTTGCGAAGCATTGAAATATAAATTTTCCTCTTATTTCATATTTATTTCATCATCATGTCTCCTTAAGGGCTCCACCCTTACAACATTTTGGATTGATTACTATTTGTAATTCCTTTTACCAAAAGTACCAATACACTATGGTTAGTGTAGCAAAACCGTGGTTAATTTGTGGTTACCATGGTTTAACTAAAAGTTATTTTTGTATTATTATTTATTTTATTATTTTAGTTTTAGTATTTTGTAAGGGCGTATTTTATGACTTTGGTCATGAGACTTGCAATTAAATTAATCTCTAAAACCGTCAACTCTTACTGTCAACCCTGTTACCTTTCAGAAGATTTAGATATAGTTTGAAGACAAACTTTGATGTTGGCTTGACAAAGTCTTATCTGAATGTTTTTAGCATGTTAGCATGTTTCCAGCTTGATTTAGCAAGTTGCTAACATGTTTTTAGCATGCTTTAACTCAATGCTATTGTTTTAGCACATTGCTTATATTACTAGCATGTTTTAGCACATTTCTAGCACTTTTTGTCAAGCCAACTTAGCTAGAGATGGCACAATGCAATTTATTTGCACTAAGACACGTTACCCAGAAAGTTTAAAATCGTACAGAAAAGTACTTTAAAAAAATGGAAACAAGAACTCATTTTAAGACTCTAATACAGATATAAACATGATATTTTGCAGACAACTTCATCAGCTTTCGAGCGACTGCTTTAGCCAAAGTCCTTCAATTTGACTTGTCACATGTTTCTCATTCAGAGCACTTTAATTCCATTGTGAAATATTTCCGTAAGCTTTTGATTCAAACCAGACATGAAAATGTCCTTCAGAGAAGATCTGTACCAGCATTTACTGCCCATCCAGGACTGATCTGCTCTAGCAAGGATTCAGGGCCTTCATTTTGACCATTAAATCTTCCAAAAGCTGCATTAAAGGTTATTTTACACTTCGTTATTACAAATTGACCCCAAAAGCATGAAATGCAAGACAGAAATTTAAGCAGGAATGAGCAGGGAGGCACGGTTATTTGCAGCGCTAGCTCGCTTTACATATTTAGCTCTTTTCTGAAAAACACTTCAATGGGTAAATAAGGATCTGGTTTCATGGGATGCTACAGTGAACCTTGACCAGCGAGCCATTCCATATTGAAGCAGCAGAAATCAATTAAATGTGTTCGACCTGTTTGAGAACGCTTTCATTCACCGCTACAGACACCGGCCCAGGCAACAACAGTATTCATTTCATCCCCAGAGTCAAATATTTCCCACAATTATACATATTATGGATTGATGCAGGTTATAAAATGTAAACCGTAGACAATATTTTTTCTATTTGATTTTTTTTCCTCATTTTAGAGAATGTTAAGTTAAAAAAAAAAATCAAACTTATAATCTGGCTTGTATTTTAACATAGAATCATGCCTGCATTATTATTATTACTATTATTATTATTTACAACTTTACATAAAAGCTCAAATGGCTTTCAAGAATACACAGTTTAAAGTTTTACTCTTGTCACAGATCCAGACTTTCAGTTGGAAAATAGGAAAATTCATCATAAAAATATAAAATTGTTACTATTTTAAAGATTTAAATATTTATACTGTGCAAAAATATAATATATAAAGGACATTTTTCTATCTAATTACTCATTTTAGAGAATACAAAAGTATTCCACAACTTTATTATTATTATTATTTACTACTTTGCATTAAAGGTCAAATGTAGTTTTATTCTTGTCACAGATCTTTCAATTGTAAAGTATGAAAATTCATCATAAAATTTTACTAATTAAAAAAAAAAAACTTTTTTAAACTATTAAATATTTATATTGTACAAACAAACATAATATAAAAATATATTGTGTTCTTCCTTGCATCAAAATTTTTACGATAGTACGCATATATTATATTTAAAAAAATAAACAATTCATAATGATTTGATGATATAACACTGAATGGGAAGTGATATACATTTAAAATGTATAGTATAGGGATTTAGAGATTTTTTTCTTGATCTGGTCCTGATTGGTTGTGGGGGAAAAAAAAGATAAGAAAACGAAAGAATTCCTCAATGTTGCATTTGCATGTATTTCCACGGTTAGTAGACAAATTCAAGTGCAAGTATGAAAAGTGCATTTCTAAGTGTCTACAGTTAAAGAAACGCCCATATTTACAGTATGTGTGATCCATACTGCGATATTCTAATGCATCAGCGTTCATTTAAATGTATTCCAAATGTGAACCTGGAAAACCAGCAGAAATGTGTGAAAATATGCCTCTGTGAAACTATGTCTGCATTTAAATGAAGATTCCTTTGAGATCACAATCTTCCCTCTGCCAGAATGAATTCATTTTGCATCTGAGTTTTGACAGATTGCGCTTCAGATTTGTTTGTCTTATTAAGCAGGCATTGCATCTGTCCATGTTTTTAAAGTACTGACAATCACTTCAATTGCTTAAGAAACCAGAAAAAAAAGAGAACATACGCCTGACAACATCAACATCAAACAAGCATGAAATCAACCAACAATTCTTCCCCAATGAATCATACATTATTAAACAGTATTGATTAGGTATGTATCACTATTACTTTTGCTTATACTTTGGGTTATATTTTTCAAAACCCTTACTGGAATAGGAATCTCATTTCAGTCAGTTTAATTTCTTTTTCGAAAAATAAAAAGTTAAAATAAAAATAAACAAATCTCAATATTTATTAGTAAGATAACGTGCAGTTTATCATGATGTATTGCTCTGGTCTTAGTCTTCCTCTTGTGTGGACACCCGGGCTTGTTGTTTGGGTTCTGTGTGTATTTCATCTAACGGAATGATTCAGCAAACCCCTCAAGCACTCATTTTACACATTAGTGGTTGTGTGACTCTTTCAGATCTGCTTCCCAGTCCAAATGGTTTGGATGAATATTCTTAATAAAGGCCACATTAATGCTAAATACACACCCTAATTGCTTCACCCTAATTTAATAAAAAATGATGAAGGGGGAAAATAATGTCCCCACGCAATAGAGTCCTGTTAGAAAATGTTTTGGTGTATCTTAGCAAGATGGTAGAGTTACAGGAATATTTTTTTATTTATTTATTTATTTTTGCAATGGCATCATACATTTAGAAACAGCACGCAGGCACGCATGCACACACACACACACACACACACACACACGCGGCACACACACACACACAAAGCTGAGATTTAAAAACATTAATAATAATTGTCTATTATTGTAATTCAGTTGTAATAATAATAATAATTTTGCTGTTGTTAATACTATTTCTTTCATAATAATATTATTTCATTTGTTTCGTTTTTAATAATAGTGATTATTATTATTATTATTACAAATTATTGATACAATTGCTAGTACTACGGCTATAATAAGTAAAAACATTTTGATATGTTTTGCTATGTTGATTTTCAAAGATGTTAAGATCATTGAAAATACAAGCAATATTTATCCATTAAGTGATAGATTAATACTTTCATTAATAATTAATAATATTTACTTTATAATCATATTTAATAGTCTTTAATAGTTTAATAATAATTTTAAAGTTTAATAATTTAATATTTAATAGTTTAATAATATTTTTTGTAATAATAATAATAATATTGATTATTAGTAAAATAATGAGCACAAACTTAATATATTTTAGGAACTACTTGTAATAATATAAGAAAACATATTTTGGTTGCATTTAACTTATTTGAAAATTAACATGACAAAGGGTATTTTTTCATTATTTTACTAATTATTAATAATATTAGCTAAATTAATTATATATTATTGACTACATAACAACAACAATAACAATAATAATAACAACAATTTACAATAATAACAACAATAACATTTTATTTATTTATTTACTCACATTCAAAGCATTTGAAAGTATTAATCTCTCAGTTTGTAAATAAATATTGGTGTATTTTCATTGAGCTTAACATTTTGAAAATATACATAACAAAATCAATAAAAACACAAGCAATATTTATCCATGGACTAATACTTTGAGATGTTTTGACAGATATGTTCTCTGAAAGGGGTTTGACATAATTCTGATAAACTGTAATGTTTTAGTCACAAGGAAGATAAAAAAGGTTCCAAAAATGTTCAAATGACACAAAAAAGGTATTAATTATATAAACAAACCAAATTAATCCACAGATGAGCAGGTAACGTGACAGCGTGTGAACAAAGCAACACAAACAATACCGGAAAAATGACTGAAAGGAAATGAGGAACTAAAGATAAAAAACAACTAAAGGTCCATGAAAACTAAACTAAACTGAGCATAACCGAGACATTAACGAAAGCTGCCCATTTTCTTTTTCCATTTTTAAAGTCTCCTAATGAGGTTTCAAATAGAAATATCTTATTGTCAAGAGCCAGTCCAAAATACCATCATTCAATAGATCTGGAAACCATTGATATTAATTTATATCAAGTTGCTTGCTTTATGTCCATGACAGAGGATCTCAGTGCAAACCATGCTGTCTCAACATATACTGTATCATATATCATCAGTGGCTAGATCACTATTTGAATCTGGTCCTACCAATACTGAATCATGACCACATAATAAGAAGATATGCCTTTCATAATCTGTTGAGTTTTGGCCGTTTCCCAGTCTCCATACTTGTGCACAGGACAGCTTTTAAAGCCAGCGTTCTCTTTCAGTTCAACTAATTGTCATAGTGGATCAATAGTTTCAAAATAATCTTGTTTAGTAAGATAAAGTTATATGTTTAGCTAAATATCCGTATAATAAAACATTCTGTTTAATGGGAAAATAATGTGCTTATTTTCTTTTGGCTAAGTATATCCATGTCAGTCACCAGTTTACTGAGCATTCAAGTTGTTCCTTTACTTCAGGTTTGTGCCCTGAAATAATGTTGTTGAGCAATAAAAGGCATTAAAGGATTAGTTCACCCAAAAATTACAATTCTGTCATCATTCACTCCCCCTAAAGTTGTTTCAAACCTGTATGAATTTCTTTCTTCAGCTGAACACAAAAGAAGATATTTTGAAGAATGTCTGTAACCACACAGGTGATGGACCCCATCTTTTTTTTCCCGACTATGGAAGTCAATGGTACAAATGGTAGAACAACTTCGTATGATTTGTCTAAACCCAGTGACGGGTAGGTTTAGGGGCGGGGTCAGGTGTTGGTCATTCGTACGAGTTAGCCAGCTCGTAAAATACGTACTTATTGCCGTGAGATCGGGCTGGTTTCCTCAACTGTTGTGTATTTAGCATCACTGTATTTAGCATCATGCTACACCCCTTTTTGTTGGTAGAATTAGCTTGTTACTGGAAAAGTGATGCTGTTTTGAAAACAACTATTGTCACGCTACTAAAAAACTGAGTCAAGTTAGCAGTGTAGCTACTTTTGTTTATTAGCTACTGTTCCTCATCAACCAATACACCAGTTTCGCTTGATAACGTGACGGCTTTATATATTTAAACCGTGTCTGGGCTCAGCGTCTCCCGTTCTAACCTTGTCTACCTCCCCGTCTCTCTCCCTTCAGCTCATTATCAGCCGTCTGTCTGTTTGATGTGGTTAGCCGCGGGAGCTGCATTTGAAGTCTGTGTGGCCCGTCTATCATGAACATGCTAATCCAGCGGAAAACCAAGCTCCAGACACCTGTTCCACGCAACATCTGTCCCTGGCACAGCTGCCTTCCCGTGCCCTTCACACAGCGCTCCGGAAACTTGGAAGGACACCATTTGCAGTGCCAGGTTTAGCAGTGACATTGTGCGGCTATTTGGGGGCAGGTATCTTCTCATTCAGAAATACAGCTGAATGAATTTACACAGCAGAATTAATCTTGAGTCATTCATTGGAATACTGTATATTGGAATACTGCCACTGAAAATCCCAATTGATTTTTATGGAAAGTTTGCCGAATTTATTCACAATTCGAAACCACCTTCTTTACATAAATGTATATTACTAGTGTAACAAAACAAGCATTATTATAATATTATATTATTAGTTTGTGCTACAGACATGAATGATACTCCAAATTGAGTAGCTTAATGAGAAGAAGTGTGCTAATATTTGATTATGTTCTCCTGTAGTGGACATAAACTTGTGAGTTTCTCTAATCATCCAGACCACTAGAGGGCACTGCCCACTGCAGAGCGATTGAAGGAAGAGATCGTCTGGGGAGGAACCCTCACACTTGGGATATTTTATTAGTTTAGTGCACCAAATATTGTGGACAAACAAGGTTCTCCACATGGAGTTACTTATTAATTATTACGGACATACTATAACAGAATATACTTAAGTGTGAATTGACAGCCCGATCTCACGGCAATTCGTGAGAATTTTACGAGGTGGCTAATTCGTACTAATTCATACGACCTCACTCGTACAAATTCGTACGATTTTTGCTAATTCGTACATATTTTACGAGTTACCAAATTCGTATGAATTCGTACGAATGACCTACCCCTGACGCCGCCCCTAAACCTACCCATCACGTGGGTGTAGGCAAATCGTACGAATTCGTATGAGTGAGGTCGTATTAGTACAAATTAGCCACCTTTTAACCACTCGTACGAATTCGTACGAATTGGTCATGAGATAGCGTTAGAATTGAATGTAATGATTTTGGACACTTAATTCCATGTTATTTTCAATTAAATGAAAATGTGTTTAAATGTATATAAAATGGAATTAGTTAAATTTAAGAGTGCTATTTGACGCACTTTATTAGGACTTAAGTACGTCTTTAAATCTAATTTCTTATTTACTTTAATTTTCGTTGAAATATGGTTAAAGTGTACTGGCGAATGAACTGACAAGCAATTTAGTTGCAATAAAGTTGCAGTTTAGTACATTTAAAATATAAATATTAAATATTAAAATTAAAATATTTACTTTAAAGAGATTAAAATTAAAGAGTTAAAAAAATACTTTACATGTGCTTTTGTATGTTAGTCAACACCTCAAAATAAGTGTACGTCTTTAAAGCACTACAAAAGAGTATTAAAACAGATTGATTTAAAAAGCAATCCAAAATAAACTTTTAATTCAACGTTATTACAAAGTGCACGTTTTAAAAGTGTACTTAAGTGTGTTAAGAAACAGTCATGAAAATGGACTCTATTTAAGCACACTTAAGTGTCCTTTAATTAATTCATATTTTATTATCTGCAAGTACAGTTTTATGATTTGAAGTACTCTACAAGTGCACAATCAACACAATTAAGCGCTCTTATTATTCACTAGGGGGTTTGTATTCAGGTACATCCTTGCTGCTATATTGTCCATCTGCATAATCAAAATCTTGCTTGATTTGTGTCTGCCAATGCTGACTGTTTCATTTGTCTTCCTGTTGAAAATATGACAAGACTAATTGAATAATGGATTCACTACCTTTTTTTAGGAGACCCATTCGTTCTTAAAATTCTGTATTCCATATCTCAGTTTCTCCAACTTCAACTGAAATATAAATCAGGGATTTTGAGCCATATATCATTCATCCATAGCTTCTAGAATAATAGACTTTTCCACCAGGTATTCTCAATAGGGTCTATTCAACTTTATGATTCAAATCCTGACACCACTCTGACCAGGATATTTTCAAACAGCTCTTGAAAGGACTGCTGGTAACAGTTACAATATATCAGTACCTCTCAATCAAGCCCAAAGAGATGGCAACATGATTTATCGGCAGCCATTTCGCTCGTCAAAGATGTTAAACTTCCTCAAGCGAAATTGCTCTTACACACTGAGTAAATAGCCATTAGCAGTGTGTTTATTTGGAAGGACGAGACTGCATGGCTGAGGCCCAGACCTGAGTGGACACCATGCCAAAAAGATGAGGCCAGAGAGGAAGAGAAAAGAGCACAAGAGAGGAAGACCCAATTTATTTTTGGTAATTGGCTCCACTTGAGCAAACAGCCTCTCTTGCCCAGTGGCCTCTCAGATTCAGCTTGATGCCAGTGATAAAAGCAATAAACCATTTCCCTTGTTCACCAAAGCAGGGCGGGAGACACCAAATTAACATGGGTGCTATTTAGAGAGATGGCTTCCTGTTGCGGCTTCTTTTTCTGAAGTGTTCTGGACCTGTTACACACATGGGGTCTATTTAATATCTCTGACCTGTTGAGGATGTCTGAAACCTGAACGAGTCATTCTATTGGGTTGGTTCTTTTTAATGAAACAGTTGAACTGGTTCACAAAACCAGTTTGAATGATTTGTTCACGATTTAGACTCAGTACACCTTGATGTGAAAGTTGTGGACGTCCGACTCCGACTGATAAGCCTACAACTGATACTAGGAGATTCAGATTAAGTTAAGTTCTTATTTCAGTGTTTTAGGTCTAACTGAGCACAATGCATATCTTTCCAAGTACTCCTGGATGGGAATCACTGATGGAAACGATCAACAGAATCAGTCTTGTTTCATTGGAATGGTTCAAATGGAAATAAGTAGGACTTTGATTATTTTGCAATGCTGCATTTTTGCTTGCAGTGCATGGTAGAAGATTGTTGGTATATGATCCTTATTGCAGCACACATTTACATAAAGGGGAAACTACAGACCTTTTGCTCACCCCTTCAGTTTGCAGAAATCGGACATGGTTGTCATCACCTAATCCATGCTGTGAGGTGCCGATGTATATCTCGCCTTCCCAGCAGGACTGTCCTGTTCAGGAAAAAGGAAGCCCTATGAAACAATACGCTGGCTGGACTCCTGAGGCACGGTGGTGATAACAGACTCATCACCGGGCGCTTTGACAGATTGTGTTAGTCTAACTGTAAGGACCATAGCCAGCCAATATCTGTAAACCATTCTGAGAGGAGCAGAGGGCACGATAAATTCCCTGAAGGAGTGATTTAGGGCAGTCAGTGACCCTGGCAGCAAAGGTTGTAGTGAGTGATGAGGCACCGTTGGATATTGGGGCTGCATCTTCTGGACATAGTTGACTACTCATCGAGATGTACCACCTTAGATGGCCCTTATTTTATGGTGACATTTTCCATTGCTTGTCCTGTGAGGATCAGTGCTTGCCTGGTGTTCAGTGGGGGGATCTAGGAACCCCCTTTCAAAAGAAAAAAGTTGGGAATCCTGTTCCATGCAATCTTGTGACCCTCAGTCCTGTGACATGACTAGCAATAAAGCAGAAACAAATAATTGTCTGAAATTTATCAATGAGATGTTTTAAAAATTTAAAAGCCAAAGATAAACCATCCATCCATTTTCCAAACCAGTTGTCCCATGTAGGATTGTGGCGATGCTGGAGTCCTAGCACCTTAGGCAGGGAAACACCCTTGACAAATGGTCAGTCTCTCACAGTGCAAACACACAGAAAATTCACAGAAAATTCATAGGCTACATCCAAAATCATATACATGAAAAGAGTAGTATGCCCGAAACAGAAGGCGGAAATTACTCAAATGGCCTATTACTTCCGGGGTGAGATTCTGAAGTGTGCATTCGATGGACAACTCTCCCATGAGGCCACTAGAGAGGATTTGTGAATGCTAGTGAAGCGACACAACTGACGCTGGTGGTGGTGGGTCACATGATTCTAACAAGATGACGAATGTAGTACATCCGAAATACATTCATACTACACACATTCATGCTTTATAGAACATATTTTATTCAAAAGAAGCCCCAACATTCAACATCCACATTAATCCAGATATATTTGAAAACACCGTTTCATTTCAAAATGTTCTCCATCCGCACAAACGTTTTTTAAGCATTTTCCAAAAGTTGCTTGTCCAAACTGAAATGTCTGAAAACGTTAAAATCATTCTACGTATGCATAAAACGTAATAAAAGCTCACAGAGATGATACCAGACATAAGAGTTCTCACTCTATTCTTCTAGCACAAGTATTTTATTAGCAAAATATCCCTCCACTCACTCAATGGTGCGTTCAGCTCAAAATTATTATTCCATATGGTCTAAATTGCAATTTTCTGGAGACATAAACGGCATCTCAATGTGGACGAAAGGCCAAATCGTAAAGAAAAATATTCTATAATTTAATTTTTTCAGATTAAGGTTGACATAGTCTCAGAGCAGTAGCGGCCTTAGCTATGTTTCACCCGTTTGACAGGTATGCGCTTGAAAAAGACGGAAAATTAATGGGGGCTTGGGGCAAAAATGCCACCAAAACGAATAAAATTGTCCCCCAACAATCAAATATGGGTCAAAAATTTTCCTGTATTACTTCATGTTTTTAATTTTTATAACAGGATATAGAGTGCTGTTGTTCCCGTTTTTCAGCACAGTTGCAAATGTCTAGCCTACTGATTTTATACAACAGTTAATGTTAGGTGACTTTCATTTTAGACTAAGAACCTTGTCTGTTTTTGCTCTATTTCTCAACGAATCGACAGTAGAGCCACTGCACGCCTTGGAGCAACTGAATGAGTCCACGTTTTGAAGTAATCGTTTGACTGAATGACTGAATGACTTGTTCTAGGGTTGGATATCATTTTTATTTTTTTCGATACCGGTGCCAAATCGATATTTTTAAACCGGTATATCTGATAAAATCATACCTACGGTCCACCATGCTACAAGAAAGACTATCTGCACTTGCCTAGATGCCTCCAACTACTTGTTCGAAAATGGCCACCGAATTGCAAAGGCCACCTCTGCCTCAGAGAGTATGCGATTTCTGATGCGGCCATACTCTCACTCTTCAGGCAAGCTCTGATTCACCTATCCAACGAGAGGACCTGGAAGAAACCCATACCAACATGGGGAGAACATGAAACTCCTCACAGAAAGGTCTCCTGGCTTAGTCGGGAATCAAACCTTTTAGCTGTGAGGAGGCCATATTGCTACACAAAGAAAAACTATGATTAAGTGTAGACAAGAAACATTGGGAATAAAGTGCGGTTCACAAAACATTGAAGCTGTTCCTTAGTCGATGTTTATGCAACAAGCTGGAGATGGGAATATTAATATCACAAGTGGCCTCATCCATTTGATTAAATTCAGTCATATGAGCAGTAGAATTAGAGTTAGCAAGTCATGCAAAGCAACTTCCAGTGCATTTACTTCAAGGACAATCCTGGCACAATGGTTACAGTAACCCCTCAGTTAATGAATCAGCCCTTCCGGTTTCAGCCACTGCCCTTGGATAGGAAAAGAGCCACATGACAACGAAGAATGCCAAGTTTTTTTTCTTTTTTTTTTTTTTTCTGGATAAGTAAATCTACTGGGTATTCCGGTGAAGTTAAGAGTTTCGCGTGACTGGGGAGCAAATGTCGGGAGTTTAGTTTTGTGGTTTCGTGTTTAGCTTCAGTGGCTCGTGTTTTTCCTTAGCTGTTCCCCCAGGTGCCAAAGAGCCAGTCAACTGAGGCTGAAATGAAAAGAAGACGAAAAAATGAAAGAAAATACATACAACTTCCAAAACACTCCCAAGTGTCACCAAGAATCTAGGTCAGATTTACCGTTATGCTTGGTGGGACGTCATGTGCAGTCTGTTTGAAACAGTTTCTTAATTGCTTATTTTTTTCTTATTACTTCAATGTTTCAATACAATGATAAACAAGAGTCTAAGATAAAGAAAAAATCAACATTTAAAAATCTAGTGTAGAATGCATGTTATATAATCTTTTTATTTATATGGTATTGAAAAACGGATACCAATTTCAAGAAAAATTTAAATGTATTTCCTCAAAATGTAATGTAAAAAAAGTAATATGTTTTCATTACACACTGTATATGTTTTTTTTAAATAAATATAACATTTTTAAATATATTGGCACCATTTTAAATGTATATACTGTATATATATATATATATATATATATATATACATACTGTATATATGCTTTCCTTTTTAGAAATAATAATAATCTATAAATATATATATTTTTAAATAAATTATTAGATCCAAACAAATGAGTGTCGGGTCATTTACACTTTTACCAAATTTGCTCCAAAAAAGTAGCCTTCAACCTCAATAACAAACAATTTGGAAAACGTTTTCTCCTCCCTTTTAAAAGTTGATAAGCCTATTTATTGTGCTATCATAACTATATCCTTTATGTTTATATGGCTAGGTGCATTTAGCACCCATGTCTGCACAGACCCATTTCTGAGTCACGACAGACCAGTTTAGAAACACTAGAGAATTTAGTCTAGTCAGTCAAACCAATGTCTCTGAACAAGCGCCTTTAGCAGTGTGTGTTTTACAGTCTGTTCAGTTCCACAGATCTCCTTTCAGTCGTTTGTAAGAGTTAATAGGTCCTCTGCCTTGTGTGCTTCCACTCCAAGAGAATACAGCACCTTTCATCGGATTTCAACAGAGTCCTGGAAAGAACCTCTGTGTTTGTCTTGGACATAAAACAATCTGTCACCTTTTACAGAATGGTCAAAAAAGCCAAGAAACTTTTCCAGTATTTCTACAGGGAACTTCAAGTTAGACAGGTTCCTGTGGAAGCCAGTTGAAGTATAAAAGAAAAGAAAAATTTTCTTCTAATTTTGGTGCTAAATATAACTACAAAAATTCAATTAATCATATAAATGTAAAGGATAACAACATTAGGTTCACCAGGGGGAGAAAAGCTTTCTATATCTTTTGCTGTTGACGTTTTGTGTGGTCTGAGATCATGAAACCACAGAAATTAATTAAACTTTTTGATTTATATCCCGGAGATATAATTAAATACTTAAATTATCAACATAACACACGAAAAAAAACCCTGGAAAATAAAGAATCTAATTGTAATAATAGTACATATTATTGAGCTTATGCAGTGTAGTAATGTCACAATAAAAGCGCATTTTAAAACATATTTTAATAATCTTTTGTTACGCTTTAAATAGACCATTGGCTGAACGTCTGATGCATATGGCACATCAAAATGGAAACACTTCAGGTGTTTCTGAGTCATCGTCTGATTGGTTGAATTCTACAGGATTTCCAGGAACGTGTTTCGTGTTCTTTAATGGTCCGGCTGGAACAGCCCGATCTCACGGCAATTCGTACGAATTTTACGAGGTGGCTAATTCGTATTAATTCATACGACCTCACTCGCACAAATTCGTAGGATTTTTGCAAATTCGTACATATTTTACGAGTTACCAAATTCGTATGAATTCGCACGAATGACCTACCCCTGACCCCGCCCCTAAACCTACCCATCACGTCGGTTTAGACAAATCGTACACATTCGTACGAGTGAGGTCGTACAAATTAGTACGAATTAGCCACCTTTTAATCACTCGTACGAATTCGTACAAATTGGTCGTGAGATAGCGTTGGCTGGAAACAAAGATGCCATGATGCCAAACCCCCTTATGGAAAAAGAAAGTTGGCGGCATAGACTCTTTAAAATACGTTCAAGAGTTTTACACACCGGTCTGTTATTGTACGGACAAAAGAAGATATTTTTTAAAATATCTCGATATTGTTTTTAGTCAATGGGCTCCAATGTTTTATTGTTTTGGACCCTACTGACTTTCTTTGTATGGACAAAAACATTCTTCAATATATCTTCCTTGTAATAAAAAAGGACATTTTTATTTTGTTTTAATTTGATACAATAAACAATAAGCATTGGGTTTCAACTTGATGTCCAATGAAAGATCGGGATCCTGAAGCAAAACCAGTTGTGAATCACTGATTTATGGTATTTAGGACAGTGAGTAATAACCCAACAACATATTTACCTCCAGACCAAAGCATTTGAGGAATTTCCTCACGCACCAGCTAATTTTAAAGTGACGAAAAGAGGGATGACGAGGGAAGACGCCACTATGCTCTAAATGGGTGGCTGTAATACATGGGATTGTAAAACGGTGCAACCGAAGTCATAAACCATCCATGCATTTTGGATTATGATGGATACCATTTGTCCCAAAGGCTTGTAAAGATTTCTAGTTTGGTGATATCACCACATTCCAGAGCTGGGATCCTGGGGAAAGTGTTTATATGGGATGGTGTCCAGACTGCCGTCAGCTCCAGAGACTTCTGCCCGTGGCTCCACTCGCCTGGGTGAACCATTTTCTTTGGCAAGCGAACGGACAGCAGTGATGTCACCGGTTCCCAGCACCAAATTCAACGGTCAACCGTAACTCTGTGGAAACCTGATCTTGTAGTCTAAACTTTGGAGTGTCTCAGCTCTTTGTTGTGTCCTTTCATCTAGAGGGAGGATGATGGGTAATCTACACAGTAGCTCAGACTAAAAATGAGAGACATGGGCACCCCGGGCGTTCTGGGAACAGGCCACCATGACGCACCGACAGCTGGGGTTATACTTGTTGAGCCTACGGTCATAAGGATCTTTAGTCATAAAGCAGATAAAGTTTTTTATCTTCAATCATAAAATGTTTCGGACAGCTGCAGCTGTAACAATAATGAGCTTCAGGATTGAGCATGTAGCGTCGACATTTTGCCAGCAACTGCTACTGTCAGCGATTGAGTTCATAAGCATACAACCCCGGATCATTTTAGCGCATATTAAGTAGACTTGTAGGCTACATTTAAATACAAATTCATCAAAGTGTAAAGCTGACAGGTGGTGATTTTTTTTAATATTAGTGGTTATGTGTCTTGTTCAGGATGACGACTCATTGGTGGATTGGGAAAATGAGCAAGAACCCCGTTACATATCGTATAGTGTTGAATTTTAGGCCTTGCCTGTATGCATATAGTGCTATATTCATGAATTTGCATACTTTGTTAGCATGCTTACATTGCATATGGCATTCAAACACATTTGAAGTATACATATAGGAAGTTTTATACATTTTAAAACTGTGCAATACATTTTAAAAGTGGGAGGGACAATGCTAAACATTTAGCTAAATTTTATTCTTTATTTATTTATTCATTCAAAAATTTGTTTGAGATCAAATAATAACTGGCCAACCAGTTCTCTTCTGATTTTAGATTTAGATCAACAGGTGTCCAGAATCCTATTTTTAACAAGTATGTATTGTTTTATTTCTTTCAGTCAAAAAACATCTGCAAGTTTTATGAAGGGTTGCCTCTTAAGGATAGGAAATGTAAATGTATTTTTTTAGATATTTATACTGGAAAATAACTTGAAAAAAAATGAATTAAAAACTCATGAAGATTATTTTTTGCTATCTATAAATTGCCGTCTTTTTTTATTCAATCAGCTGGTGGGAAAAAAAAAATGCTGATGTTTGCGCAACAAATTTAAACCTAAAAATCTCATAAACAAAAATGTATGTAACTATGATAACCCATGTTGTTCTGTTATTATTTACTACTATACTATATACCGTATGTCTTTACTAAAATAAGATAATTTCGTGGTAATACTACTTTTCTAGGTGGAAGAATTTCTAATTAAGCATAACCGAAATAATTCCTGTGCGGTTTCTAGCAAATTCTGTTATAGTTTCTGTTATTCTGACATAGTTATACTAAAGCAATCCAATATGCTCTTTTAATACAGCACTCTTATCTAGTACGCACTTAGATAGATAGCTGTGCATGCATGTTTTTATATGTGTATGGCAGACGGATGATATTATATGTGCACATTTACTGTGGTACCCTTCAAAGAGAAGACAGGATGTTGTAACGGGTGCAGTGTGGGTTGGTGGTTATGAAGATCCCACAGGCCTTCTGGCCAGACGCCGCATGAGCACGAGGAAAAAGCTGAAACTCATGTCTTATAATGGCAAAGGACAGAGAAACACGAGCGCTGCATTTATCAGGCATTATGATAGACTATGAAGACACAGAACCATTTCAAAGAAGAAAGGCTGGAATCTGGAGACAAGTGATGTCAGATGTGAAGTTCACGTTTTGTTTCATTAATACTTTTAATAAAAGACACCAAGACGATTCAAAGGCAAGACCTGCATGACCGAAGACGAATTGGAATGTGACTTTTGTTTTGATATTTCCCAGTAAAATGATAATGGTATACTTAAAGCATCTGTTTCCAGTTGCCTGTCTACATTGAAGCTACAAGTACCAGTTGGTATTATTATTTCTCCAGAGTTATGTTGTGTCTTGGCAAGGTTATATGGGCTTATATCTTTTATCTTTTACAATCTAACCCACTTAACAGAGGTCATATGCTGTTGACTCCACAATGCCTGCCGTAATGGGGTTATTTTCAATAAAATGCTAGTTACTTTCTTCTTAAAGTGGCCCACAATTAATCAAATGTCAAATAAAGTAAACTGTTCTTACTGTCCTTGTAAAATGGTTTGTTGGCCGCTGCAACTGAAAGACAAGGGTGACATTGGCCTTAGATCTAGAATTTATTTTCTAAAGGAGTTAGAGTATAAACATTTTGAATTGATGAATCAAAGTAAACAGCTTTGAGATGAATTATAATGCTATAAATGTGGATTTAATGAAAATGAGAAACACATTTTGAAGGTATTGGTCTTTTAAGCACTGAAAATGATGAATAAAACATGAGGGCACAGTGTAAACTATTGACTTGTTTATAATGATAAAAAACAATATATTTTAATTTTATTTAATATGTGCAAATATGCTTTCAGAATTTGTAACTGTATTTGATGGCAAAGCCCCTCGAATCCCCCTGTAGTCAATAATTTGATTCCTTAAAACTCATATTTGATCACCATAATGATCGTTTTAATTTATCGTTTTTCCCCCCTTACTCTACACCCTTGCCTCATTTAGTATACGCGGTTCTATGAATATGCGAATGAGCCACGCCTCCACTCACTCACTCCAGCTCAGAGATCCACTGGTTGACGATCACACGTTGATCTGATTGGTTACAAGGTAGTTTGTGACGTCAGAAACACCAGCGATTTCAAACCGTGTTTTTGAGACTGTCTTTGGTTCACTGCAGTTTTAACCCTCTGGGGACTAAGCCCTTTTTGGTCCGTTTTCTCTATTTTTACATTTGGGCTTATAAACCATATGTAATGGAGATGGAACACTATGTGTTCGGTATCTATGGATTCAGAAGACCCTAAGCTAGCATAAGCATGCATGTAATGTGTTTAAAAAGGAAGTATGAGTGAAAAATGTACAATAAACTAGAGAATTTAAAAAAACGGAAATTAGATTTTTGTCATTTATTTCTGAAAATCACACATCACACAACAATAGTGAACAGTTTTTGAACAAAATATATATCTGTCAAAGCCGTTGCTTGACAGACATGTTAAATAAAATGTGTAAAGAACAATGAAAATTGTAACTTTATTTACAAATAGTCCCAGGCGTTTTTCTTAGGAATGCTTAGAATTTTCTAAGCAATGCTTTCTCCTCGTCACTCTCCAGTAATTGTTCCAGAGCTTGTTCCACTGTAAATCGTTTACTGCTTGCCTTCATAAAAGTGCTAAAACAATAAATAATGCTATAATTGTATGTATATAAATATATATATTATAATTGTTCTGTCTCTCTCTCATATTTCTCTGATAATCCGCTCCGTAAGCCTCCGTTCGCTCTCTCTCCCTCTCTCCATTCAACGCTGTTTGCGTCATATCCCTAACTATATAGTACCACCCCTTACAAGGCTACAGAGTCCTCTGATTTGCTAGATACGCCATGGTAACCTTCCTCTGATTGGATAAGAAAAATATTTCGCCATCGGCAATTTTTCCATTGGTTGTTGCTTGCGGAATCTGCCAAACAACATCGATTTCATTGGCCCTTTACATAGTGGTATTGCGCAACAAGGATGTGTATATTTACAAGCCGGGTGAGTTATCCCTGTTTTCAGCGGAATCTGAGGAAGACGGTAAAAAAGGCCACACCTCTCTTTTATTAATAGTTTTTAAGATATTTACACATTTGTAAAAGTATGCCATTTTGGGCGGTACCGCCCAATCTGTCCCCAGAGGGTTAAGGAGAAAATATTTAGCAATACTGTCGACTTATGAACTTGCGCATGGTTTGTCTTAAAGCATATTAAATATATTTCGATTTTCACCAGAGGGGGACTTTAAAGGTGCATGCAGTAATTTGGTGCCCAATTTGCAAATTTTTTGTTGGACAGCTTAGAGAATGAATTATTTGTTGAAATCGAATACTTCCCTACTGTTTAGTATGTGAAAAAGCGAATGCCAAAAGAGTAGTATTTCTGAATACATAATATTTGAAAAGCAGTAGGTGTAAAGTGCCTGGATGACCTACTACTTCTGCTGAGACTCTGAAGTGTGCATACGATGAACACTTTATTATCCCATGATTATGAATGGCAGTGAAGCGACTCAACTGATGCTGGTTGGTCACGTGACAATAACAACATGGAGAATGAAGTACATCCAAATTTCATTCATACCCATATTCATACTATATAGAGCGTACTTTTTTAACCATCTTGAAGTAAGTTCAAATGCAAATGTAATACCTACTCAGACGGTATGCGATTTCGGATGCAGCGATTGTGTAGAATCATCTTTTAGCCTAAACTCATTAGTACCAAAGTAATTTACATAAAACTCAGAGAAGATCACGCTTATCCACGTCAGTAGATGACAGTGTAGCATCTAACACAATTGTGGGATTGGTGCTTAAAGAACAACAATGCTAACGTTAGCTTTTTTCCTCACACACTGCACTGCTAACATGAGGGCTAGCGCATAAAACAAGAGCTAACTTTTAATGAGGAAGCAATGTAGGAAAGCTGGTTAAAATGCAAAGGTTGTTCCCCAATGCTAAAGTCTTAATAATGTCTTGATTATTTATTAATTAGCAGGATTTGCTAACTATAACAGCTGGCAGGAGAAAGCTAGCCGCAGCGCTTCACCAAGATTAGCGCCAAATGCTTTACCACAGTACAGTTTCTGAGATGACAGCATTATGGACTTTCATAAATTGGAGAAGTGTGTTTATGCACAAACTAAAGATGTTGCTATGATACAAAAAATTTTTGTTCATGGACCTTGTCTTCTGCGTTGGAGACTCTTATCACTGGAGACACTTTAATCTGTCGGAAAACTATTCAATCATTCTAGTCACACTTATAGATGTATGACCACAAGCAGCATTCACTGAAGCAGCACAGACGCTAACGGCTCACTGGTCTGATTTCAACAAGCCATGTGTCAGACACAACCCAGTACTGAGAATGGGATGAAAAACCACATAAAGCTGCAAAGCTCATTTTCTTGCTGCTTCAACAGCAATAAGGTGTGCAGATGTGACGTCACTATATAAAAATAATGTGAGTATTAATTAAAGTCTTTAATATTAATTAGTTCATGCTGAGATTTCTCTGTGCTCTCCAGTTGTCGCCTAATTAATATTCATTATCTGTAGTACTATTAATGTATGGCCTTTTAGATGTTTCATGGGGTTTTGACATTGTTTCATTGTCAATTGTAGTCAATAATTTTCTCCCTTAAAACTCATCTTTGATCACCAAAATTACATATTTAAACATTTTTCCTTGAAAATGTTTTCTTCATGCCTTAAAATAGCTTGAATGTAACTCGACACCCTTGCCTCGTTTAGTATACGCGGTTCTATGAATATGCGAATGAGCCCCGCCTCCACTCACTCACTCAGCTCAGAGATCCACTGGTTGACGATCACACGTTGACCTGATTGGTTACAAGGTCGTTTGTGATGTCAGAAACACCAGCGATTTCAAACCGAGTTTTTGAGACTTTGGTTCACTGCAGTTATGGAGGAAATACTCAGCAATGCTGTCGACTTATAAATTTACACATGGTTTGCCTTAAAGCATATTAAAAACACCACATATAGTTATCTCAAATATGTAAATATTACCTTTTAATATTAATTAGTAATACATTTCAGAAATAGAGCCTGTAGATCCAAAAGAGGATAACACTTTAAACAAGTTATTACATAGTTTTACCACAAAAAAGAGCCAATTTTCTTCTTTTTTTCAGTTGATTTGATGTTTTTCCCCCCCACTCAATTAAGAAGCACAAATGAACATGACAATTTATTTAATAAATTCATTCATAAAGCACATTCACACCAAGAATGATAACTACAAAAATAACTATAACGATAACTGTTTTGTAACGTTAACTATTTATGCCATCTGCTGCTTTTAATGCTTGCATTCTGATTGGCTGTCAATGCTTTTATCGTTCATTGGCTGGAAAAAGCAGTTCTGAATGTATTTCCAACGATATGATTACTCTGTGTTGTTATCGTTATAGTTGTGGTGTGGACGTCGCTATCTCATAGAATTCGAACGATTATTAAAAAATGTTTGTTATTGTTATAGTCCATGGTGCACACCACCAGAATCACCACACTCAAATGTAGAGTTTGCTTTGGTATGATGGGTGTGTTTTGTTTAAGGATTCCCCCACCTGTAAATGTTTGTCTGGATCAGACTGCCGGGCGAAAAGCACCTTTACGGTTTGAATCAATATCAGGTGCTCAAATTATAGCTTGCATCTGAAATGTGCTTTTAATGTGAGCCAACAGAAGTAAGGAGACACATCAGCCAGCAGGGATATGGGCTAAAAGTGGGGGGTCTGCGGTGCGGAAATTGTGCAAACATCATGCAAACATTTACCCAGCTCATATGCCTACAGAGGACGCCTGTGCCTTCTCTCCTTCCTCCAGCACCCACCCAAATAACAGCTTTCAGATCCTGGAACATTCTGGAAAGGCAGGTTTTTGGTTCTCGGACCGTTCACAGAAAAGAGCTAGACTTTCTGTTTTGGGCTAGCCAGGAAATTCTCACTGAGTTTGGACTTTGTTTTCAGTTTGCACCGTTTTCCACTGTTGAGTTATGGGTGCGTTTACAAGACAACGAAATGTTAAAAAACAGAGAGTTTTCCACGTAGGACCACACCATTGTCCAAACGATCCCCATTCACACGGATCCGCGAAAACAACAGAAAATGCTGTATTCTGCCGTCAGGCCGTTAGATGGCGATGAAAAACTATAGACTTCAGAGATTAAAGGGATACTCCACTTTTTTGGAAATAGGCTCATTTTACAACTCCCCCAGAGTTAAACTGTTGAGTTTTACCGTTTTTGAATCCATTCAGCCGATCTCCGGTTCTGGCGGTACCACTTTTAGCATAGCTTAGCATGCATGATATATATCTATACATATATGACGCAGCGCCTGAAAATAGTCCCGTTGTGTTGACGGAAGGTGGCCTATTTTCAGGCGCTGCGTCATATCATTACGCCTGCTGCACTCATGGTACGGCAGTAAAGTTTCTTGATTATTACGCAGGAATGAGAGTATAGTTCCTAGCCATATCAGCCTAGAAAATCACAACTTTTCATTTTCCGTCGGTCTTAGTGCACGATGTAACTACAGAAGAGTCAAGTTTTAAATAGGAAAAATATCGAAACTCTTTGGTCATTTTTTTTTTAGAAATGCTAATGGTCTTGTCCACTTCAATGATGTATGCTAAGCTATGCTAAAAGTGGTACCGCCAGAACCGGAGATCGGCTGAATGGATTCAAAAATGGTAAAACTCAACAGTTTAACTCTGGGGGAGTTGTAAAATGAGCCTATTTCCAAAAAATGTGGAGTATCCCTTTAACGTTTTTGTTGTTTCCACGGAAACTGTTTTCAAAAACTTGCACTTTGAAAACCGTTTTCAAAAGTTTGCGTTTTCAGGCACCCAAAACGCCGAAGTTGTTTAAAACTGTCACCGTCCCACAGGTGGGACGTTTGCCATTATATTTTTAAAACAATAATATCTTAGTTAAAACCTTAAGTAATATTGACAAACTATATATCATTTGAAAGCTTACAATCTCTAGTTTCCATATTTGGTGATTGATTTTCAAAATAAATTACAGAGGAGCCGTAATTTATCAATTTGCAACAAGAATATTTTCATACTCCTAAGGCGTGTTCAGACCTTTATTTTGAAATAGCAATGAACATGAAAAATCATGAAAAAATTGTAGAAACCTAGTTTGTTTTCATGCCAAGAGTTCAAGAGATAGCATCCATTCAATTATTTTAGAAAAAAAGGTCTGAAAATGTTTTAAATATAAAGAAAAAAATAATAAATTCACCATTTGTGATGTGGCAGCGAGCTATGACGCACATGCGTGTTCTTTGTATGTGTTTTATTAGAGGTTGAATTCATATCAAAATCTGCCAAACTTCCCATACTACTTCTGAATAGGATCTCTACTTCATAAATTGTATGAAAATTGTGGAAATAATGGTTCATATCACTCAAAACACATATGGAAATGGAGGCGCCCTTATATGGGCAGTAATGGAGTCTGGTTGTGACCTAGTGAAAAAGTTTGGTACTGCGCCCAAACAAAATCTTACTGAAAGCTCATTTTTTGAGATATCAACCTAAAATTTGAAACACAACTTGTTCAGATTTTTGGCTTTGATTTTTCTGCAGTTTTAGAGTAGCCCAGGTTTTGAAAATATATATTTTATATAAAATATGAATAATTATTTTTTTTACATTGTACATTTCCATAAACTCAAACTTCTATAACTTTTTTTCTGTTTCACTTTCTTAATTTATTTCACTTCTTCATAAATCTGCCAAATGTCTTCTTTAAAACAAGACCAATTTTACGTCTATATTCCAAAGCATTCTTGAATTACAACCATTTATGTTCGAAATGTGCATTTTCATGTCAATTCAAAAAAAGGGGGGTGACAGTTAACAGGTTAAACTAACGGCCAAAATGCATAAAAAGTTTTCGGTTTTTAGTTGAAAATGGTGTCGTGTAAACTATGTTGTCATGGTTTCTGGTTAGTTCTCATTTAGTTCAGGCGTGTGTATTTAACTAGCCTTGTTTGTATGTGTATTTAAGTCCTCTGTGTATATTCATTTGGTGTCGGGTCTCGTCTGTGTTACATTGATTGAAAGTCGTTCTCTCTGTTTGGATTAATCTGCCTGTGGATGTATTAAAGATTACCTTTTCCTTTATCACCGTGTTCGTGAGTGTCCTACAACACAGCATTGTGACAGAAATAGAACATTTGTTCAACAAAATCGTTCAGACAACGTTCCCCTAACATTAATTAAACCTCGATTGCTTCTTCAATGTTAAATCACTCTACAAGCCATGTTTTTTTTTTTTTTATTCCTTTATTAATCGTTAACTCTTTCCCTGTCAGCATTTTCTAAAAGAGTTCATCAGCCACCGCCAGCATTTTTGATCATATTCACAAAATTTCCATGGCCCCCAGAATATTTTTGTATGAATATGTAAACCGTCAGTAATAAAAAGAAAGAATGGAGCCACTGCTTTTAATATACAACAACAAAATCAATACTAGACTGTCTGTAGTTTCACTTACACCACATCATTACTCAATGAGTAAACAACAAATGAATAAAAAAACTCATTTATTCATAATGCCATCTAAAAGCCTATTGCCACACCATTGGCATTTGATGACATGTCACGTGAAAACATATTGTAGCTGCACTTATATTAATTTTTCATGAATTTAGATGGTTCGTGTGTATTACATCATTCTGCAACCCAAGTTAACATTTATGAATGCATGGAATATATTTTTCAGTGCGCATTATGAAATTTGATTTTCTCTATAAGTTGTGCTCATGTCTCAAGAAATGCAGAGTAAAAGGTATACATGTCCGTTTCAATCTTCTGGTGTTATTGTGTGAGTGGTTTTCGGAGCCAGCTCACGGACACAGATTGATGGACTCCGCTCAAGCGCTGGTGCAAAACCAAACATCCCACATCCAGTGATGTCAAACTGCCCGATTCCAGGTGCAACCGCGACAAAAGGCTCTGACCACACATTGATAAATACTTTACACTTGCAAAATTTTTCTCTCAAGGCTTTTCTCTACGCCATATTAGGTCATGTGTTTCATATTCAGATGTGTTTGGCTTCAGTCACCTAATCGTGCTCTCACCTTTCACTGGACCATTGAAACCCATCGGCTTGCTAAATAATGGGCTACCATGCGTCTAAAACTGAGAGGATGGCGCCCGTAGAAACAATTCTTTTCATATAACTCAACACAGTCATGGATTAGTCATATTCAAATGGATTAATGCACTACCTTCTTCCAAAGCCAAGTCGTGTCTCTTTTAGAAGAAACCTAGTATTTGATTTGACTGCGCCATGTGTTAAACACATTGTAGTTACATGTTGTTTTGAAGTTGATAAGTATGAGTACATAAATCCTCATACTAAGTGTTGACTAAGCTGTTGTTCGGATCCAAATCTTTTCCATGCAGAGATGTCGTGGCTTTCTTAAACCACTATAATGCGGGCTCACACCATATGAGACTATATAATTTGACAGTTTCCTATTGTTACCAGCCTGTTGCTGGTCTAGGTCATGTGTTTATGTAGGGCACATCTGGTTCACCCAAAAGGAAGGTCAAGTCTTTTGTCTTGGGAGCAAGAAACCACACTGTCTATGAAACCGAGAGTGTTTAAGGAACATTCAGAAGGATACACTTCGCAAAAAAAAAAGGCGTTTGGAGTGACGGATAATGAGGAGTAACTGAATTTAAGACCAAGAAAGGTGGTCTGAACAAATCATTTCAGACTGAACAATAGCCTGTCTGAAAAATCTGAAAGTAGATTTGGGATAGTTGATTTCCCAACCCCCAACATGCATTGCAGCATGAATAAATTATGTGGGTTTTTTTTTGCTAGATATTTTCCTTCCTCAAAGGCAAAAATTGCAGTTTGCAGTTAAATATTTGTTGAGTTTGTTGGATAGAATAACCGCATTAAGGCCCATCCATCATATCGGGATAAATTCTCCACATAATTCAATAATGATGGTGAGTTAGAAAAGAAAATCAATAATTCCGCACTAGTCAAAAATCTTATAGGAATAAGTAATTGGAATTTCACTCATAATTTGAAATCAATTCCAGAGGACCAACATAGTAAAGTAAAATAAAATAAAATAAAAAAATATTCTGTGGGAGACAAATACATAATAGGTCCCTATTTGATCCTCAGGTGCAAGATTTATTATTATTAGGGTTTTCAATGCAAGCATGAATTTGTACAAAAAGTGTGATTAAAAATGACCCCATAATGACAAATGTTTCGGTAACACTTTACTTGAAGGGGTGTGCATAAGACTAACATGACACCTTCATAATCATGACATGACACATGTTATGAATATGAAGTAGGGTTTATGCATGTTTATGACAACTGTCATTAAGTGTCATTCGCTCAATAATGACATTTTTAATGCAAATATGACATTGTTTGAGATGTCTTTGTTATGACACCTTGACAAATACATCATAACGTGTCAGTGTCTTTGTCATGACAACTTGACATTACTAAGACAACACAACCTGTCATAAACATGACCTAGCAGATTAATTATCAAACTTAAGAAACCACTTAGCTTTATTGGTTAACATTACATTAAACTGTCAGATGGTTGGCTTTGACATTGGCTGTCATGAAGCCATTATAACTGTTTAATGACAAATTGAATGTGTACCACTGTAGTTGAGGTCACGAAAAATATTAATGACACAGTTATAACATACTCATGACAGCCAGTGTCAAAACCAACCACATGACAGTTTAACTTAATTTAATGTCAAGTTGTCATGACAAAGACACTGACAGGTTATGATATATTGGTTTATGTCAAGATGTCATAACAAAGACATCTTAAACAATGTCATATTTGCATTCAAAATGTCATTATTGAGCGAATGACACTTAATGACAGTTGTCATAAACATGCATAAACCCTACTTCATATGCATGACATATGTCATGTCATGGTTATGAAGGTGTCATGTCAGTCTTATGCACACCCCTTCAAGTAAAGTGTTACCAATGTTTCTACCATCATCACATCAATCTTGAGCATCAGATCATCATATTAGAGTGATTTCTGAAGGATCATGTGACACTGAAGACTGGAGTAATGATGCTGAAAATACAGCTTTGATCACAGAAATAAATCACATTTTAAAAATACTTCCACATAGAAAAGTTATTTTGAATTGTAATAATATTTCAAAATATTGCTGTTTTTACTGTATTTTTAATCAAACCAATACAGGTGTGCAGAAGAGAGCAACATTTATTTAAAATAAATTGAAAAATTGAATGCCAGTGTTACTGTATATGTAATTAATTTAAATTAATTTGAATAATTAATATGTGCATCTATAATAATAATTCCAAGTAATTTTCAAGAAATGTGCCATAAAGACGAGGCACTCGATATCCGTTTCCCTCAGACTTCTTCACCTTCTCTGCAGTTGTTCCCTGATATTTCATGCTTTTTATGAAAACCGGACGATATCTCCTATGAGAAGCCAAGTCAGCCAGACGGAGACAGCGACCCAAGCTTCAGCTGAGTGTCTGCTAGGTGATGAAAGCTCCACGTCTCTTCCGGGACTACATTAAATCAGTCACCGCACACGCACACAATGAATCCAGCGCTTACCCTGGAGATTACAGGACGATCCCAGCGGAAGGGAAAACGACTGCGAGGCTGGAGGTTCATAGAAAGTAATAGATCAACAGCGCTGTGCCACGACTCAGTGTTTTATTTGGGGATGATTTCATCCCTTGAGCTCTTCTACTAATTTCTTCCTGGTCGTTAATTTGCGTAAGCCCTTCCGTCCGTTTCACTCGAAGCGGGGTCATGTGGATACCAGAGCGTTGAGCCACAATTCAAGACAGGTAATGGATATCCAAATGCCTGAATCCACTAATGGACTGAAGTGATCTTCAGAGGCCTCCAGGTCACACTTTAGTATGCTTTCAAAAAGAGTACTTATTACAGAAATGATATATTTGAGAAGAATATACTTAATGTGCGATCTGAATATACTGTATTTGCACACCGGGGCCGTTTACATGACACCATTTTTATTTCTTTTTGGCTGTTCATTTACACGGCAACAGCGTTTTGGGGGCCTGAAAACGTGAACTTTTGAAAAAACTTGATCAAAAAATGATGAGACTTAATCTTCATTATTCTTTTGTTCCCAGACAGGTAACACTTTATAATAACTGCATGCTATTAATCATTTGTTAGGCATGAGTAAACAGTTAATTCATCATTTATAAAGCATTAATAGACATTAATAAGCAGTTTATAAATACAGCTATAAACGCTTTTTTTCTTGATTTATAAGCATATCTATAATGCGTTTAAAAATTGTATTTTCATACTTTGTTAATGATCAATTAATAATTTCTAAATGAAGTATAGCATTATTTATAAACCAGTTATTTAAGAGTTGTCAGTTATTCATAAGATCACTTAGAAAGTGTAAGTAAATGTAGTAAATACAGGTAGTTGTAAAGCATTTAGTAGAGGTCAGTTAACTAATTTGTGAGCTAATCTAAAGTGAGGACTAGTTATGCCTTGTAAAGCATTTATAAAGGAGATTTAAAGGCGCATCAATCTTCTAAACAGTAAAATGTAACAAACACAACACAGTGATACAGAACATAGAAATATTTAACAGCCTTTAAATCTCCTTTATAAATGCTTTACAAGGCATGAATAGTCCTCACTTTAGATGAGCTCACAAACATAGTTAACTGACCACTACTAAATGCTTTATAACTACCCGAATTAACCCTGAATTACAGCTTAAATACATGTTTATAAAGCATTTATTAACACACTAAGTAACCATCACTATATGTCTGAATAATAAGATGTATGAATGTACATTTAAATAGTTTATTAATCATTTACTTACACGTTCTAAGTAATCTTGTGAACCACTGAAAACTCTTAAATAACTGGTTTATAAAAAATGCAATTAATCATTTAGAAATAATAAATTGATCATTAATAAAGGATGAAAATACAATTATTAAATAAATTATAGATATGCTTGTAAATCAAGAAGCAAGCATTTATAGCTGTATTTATAAACTGCTTATTAATGTCTATTAATGCTTTATGAATGATGAATTAATTGTTTACTCATGCTTAACTAATGATTATCAGCGTGTAGTTATTATAAAGTGTTACCAATCCGCCTATTATCTGAAGTCTTTCTAGAAAACAAACAAACAAAAAAGTATTCTTGGGACCTAATGTGAATTCTTTGAACAAATTAGTTTTCGGAATAGAGTAACTCCTGGCGCAACAGGTGCATTAGAGCTACAATTAGCATCAAGCTAACACAATTTAAAATATTGATATCATGCCTTTACTCAAAACCCAATTGCAATCTAATGTGGATTTTGGTCATATAATGATGTTAAAAATTTTTATGTTAGCATTTTTATATGCAGCTAATCGCTATACCTGCTTAGCATTTATAAAGTTAACATCCATTTTTTGATATGAAAATGTACCAGATCGCATGAAAATCACACACAAACCATATACTATTGTAATCGTGTGTTTATTAGCTTCTTGGTTCACGAGTAGAAATGTTTCTTTGGGTTTGTTTTTCACGGAGCTCAGAACGAGGAAGTGTGCAGGACTGCGTCATCCAGAAGGGCAGGAAGTGGTCAGTTATGTTAAGATGATTGACAGCTGTAGATCAATTGAGCGCTCGATGACTCCTAACTGACTCAAAACTCAGAATAGGAGATATCAGCTCTTCAGATATCATAAATCAATGGGAAATGAATAGAAATGATGTTCTGTATGATGAAATATTTTGCAAACATGTGAGAACAAATCAATATTTATCAAAGTATGCACACTTTTAGACTAAGAGCCCTAAGGGGTCAAAAAGGGAACTGAATTGGTTAATAGGGGTTTATTCTGGTTGATTATTATTTGAAAAGATTCTTACTAAAAACTCTAGAGTGAATCAGAAAAAAAGAGTTTGAGTGAAAAATAAGCCCATACACGGTTAGAGATTTGCACACCGAACAAGGTGAGTGAACTTTCTTCTGCTTGCACATACAGTGTATCTGTTGGGAAATGAATATCACCCCAGGTAGAAAAACACTCTCTTTAATGAAAACAAGAGGAAGACATTAGAGCGAACTGAAAATTTGGATGCAACAATAACAAAGGCCTAGTTCACAAACTCCTCTCTGTTTGCTTAATTTATTGGTGTCATCATAGGAAGTTGAAAGGTTGAAACTGCAGCAACATGAAACCCAAGAGGAAGCAATGTTTCCTGCGAGTATTAAAATGAGAAGAGAAAAAAAAAACCTCACTTACCTCCTGTGAAAAATGAGCAGAAAAAAAAGGTTGGCTTCCTGATTCAAATCAATGAATAACTCTACGAAAGGAATAATATTTTGATATAAAACATGTTATTCGGGAAATGGTTTACAGGCAGCCTTTGGCTAATCCTGCTGGGCTGTAGATTTTGAAGACTCAATATATCAGACGAAATCTTAGTGGAAAAAAGAAACATCGCCCACAAAAACGTGCAAGAACTGCTGGTTGGCAAACAAACCCAAGTGTGTGAATGTGACCTTACACACTACGACCCGGACACCCCATGTGCCGCCTCGGCCTCCGACGGGAGTGTTGGGAAAACTGGCTTTCAGCAGCTTTGACGGATTTTACAATGGAACAACTTCTTAAAAGGTGAAGTGTGTTTTTTTTAGTAGTAAAGAAAAATACTTTTTTCCTTTCTTAGCTTAATATGGACAAACAACTATGTATTTAACCCTCTGTTGACAAATATACATATTCATATATCGCATTTTTAATCTATATGTAATCATATATTTATGTGTTACTTCATTTTTGAACTAGGAAAAAAATACAATGGACAAGAAAGGGAAACATTTTTCATTTAGAAGTGTAATATATTTAAATTTAAATTTAAAATGTACACACACACACACGTACACACACGTACACACACGTACACACACGTACACACACGTACACACACGTACACACACGTACACACACACACACACACACACACACACACACACACACACACACACACACACACACACACACACACACACACACACACACACACACACACACACACACACACACACACACACACACACACACACACACAACAGTACACAAGGGGTAATTGGCAAACAAGACACACCTGGGAACAATAATAATACAAAAATACTCAAGAAAAACTACAAAGTACTACAAAACATGGCGTAAAACAGAAAAAGTCCACACAAGATCAGGGGAACACAATACCGCAATCAAGACATAGAGTATATATACTTTTTTAAATATTACATATCTTATTTTTGACCAAGTAAAATAGAAATGACAATGAATTATAAAGGCTAACATATTTTATTTGTAAATGTCAGGAAATTATTTTATATAAATGTATTAATTTTGCATGTTTAAAGTTAATTTTAAACAAAATATATCAATAATATCTCAATATCAATATATATTATCCAATATATATTTGCAAGGGGTTTAACAGTAATGTTAAAACTGGTGTACGGTTAATTTTTATAAATGTTATGCAATATATATATATAACATCATTCAATTGTGAAATGATTGGTACTATCAGCAGCTTTGAAAATAAATAGAAAGATGTTTTAGAGTTTTTTTATTACGACCCACATTTTTGGCTTAGTCAAAAAGTTTAGCTTAAAACACACAATATACCCATAAAACGTTTCCTGAGCACTTGAGCACTTCATCTAAAGGCTGTTAGATAATAGAAAGTGACATGCTAGGTTGGAAGTGCACTGTTAGGCAGTTTCTTATGTTCAGTCGTGCATGGATTAAATTTGATGAAGTTCTGCGTTTGTCTGAGAACCAAAGTGCTTAATGGGTAAAATTCTAATGGGACTCAAATCAAGTGTGGCAGCTCATTTTTCCTGCTTTAATTTAAAGGTGCTCATTAATTAGGGCCTTATTTATTCAGCTGGGAACATTTATGATTAAAACGGTAAAAAGGAAGTATCCTATTGTAGATACAGCACCTTTATCCTGTTTGCACTATGTCAGGTCAAAATTAAAGATAATGGGGAACATGATTAGGGAAACTTTAGCTTGCCAAGCAATCAATTTAAAATACAAAAAAAAAATACTTTAAATACTTTAAAATCAATTTAAAAAAGAGGTGTTCTAACCTATTTAACTTCCAAAATGTGATGTATTTCAGAGTTTTTTCAACACAGTCTCATGGCAATTTGTAACTATTTTAAGTTTTGGCAAATTGGAGGCTAATTCGTATGAATTAGTGCAATCTTACGCATCAGTCGTGTGTTTAGGGGTGTAGTAGCAGCAGCAGTAGTAGCAGTAGCAGTAGTAGTAGCAGTAGCAGTAGTAGCAGTAGCAGTAGTAGCAGTAGCAGCAGTAGCAGTAGCAGCAGTAGCAGTAGCAGCAGTAGTAGCAGTAGCAGTAGTAGCAGTAGCAGTAGTAGCAGTAGCAGTAGTAGCAGTAGCAGTAGTAGCAGTAGCAGCAGTAGCAGTAGCAGCAGTAGCAGCAGTAGCAGCAGTAGTAGCAGCAGTAGCAGCATTAGCAGTAGTAGCAGTAGCAGTAGTAGCAGTAGCAGTAGTAGCAGTAGCAGTAGTAGCAGTAGCAGCAGTAGTAGCAGCAGTAGCAGCATTAGCAGTAGTAGCAGTAGTAGCAGTAGCAGTAGTAGCAGTAGCAGCAGTAGCAGTAGCAGCAGTAGTAGCAGTAGTAGCAGCAGTAGCAGTAGTAGCAGTAGCAGCAGTAGTAGCAGTAGTAGCAGCAGCAGCAGTAGTAGCAGTAGTAGCAGTAGCAGCAGTAGATGTAGCAGTAGTAGCAGTAGATGTAGCAGTAGCAGTAGGTGTAGCAGCAGCAGTAGATGTAGCAGCAGTAGAGCAGTAGATGTAGCAGCAGCAGCAGTAGATGTAGCAGCAGCAGTAGATGTAGCAGCAGCAGCAGTAGATGTAGCAGCAGCAGCAGTAGATGTAGCAGCAGAAGTAGTAGTAGTAGTTGTAGCAGCAGCAGTAGATGCAGCAGCAGTAGATGTAGCAGCAGCAGCAGCAGTAGATGTAGCAGCAGCAGCAGCAGCAGTAGTAGTAGTAGTAGTAGTAGTAGTTGTAGCAGCAGCAGCAGTAGATGTAGCAGCAGCAGTAGCAGAAGTAGTAGTAGTAGTTGTAGCAGCAGCAGTAGATGTAGCAGCAGTAGATGTAGCAGCAGAAGCAGTAGATGTAGCAGCAGTAGATGTAGCAGCAGCAGCAGTAGTAGTAGTAGGAGTAAGAGTATTAGAAGTAGAAGCAGCAGCAGTAGATGTAGCAGCAGAAGCAGTAGATGTAGCAGCAGTAGATGTAGCAGCAGCAGTAGTAGTAGTAGTAGTAGTAGTAGGAGTATTAGAAGTAGAAGCAGCAGCAGTAGATGTAGCAGCAGCTGAAGTAGTAGTAGTAGTAGGAGTACTAGAATAGAAGCAGCAGCAGCAGCACCAGTAGTAGTAGGAGTATTAGAAGTAAATGTAGCAGCAGCACCAGTAGATGTAGCAGCAGCAGCAGAAATAGTAGGAGTAGTTGTAGCAGCAGCAGCAGCAGCAGCAGCAGCAGTAGATGTAGCAGCAGCAGCATTATATGTAGCAGCAGAAGCAGTAGATGTAGCAGCAGCAGCAGTAGTAGTAGGAGTAGGAGTATTAGAAGTAGAACCAGCAGCAGTAGATGTAGCAGCAGCTGCAGTAGTAATAGTAGTAGTAGGAGTACTAGAAGTAGAAGCAGCAGCAGCAGCAGCAGTAGTCGTAGTAGTATGAGTATCATAAGTAGATGTAGCAGCAGCACCAGTAGATGTAGCAGCAGCAGCAGTAGATGTAGCAGCAGCAGCAGCAGTAGTAGTAGTAGTAGTAGTTGTAGCAGCAGCAGCAGTAGATGTAGCAGCAGCACCAGTAGATGTAGCAGCAGCACCAGTAGATGTAGCAGCAGCAGCAGAAGTAGTAGTAGTAGTTGTAGCAGCAGCACCAGTAGATGTAGCAGCAGCAGCAGAAGTAGTAGTAGTAGTTGTAGCAGCAGCAGCAGTAGATGTAGCAGCAGCAGCAGCAGTAGATGTAGCAGCAGCAGCAGCATCAGCAGTAGTAGTAGTAGATGTAGCAGCAGCAGCAGTAGATGTAGCAGCAGCAGCAGCAGTAGATGTAGCAGCAGCAGCAGTAGTAGTAGTAGTAGGAGTACTAGAAGTAGAAGCAGCAGCAGCAGCAGCAGTAGTCGTAGTAGTATGAGTATTAGAAGTAGATGTAGCAGCAGCACCAGTAGATGTAGCAGCAGCAGCATAAGTAGTAGTAGTAGTAGTAGTAGTAGTAGTTGTAGCAGCAGCAGCAGTAGTTGTAGCAGCAGCAGCAGTAGATGTAGCAGCAGCAGTAGTAGTAGTAGTAGTAGTAGGAGTACTAGAAGTAGAAGCAGCAGCAGCAGCAGTAGTAGTAGTAGTAATTTCAACACAGTCTCATGGCAATATGTAACTATTTTAAGTTTTGGCAAATTGTAGGCTAATTTGTATGAATTAGTGCAATCTTACGCCTCAGTGACAGGTATTCAGGGGTGGACCTTCATGCTTATTGTTTTCTAACAATCGTACATTTTCAGTACGATTCACATCTTACGAAATCGCCACCTTGTAAAATAGTTCTGTTTTTCACAGGAGATGGAAAACACTCCTGAACTATCTGGACTGGTTATTTATTCCACATTGTCAGCAAACACAACATGATCTGTCATAAATAATATTGTTTGCTGGGAAAACACACTGTAATTTTATTGAGAAGGACAAAAAACCCACTTTGACTAAAAGCATGAAGTCAGAAGTGCTTTGATTGACTGGTGCTTTGGGAGGTTGAAAGGCAAGATGCACCTGGTATCAATTTGTAGCTCATATCATTGTGTTTGTGCAATGCAGCATTACAGTGAGAGAATCTGCAGAACTTGGAGAGAGTCCACAGCCTCCAGCACCTGCCAAACTCTCCTTCAAACAAAAATACTCTACACACTTCCGGAAAACCAAATGACCAAAACTCCATATGCCTTTTTGGGACTTTTTTTTTTTTTTTTTTTTTACGCAGATGCTTGTATTTAATCAACTACAAAGTATATTGGTCAATATTATTCAGAAGTTGAGAGAAAGAGTTCAGAAGACAATATTAGCTTTTATCTAACAATATTTTTTTCTAAAATATATTTCGATTTTATTAAATTAAGCCCTTCAATGGTAGAGTAAACAATGATACTACCATGTCACTTTGATATATATACCATGATACGGAATGACTGTAATATGCATATACTATGGTATTTACGAAGTACTCCCAAAGAATATCATGCTATTACCAAGTTACTACTATAAGTTGACCAATATGTTTTTTTTTTCTTCCGATAATTAATTGAAAAAGACATATTCCAAAAGACCAATTGGAACTATTCCAATCATCACCTGCACACCGCTCTCCAAAGTTTAATTGTTCACTTACAGTACCTGCATCCTGTCTCCGCTCTGTGTTGTTATATAAACTCCTGTTATATCCTCACTAACCATCTCTTGAGTCTGCTTCCGTAACAGTCAAATACATTTTTAAATATGTGTATTTTACACAATTTTGTTCACGTTTACACAAATTGACTAAATATTAGGGTTGTCAAATCAAGTTGTCGAATCAAATTATAAACATGACTTGCCAATTAGTTAATACAATTTAATTGCATATCAATATTTGTTGAGAAAAGCCCCCAAGAAAAGATTTCAAAGATTTCAATTTTACATTTTGCCAATATATAGGTTTTTTTTCTTTTCTTGGGGAAGTAGCTTAATTAATAAAAGTATTATTTTTATTACTACTACTACCAGTAGTAGTTGTATGATGAGTAGGAGGAGCATAAGTAGTAGTAGTAAAAGTAGTAGCATTAGTAATAATAGTAGTAGTAGTAAAAATAGTAGTCATCGTAGGAGGAGAAGTAGTAGTAGTAGTAGTAGTGGTAGTATTATTAGTAGGAGTAGGAGGAGTAGTAGGAGGAGTGATAGTAGTAGCAGCAGTAGCAGCATCATTAGTAGTAGTAGTGGTAGCATTATTAGTAGGAGTAGGAGTAGTAGTAGGAGGAGTGATAGTAGTAGCAGCAGTAGCAGCATCATTAGTAGTAGTAGTGGTAGCATTATTAGTAGGAGTAGGAGTAGTAGTAGGAGGAGTGATAGTAGTAGCAGCAGTAGCAGCATCATTAGTAGTAGTAGTGGTAGCATTATTAGTAGGAGTAGGAGTAGGAGGAGTGATAGTAGTAGCAGCAGTAGCAGCATCATTAGTAGTAGTAGGAGGAGTCGAAGGAGAAGGAGTGGCAGCAGCAGTGGGATTATTATTATTATTATGGTAACACTTTAGAATATGGTTCCTTCGTTAATGAATAACTACACAAGAACCAATGAGTAACACAATATTAACAATCTAGTAACTATTATTAACTAACAAGAAACTCTGATTAACAAACTAGTAAGTAATAGAGCACAGATGAAAGTGGTAGTTCACTATTAACTAATCAATAACTACTATTTTTTTAATGCTTCCCAGAGAACTACTGAAAATGTTCATAATTCATGCAAAACTAATCAATAAGCAATGCAGGTCAAATGACTAGCACTCCATTAACATTTTAACTGCTATAAACAAATACAAAAGGTTGTTTACATTATCAATTGTTAATAGCATAGCAGACTTATGATTTGGGAAAGCTGTTAATAATTGGCCTATGCTGTCTATTTATCAACTGAATAATTTTAAAGAAATGGATTTTTAAATGCAGTTGTCGGGACCTTACTTGTCCTGAGGCCAATTTTCCGGCATTCCTCTGGACTGGCATTGAATCACTAGAGTCACGGTGAGTCATTCAATGCCATATTGACATATTGAGTCTTCAGCCACCCAAATACCATATACAGGTATTTTATTATTTAACCCACCACCCCAAAAAATATGTTTTTATGTATGTCTCCTACAGTAGCTCATATATCACGTGTGTGTGTGTGTGTGTGTGTGTGTGCGTGCGTGTGTATATCTTGTGAGTGATTAGAAGATTCTACACTTTATTGGTTTTATACTGTAAGAATCATGATAACAAACTAGTAATGACTCAAGTGTTCCTACATACTTCTAAAGAAATGTTCTAAAAGTTCACCAAAAATCTCAAACACTTGAAATGACTTTTGTGTTTGGTTGCACAAATCATGACTAGATCATGTAGTAACACTTGAGTCATTACTAGTTTGTTACCATGAGTCTTACAGTAGTTACTAATGAAAAGCCAAGTGTAGAACTGCATTGGTTATTGATTAGTTTTGCATGAATTATGAAACTTTTTCAGTAGTTCTCTGGGAAGGATTAAAAAAAAGTAGTTATTGATTAGTTAATACTGAACTACCACTTTCATCTCTGCGCTATTACTTACTAGTTCGTTATTCAGAGTTTCTTTTTAGTTAATAATAGTTACTAGATTGTTAATAAACTTTTTCAGTAGTTCTCTGGGAAGCATTAAAAAAATTGTAGTTATTGATTGGTTAATAGTGAACTACCACTTTCATCTGTGCGCTATTACTACTTACTAGTTCATTAATCAGAGTTTCTTGTTAGTTAATAGTAGTTACTAGATTGTTAATATTGTGTTACTCATTGGTTCTTGTGTAGTTATTCATTAACGAAGGAACCGTATTATAAAGTGTTACCATTATTATTTATTTTATTATTAATATAAACAAATTTATACATTTATATTTTCCATTATTGTACTTGATAAATGAATTAATTGAACAAATTAAATAAATAGCTCTAGTGAAAATATTTGAAAACAGCAAAAAATTTAGTTTGGTGAAGTGAAGTGAAGGTGGTTCAGTTTTTAACCAACACAAAGAGGAACTACCAAACTGGCAATGCTGGCAATTAAAACATCCAATTTATGAGATTATCTGCACAATATTCTCAACATTAGTGCGACTGTTCCCACACTATTCCACACCTTCCCAACATTCCCGTCTCCCACATTTTAATGCAATTAGAACATTAGTCTCACTGAAAGCATATCTTCTCATCTTGTGTGTGTCAGGAATCCATTTATCTGATAGCAGCAGCTTCCTGAGCCGGTCTCTCCTCCAGTAAACCATTACTGCATCAGCTGAACCCAACCGAACCCAGCGTCCGTCTGTCCAGAGAGAGAGAGAGAGAGAGAGAAGGAGAGAGTCTGTCTGTCCAGAGAGAGAGAGAGAGAGAGAGAGAGAGAGAGAGAGAGAAGGAGAGAGTCTGTCTGTCCAGAGAGAGAGAGAGAGATAGAGAGAGAGAGAGAGAGAGAGAGAGAGTCTGTCTGTCCAGAGAGAGAGAGAGAGAGAGAGAGAGAGAGAGTCCTTCTGTCCAGAGAGAGAGAGAGAAGGAAGAGCGACTATGCCCTCACTGCACAGAGAAACAAGTGGAAACAGAGCTACACTTTTTCACATCCTGCCCCAATTATACAAACATTAGGGACACTTTCTATCGCCTTTTCACAACCCACCAGAAAGACTTCCATCAGAAATCAAATATGGACAAACTCCCACACCTACTAGGAGAAAGCCCAGATAGTTCAAACCTGGCTGCCAGGTATATGAGGTCCTGTCACGAAAAAAGAGCGTCCAGCAGGACAGAGCTACCAACTATACTCCTAGAGACACTGATATAAATATTAGAAGATTCAACATTTTAGATAGACAGACAGACGGATGGACGGACGGATGGATGGATAGATAGATAGATGGATCGATTGAGTAAAGATAAAAGAGTATAATATGATAAAGAATTTAATAAAGATAAATATAGTGCGCACAGAAACTGGTGCATAGTGGAATAGTGCATACATTCAGATTACTTGTATGATACTTTCCCTGTGAGTTCTGGAGCGTGACAGCCTGTGGTCAGCGTAAACATCTCCTCTTGTGTTCCATGGAAGAAATTCAAATGGGTTTTGAATGACATGAGGGTGTGTAATTGATGAGAGGATTTTTAATTTTGCACGATCAGAAAGACTGACAATGTAAGCCTAAAATGAACATGTACCAGACGTAATTGTTCTGCACAGCTTATTTTCATTGGAGCTAATGTTAGTTCAGGCTTTAATAACATTAGCTGTAGTTTGAGGACTACAGTCTCTCTCACTCACTCACTCACTCACTCACTCACTCACTCACTCACTCACTCACTCACTCACTCACTCACTCACTCACTCTATCTATCTGTCTATCTGTCTGTCTGTCTGTCTTTTATATACATCTGAATTTATTTCAAAGATATTTATTTGTCACATACATGTAATGTAGTGAAATGTTTAGTGGAACAACAAACTATACTCCCATCTCTCATAGCCTACTATAGATCTGGCATCTGAAATTCTCACAATTTTTTTTTAATGCAATTTTATTTTCCTTAACCTGCAGAGGGATTTGGGATTTGCTCCATTACATTCACTGTCGCCCTCACCTGGGATTCACTAATCTGGAGTAGTTTTATCTTTAATTAGTTACCTCAGCGCTCACTCGTCTATGAACCATCGCTTACGATTGGTAGATGAAAGACTTTTATCATGCGGTTGGCACGATTCCAGACCAAAGTTAAATAAAAAATGACTGTCGTTGAGAGTCTCGTTGAAGTTTGGCAAACGCAGCTGTAACTTGAATACTCTACATGCCTGTATCATTCAGTTCTTCATCCTGGCGCTCGGAGGTGCTGCGATTCTAGGCGTCAGCGCTGTCGTTTCACAGAACAGAGCCGAGTCTAATCAAAGGATCGTGCTGAAGAATATTAGAAAAATGTCCTTGAGTTAAAGATTAGATGGGAGACAAGCGGCCACATGGTAATGCAGGCCAGACCGCTCTGTCAAACCAAATTACTGAGTGTTAAAACACGACACAACGGCTGTGTTGCAGTGTTTACAAAATCCTTTTTTTTTCTGTCTCTCTCGCGTTTTATTTTTTCTAGCATTATTTGCGTCGAATCGTACAGCTTGTATAGATTAAGGTGAGTGAAGTAAATAGTGTCACGAGAAATATCTGTATTTAGTCACAGATTTATAAACTATTTCTTCATATAGCATTGAGAATGTAGCCTACTGATGAATCTGTCAGCTGTAATTTGTTTGTAAAGGACACGTTTTGTAGAGAATAGCATCATAGTAGCATCATATCTAAACAATTTACAATAAAGAAGAGTCAGAATTACCATAATTACAGTACTTGTAAAAAAGCATTCAAGTCCTTAGTTACACAGAAGTTTTCAGTGAACATAAAAAAAAAAAACGTGGCTCTCCTAAACCACGCAGTAAACATGGCTGCATATTCCATTATTGGTCGGTTGTTGATGAAGGAGAGATCAAAAAGGTTTCTATAAACAAAATGGTTCTTTAATGAAAACAAACTCAGGTAATTCACAACGACGAAGAGAACATAACAGCGTGTGTAACATGCACACACACAACAACAACCGACAAACACAGAGTGAAGGTGAGGAACTTAAATACACAGTCATAATGAGGAGATGACGAACAGGTGTGATGATCTGATGAGTGTCCATGGCAACTGATGAGTGGCGGGAAAATCAAACAAAGGAACACATTATTATGAATGAAAACAAACTGAAAGTCCATCAAAGTGAAAGATAAGTCCAGATAACTGTGACAGAACACCCCCTCCCAGTAGGCACGACCTCGCGACATAGTAGCAGAGTCGAGGGAGGAATGGAGGGGGATTTGGAGGTGAAAGAGGTAAGACACAGGGAAGACAGGAGATTAGGGGATGGTGCAATATGGATGACGAGACCCTGGCGGCGATGATGAAGAGCGTCTGAGGGCACAGACCCAGAGCCCAGAGACGACAGCCCACGGCGGAGTCGAGGGTGGGAGGAGCCAAGGTGGCGTGGAGGCTGACGTCAACTGGGGGACGACCAATGGAGGTGGAGCCGATGGATCCCTGGGCGCAGAGGGAGAGCCGATGGAGACGAGCGACATCGCAAACACAGGAGTCCAGGGCAATACCGCGGCGATGATCGTCTGAGGCGGAGCCCGAGGACTGAGGCGATGCTGGTGTGAAGGAGGGCCGAGGTGTACTTGAAGGGAAGGAGCAGCCTGCTGCAGACGTAGGGGTGGAGGGACAGAGCAGAAGATCGGCAAGTCCTTGGCGGAGGTGGTGTGACAACTGACCAAGGGGGAGCTGGTGGGACGAGGGAACCCGGTGGAGTCGAAAGGAAGAGGGTGTCTGGTGGAGCCGAAGGTGGAGCCACTGGATCTATCCGCTGAGGCACTGATGGTGGTTGTAGGACCTGAGGCTCGACGTGAAGGCTTGCCATTACAGGAGACGGCGAAGGGCTGAACACCTCCAGCAGAGGCAGAGCTGGAGGACTGGCTGAGAAGGGGGGTGACAGATGCAGATGGAGATTTGACAGGGTCAAAGGTAACAATCCATTGTTCATCCAGCTGGCTGTGCTGTCTAGAAACAGAAATGAAGGTTCCAAAAAAGCAAATAAAGAGCCTATACAGTCCATAGTGCTGTCCAGTAACAACGATGAAAAAACAGAAATGGGGTGGGAGATGATACCTCCGCGCTGAAGTCAATCAGCCAGTCCTCAGTCTCAAATTCCACCAAAATACCCTCGGCCACTGATGTCGTGGGCTCACACCCCTGGTCAGAGTCACTGGGGGGCTCCTCTTCCGGGGCGAGGGTCCGCACTGGCCTCTTATCCTCTGGTGCTGGCTGGCGGGTGGTAGCTCTCCGTCTGCGGGGGGCTCACACGATTCCTCCGTGGTCGCAGGTGGTGAAACAGGCTCTGGGTCTCTGTGCTCTGGACCGGGGGTAGACACTATCCAAAAGTGGACAGTTCAAAAGTTTCTATAAACAAAATGGTTCTTTAATGAAAACAAACTCATGTAATCCACAATGATGAAGAGAATGTAACAGCGTGTGTAACATGCACACACAAACAACTACCGACAAACACAGAGTGAAGGTGAGGAACTTAAATACACATTGACAATATGGACATGACGGACTAGTGTGATGATCTGATGAGTGTCCATGGCAACTGATGAGAGGCGGGAAAATCAAACAAAGGAACACATGTGATGAATGAAAACGAACTGAAAGTTAATGAAAGTGAAACTAAAGATGAATGAGTCCAGATAACTGTGACGCATAGAACTCGTAATTGCTTGTGAAATTATGAACTCCGAATTATCTGAGATCTCTGACTTGTACTCCGAGCACAGCGTCACAGGTTGTCATGTCATAATTACAGTAATTACGACATGGCGTTATCGCAGCATAACTTGCATTGATAAATAAATCAAACTTATACTATGTAACTGTTGAATGCTTAAATCTGATTGGTTGATGAACAATCTAAGGTGTGCAATCATTTTCAGGGAAACGGATGGCTAAAGTAGTTCCAGGCAGGTTCTGACCGCATTACAGTTCTACCAGAAAGACTCGGGAGAATAAATACTGTAACAATAAATACATTTATTGATAGCCCAGCAAGCAATAAAGTTCTTTGGCGTAGGCCCCGTCCATAGCTCGCAATCCGAGGGTCCGGACTCTGCATTTCAAGCCTGGAAAGACGAAGGCAGGGGCGCAGCCGACCCCCGGTGAGGTATAGGAAGGGACCGTCCTGGTGGTGGTGGGGAGGATGGAGGGGAATGAAAGCGTCAGCATCTGCGAACTCAAACATGTGTAAGTACTGGTCTTTTATACCGCAAGTATTAGACACGATTGGATAGATGAGAAGGTAATAAGTGACGTAGCAATTGAGTCTTCCTGGCAGAACTTAACGCTAAAGCTTCCATTTCCATATCAGTTTCCCAAATGATTTCAGTTATTTCAAAGGTCCTTACAGCCGTCAACAGCAAAAGAACCAAAACCAACAACGACACTGACCAAGCAAATAAATATAGTAAACAATTGGATAAAAAGAACAAATTATGCCTGTGTTTTTTGCCACAAAATTATGTTTTATTATGTATAGAAAGCACATACTCTCCTTCTCCCGCTCAAACGCACACACATACAGTACAGATACACACTCGCACAGAAACGTGTTGTCAGCGCTACTCTGACGATTTTATTACTAAAATAGTTTACCAACTTATAAGCTACATGACATTTCTCACCACAAGTGAGGTAATAACGGCACTGTTCTTGAAGCAGATAAACCTACAGTTTCTCTATTAGTAGAGACACTTCTCCGAACACTGTTGAGAGACTCACCGACTCATGTAGGAGTAGCGTAAGCTGTGACGTCTCTCGCGGTTCAAACAAATAGGGCTGGGCAACAAACTCAAGCTCCTCCCACATTTCTCTTTAAAAACTCTCGACTTCTAATTCCTGACCTGTGTTTTGTTTTACTCTGTCCTCTGCACTTCTGCATTCGTCAATACGCCATGCGTCGGCCGCAACTAGACCCGCGTACGGTCGTTACCGGAAGCCAGTGATTATAGTTTATAAAGTTATAAATATGTAAATGTCTTCTTACAAAAACGCATCTCTTCATTTTAGAAGGTCTTTATTATCCCCCTGGTGTCTTATGGATTACTTTTATGATGGATGGATGCACCTTTTTGGACTTCAAAAACTCATGCTCTATTCACTCCCATTATAAAGCTTGGAAGAGCCAGGCTATTTTTTAATATACTTCAGATTGTTTTCGGCTGAAAGAAGAAAGTCATACACGATGGCTTGAGGGTAAGCAAATTATGAGATAATTTAATTTTTTTGGTTGAACTAGCCCTTAGATTACCCTAGATATATTAGCGTAATATCGTAGCAATGCATTCATTATAGCAATGATTCCTGTTGTTTCTTAAAGGTACAATATGTAGGAATTTTGTACTAAAATATCCAAAAATCACTTGCACAGTGTGATATATTTCCTGCAGTTGTGTACTTATAATATCCCAAAACTCTCCAAAGATTTTTTATTTCAGAGAAATTCCAATTTTAAATAAGTGGCCGTCCCGGAAAAAAAATGTCGCCTGTCAATGACGCAATATCCGCGCTATCCTCGGTTTCCGTTCATACTGCCATAGCATGACGTAACCATGGCGACAGACGTGGACAACTGCGTAGTGCGTAACGTTTCGCGGCACACAGTTCTTGTTTCTTACAAACATAGACCATGGCAAGCAGACTTTGGGACAAACAAGGAGAACTAAAATGAGGATCAATATCAGCGTGGCATTTTTTGAGATGCCGAGAGCTAGCGTCCGCGACTAACTTGGACTCGACAGAGCTTCACGAGTCACGACTTGACAGCTTTATTAGACAGGTGAGCAAATGTACATAAAACAAACAATGTTATATAACGTTAGCTCAACATGATGAAATGTTAGAATATGGTCAGTATGTTATTCTAATGTTGATCTAGCTTAACGTTACTGCTAGTTTCATATAGCAAACGAACTAACACAGAGTATAACATTATAACTTTCAACACACATTTAAATGCTGTTTAGTGTGATAGTGTAACGTTAGACCACGTGAAGCAGCGCTGCGTTACCTCACACGTTTTATTCGTCTAATAAACTGACCTGTGTGAGTAATCCAGCACTTGTGTGTAGTTCGGTAGAATTAAATGTCCTTATTCCTTTATATCCGCAGGACTCGCGTGTGATATCTGTCTCTTTAGCAATCGCGACCGGTTTCATACCACTGTATTGTTAAAAAAACATGAATGTTTGCACTCATCCATAAACATTATTAGATCCATCAGCTTGACACCAAGTCCCATCATTCAGCTCATCATTGCGTCATCAACCTACGCTTTTGTTATTGTTGGAAACTGCGCCCTCTTGTGGCGAAAAAAAACCCTACATATTGTGCCTTTAAGTAATGCACTGTAATAAGATTTTCAACGAGCTTCCATGCGCATACCTGCCCTGATTAAATCATTTATTGATCAAAAGGCCATGCATTGCTGACAGACAGGGTAATATTGTTGTTGACACGCTCCTTCTGTGTTTGCGCAAGTGCTTCCCTGCTGATGGCTAATTAAAACGTTAGCACAAGCGAACAGCGTCTCGGGGTGCCAGAGGACAGTATGGTTAGCAGACTGTGAGGAAAAGCCTGCTATGGGACCGAAGAAGCGCTTTGATGATGAAAATGTGGGGCAGAACGAGAAAGAGACTGCGAGCTGTATTATTTTTTTTCTTCATCACTGACAAGCAGAACTTCAGCAAAGCGTTTTCATGTCATTATTTTGTTTACTATAATTCCAGCACGTCTCTTTGTTGAAGCTCAAGTCTATAATTCGTGGAACATCGTGTCAGATCTGCGTCCATCACACCAGGCTTTTATTCGGTTTCGTGTAGTAGTGGACACAGCTGTCACTTTGACGGCTTTCAGACCTCACAATAAAGGGAAGTTAAAAATATCTACTGTTAATCGAAACCCTATGGAACAATGAAACGCCATTTAAAGTGATCAAAGTCTAAAAAATATATATTTTTTTTTTTGAAAAACACATTGATCTGGTTTACAAACAGAGACTCATATTAGATTATTATGCTGTCTGTTATTACCACAGAAAGATAAAAGTGCTTGTTTCTTTAACGGTTATAATCGACAAGCTAATACTTTGAAGTTGATGGTTTTGTTGTTTGGCCAATTTTCTCTGAAGAGGGTATTAATATTTCAGTAAGTAATATACATTGTGTTTAAGGAAAAATAAAATCTATCTATCTATCTATCTATCTATCTATCTATCTATCTATCTATCTATCTATCTATCTATCTATCTATCTATCTATCTATCTATCTATCTATCTATTTTTTATCTATCTATCTATCTATCTATCTATCTATCTATCTATCTATCTATCTATCTATCTATCTATCTATCTATCTATCTATCTATCTATCTATCTATCTATCTATCTATCTATCTATTTTTATCTATCTACTGCATCTATCTATCTATCTATCTATCTATCTATCTATCTATCTATCTATCTATCTATCTATCTATCTATCTATCTATCTATCTATCTATCTATCTATCCGTCTTATCTGTCGAAAAAAAAAAAGAATGTAAAACTAACATGTAAAACGTTTTTGATGGTAAAATGTTTTGTGTGTGTTGCTTTATGGCTGCTTGTACACTGTATTTGTGTTGTTATTGTCAACTGATTTTTTAAAATTATTTAATTAAAAATAAAACATAATTTCTGCTTTATTAAAATCATTAGTCATTGTTTTCAGTATTTGAAATAAAGCTGTAAAACTTAAACTTACAAAACTAAATGGAAATGAGTAATGTTGCCTTGACAATTAACTGAAATAAGTTAGTGAGATTTCGTAATAAAAATCAGTTGTACTCTCTACCAGGTAATAATCTTGAGTCATATTTTCAGCAGTTGCATGCGTATCTTTTCTTTGCTTCAGCAAGACAATGTCCCTGTGCCCAGAGCGAAATACATAAAGAAATGATTTACTGGTCTGGAAGAACTTGAGCGGCCGGCACAAATCTCAGACCTGAACTGAAACGCCAAGTTCACGTCAGATGCCATCGCTAGACCTCAATGGTGCTCTTCAGCCCGACACCACTGTGAAAAAGAAGTGCACTTTTGCTTTTAAAACTTATGAACATAACTTAATAATAGGATATACTTAAGTGTGAAAAGAATGTAATGTTTTTGGACACTTAAGTGCATGTTATTTACAATTAAATGAAAATGTATTCGCATTATAATTTGTGTTAAATGCAATTAGTTGAAAGTTTAAGTAGAACTTCTGAACATTTTTACAGTATATGTAATTTCATACTTCTATTTGTCTTTGAAATATGGTTAAACTCTACTGATGAATGTACTGAGAATCATTTATGGTAAACCAAAATATACTATGACTATATGTCATTTGTAACTTGTATATCAAATAACACACTAGTTAAAATTATAATCACTTTGCTTTAGTAGTCAACACATCAAAATGATCATTAAAATATCATGATTTATTTAAAGTTTTTCATTTGAGTGAGCAAGTGTTTTTAAAGTGTACTTAAGTGTGTTAAGACAAAGTCATGAAAGTGTATTATCTTTAAGTACACTTAAGAGGCCTTTTATTTCATTGATATTTTAATATCTGCAAAAAACAATCCTTTTAAGATTTCAAATGCACATTTAAAACTATTAAGTGCACTTTTTTTACAAGGTTGGGAACATTTCTCACAGCCATATTCCAATTTTGAATGCAAATCCTTCCATGAAAGGAAGGTAACATCCTGTAATATGCCATTTCTTACTGTATGCATTTTAATGTAAACACCGTATACTTTTTCTAAATAGGTTTTTGGTGTCATGGACTTAACTGCATTCAATGTAGTTCCAGCTTTTACCACCGTAAGGCAGTATCCTTACAGATAATCTGAGAAAAACCCAGTGAGAAGATCTAATTTCCTAACGGATGGAAATACAGACCATCTCAAACCTGATCTCATAAACATGTTCAACATCGCAATATTCTCTAAATGATATTAGTGCCTATATAATGCATCAGTGTCCTCTAGAAGATCACACACCTTGAAGCGAACATCGCCGTTCCCATCCCATGATTCTCAGCTAAATTGCACGGGTCAGCCCAATCTACTGGAGTGCTCCTATAAAAGAAATTGAATGTTCCACTGAGGCAAATCTGGATTGTGATGGACACAGGCAGAACCGTAACGCCGCGCACATCGAGGTTCCCGAGGGCCGGCAGGTGGAAGTTCAGAGGGAAAGGCCTTGGACGGAATCCATAATGAGCTCCAGACTTGCAAAGATGTTGGACGTCCAGCTCACTTTCTCCTCTTTTGCACACTTCCTCTTACCTGTCCGTAGAAGATAAGCCTGTCAGGTGTTGCATGGTTATGCTTGGCTAGTCTGGAACAATTGGAATTGCAGATGGGTTGGAGGACGGTGGGGACAGATTCACGGTTTGACAGACTGGCAGAAATGTTCAAGACAAAATCTATGCACAAACAAGAAATAGAACGGATTCATCTTCTAAGAAAATATCAGCAACTACGATTAGAATATATTTCCACTATAAATGACACTGTAAACAGTTGTTTGTTGGCTTAACTTAAAGTAAGTTACTTGCCTTCAAATTTTGAGTTCATTGAAATTAAAAATGTGAGTTAATACAATGAAAGAGATTGGTTGAATAAATAGAAACTCAAAATATTATGTTATCTGAACCACATTAATTATCTAAGTTGATTTGATAAAATATAAAAAAGTTGTAATAACACATGAAAATATTTTTTCCTGAGAAGTTTAAAACTCATGCTTCATATTTGTGTTTCACACTCATTTCAGAGAAGATTTACAGAAAATTAAATTACAGTAAATAAAAAAGTAATGTGGTACAACAAACATTTCTCTTACACCTTGAATATATTTTTTTAACATAATTTTTGAGGTAAAAAGTATTTTTAATATAATTCGCACCACATCACAACCTGAACTAAACTAAAAGCTAAACAAAATATAAAAACTAAAGAAAATGACTAAGACACATGACACAATTACTAAAACTTAAAGTAAAATGAAAATATAAAAATAAAAGCTAATTACAAACATTAATAAATAGTATATTGCTATACAGTGAAAAATTACAAATTAGTATTCATTCAATAAGATTCATGTTGTAAGACCATTTAACAGAAGATGAGTATCGTTTGCACGCACATTCATCTTCACATTCAAGCCTTATGTTAAACGTTTCCATATGCACTTCTATATCGTAGGCTTGGCTTTAACACTTTAATAGATAGATAATAAACAGCAGTTGAGTGAATGTTTTTTTTTCTTTCTTTTTTTTACATTTGCTTAACATTATACATGCCATTTTAGATGATTTGCATTACAAATAAATTACATTAATAATAATTTCTAAATGTCATGAAAAAAAACCCCTAAACATTATTTGTCATACATATCATTTTATCTGTCAAAGTGTGTGCATATATGTGTAAAGGAAGCTTTGAAGGGAATGTTGCAATAATCGATCTCTACAGATTTGGGGTGGAGATACATTTAATTTCATAATGATTTCCACGTGTTTATATTCTAACACAACCTGTGTCTGATCGTGTGTTGTATTGTGCTGTAGGCTTTGTGAGACTCAAAATATTCTCTATACTTTTTCCACTTACATGTTGCAGGAGAAGCAATTTATTGAAAACTCTGAAACCGTTTAGCATCCACAAAACAGGTGGCAAGTTCAGTTAATTGAGGTCTAAAGCACTGGTGAATAATGTTCATTTACAACAGGGATTTCGGGGTCAGCTAACTGAATGCGGGTTTCATAATAGAAAAGTTTCCTGGAACTTAAATTAGTTTCTAAAGCAGAAACTACCTTAAGTAAGCACATTTAAGCTCAGCTATTTCCCAGCTGGACACTTGGGGGTCTTTAAATCAATCTATATTTTGGTAACATGAACTACTAAATGAACACTAATAAATGAATCAGACAAATAATCTCACATGTGTTTGTAGACATAACATTACCAGGTCCACCCGGACCAAACGCTCACAGGCGCAGCCAAAATATTTTATACACTCACTCAAAGCTACAGATTTAGCAAAATGTGATACTAACCTGTGTTTTTTGCTCTCTAATGACATAATTTACCTAATGGCAAGACTACTTTATGCTTGACGCATCTACAAAAGTAAGCCAGCCCAGATAATAACATCTTTGTTTGAAGTTTAGCATATTGACGGAATAATTGACGCACAAATGAAAGTTGTTGTTATTTTTACACACTCATTGTTACCCATAAAATGATAACATTAGCTTGGATCTTGTTTTGTTTCTTTTATTCCTCTTGTGCAGAACTCACAATGTACACATTACGTTTTTTTGTTGTAATTTAGCTGTAGTTGGGAGTAAGTGTATTTGCGGGCGGTCAAACTGTAAACACACAAACAATTCACAATTAGTACTATCCAGTAATGTTTTCACTTCTCCAAATAAATTTCTACAAACATAACATCAGCTTAAATGATAAACATTTAAATGTATATAATTATAAATCAAAGATCTCCACTACAACGCAAAGATCACATAATTAGCATGCATGAAACATTATCACATAGGCTATGTGTGATACAACTGTTAATACAGACAGTCTAAACAGTCACTGTATTACAAATATATATTAAACTTTAACAAATAAATGCAACACATATAGCACGAATATTTTAATATGCAATTTAAACCGTAAATGTCTAACCAAACATAATAAACAAACGAATAACATTAGGCGTTTAGGCGCTAATCGCAAATAGGCCTAGCGATCTACATAGATCTATCAATATATTTATAAACAACAAAATGTTACTCACCACGCTGGGAAATATAGTTATAGATTATATAGAATTGTTAGATTATATCTAAATTGTTATAGAACATCTGCAAATTAGCATCAACAGTGCTTTCTCAATTCACTTGGTTCAGTTCAGTTTTTTTTACATGCGCGATCACGCGCCCACCGAATACACATCCTTAAAGGGGCAGCACCCTACATCCCGGCTCCAATGACCCAAACAGGTCATTCAAACAAAGTAAGGGTGATGATGTGTCAATTAAACTAATTCAACTGAGAAGACTGGCTTCCAGAAGGCAGATTTTGTCCGCAGGACGGATGAAGACACCTGCCTGTGTTTTCACTTCCACAGTACGCACAAGTCCGTCTGCACCTGGATAGACTTGAGTAAGCAGACCTAGAGGCCAGTGATTGCGTGGTGTGTTCTCGTGCAGAATAAGCACAAGATCTCCTACTTGAAGATTTTTCTTTGGTTGCAGCCATTTTTGGCGTTGTTGCAGTGCAGGCAAGTATTCCTTGAGCCATCTGCACCAGAAGACATCTGCCAGATATTGCACCTGGCGCCATCTGCGTCGGTAAAGGTCTTGTTTTACGAAGGCTCCCGGAGGTAGAGTTGAACCTGAACGAAGCAACAACAGATGATTTGGTGTGAGTGGTAGAGGATCTGATGGGTCGTCTGATAGTTTAGTGATTGGTCTACCATTGACAATAGACTCAACGCAGCAAAACAGTGTTGTTAAACCTTCGTCATCTGGTGCCTGCTGTGACAGGACAGTGTTTAGAATGGAACGAACGGTGCGAATTTGCCTCTCCCAAACACCACCCATGTGGGAGGCGGCAGGTGGATTGAAGATCCACTTTACATTGTGCTGTAGCAGGTAATCTGAAAAAATTTGTTGATTCCACTCACTGATGGCCTTCCGCAACTCTCGTAATCCACCGACGAAATTAGTCCCGTTAACCGATCGTATTTCTGTGGGTGGGCCTCTCCTGGAGATAAATCGCTGTAAGGCGTTGATAAACGAATCGGTATCGAGGGTGTGCGCAACTTCCAAGTGGATAGCTCTCGTTGTGAGACATGTAAATAAACATCCGTACCTCTTGTGCTCACTACGTGCCTTCTTAACCAAGAATGGCCCGAAGTAGTCTGTGCCCACACGAGTGAATGGAGGCTCACCTGGTGTCACTCTAGAATCAGGAAAGTCCACCATTTGCTGAGTTTGCGGCTTGTCTCTTAACTTGCGACACTGTAGACATGCCTTGAGAGTTCGGTTAATGACAGGACGACCCTTTAGAATCCAGAAACTTTGACGAATTTCTGCAAGTACTCGCTCTGGACCTGCATGACCCAGGCGAAGATGGTAGTGATTGATAATCAGTTGGGTGACGTGATGGTTGTTAGGTAGGATCACTTGATGTTTTGCCTCAAAGGGAATTGGGGCATTTGTTAGTCTGCCTCCCACATGGAGGAGTTGGTTGTTTTCATCCTTAAAGGGTTTAAGCTTGAGAAGAGAACTGGGTTTTGCTTGAGAAAGTCCGAAAGATGCAGTTTGTATGTGATTGAGAATAGCTAACTCTGCTTGTTGGAGCTCACTTACAGTGACAGGGTCGGATAGATGCGCACTTGTTTTCTTGCGTAACAAAGCCTTGACATGCAACAGGATAGCAGTAGCCCTTTTCAGTCTATGCCAACTGGAGGATCGTTCCAGTAGTCTGTCCACTGCATTTTTCATCACTTGGTTTGTTGTTATGCTAGCTGCATAGGCTCTTTTAATTTCTGCTTCCTCTGGCAAATAATTTAGGATAGGTTGAGCAGGCCAATGTTCCTCCTCAAGTTGAAGAAAGTTTCATGCGGCACAACTCTTAAAAGATTGCCTTGCCTTGAGCACGAATGGACTTGCAAATCCTAAAGGATCATAGATGGAACTGGTAGTGCTCAATACTCCTCTCTTTGTTGCAGGTTTGTCCACTGCCTTGACATCGAGGGTGAAGCAATCTCTTTCAACATCCCAGAGGACACCCAGTGTTCGTTAAAATGGCAAATCCTCCTGGTCAAGGTTGACCTCATGTAATGACTTTGCCCAATCATCAGCTGGTATTGATTTCATCACTTCCTTAGAATTGCTTAACCATTTGGTTAATCTGAAGCCTCCACAGGTGAGTAGCTCACAGAGTTCGGAAGCAAGTTTAATGGCGACCTCCACTGTTGGTACCGACTTAAGACAATCGTCGACGTAGAAATTTCGCTTCAATGTTTCCACGGTGTCATTAGAGAAGCTTCCACGGTTGTCTTCAGCCACTCGTTGCAAGGCAAAATTGGCAGCACTAGGACTCCAGACACCTCCAAAAAGGTGAACCATCATACGGTAATGCTTAGGTGGTTTGTCCGGGTTGTTATCCTCCCACCACAGGAAGCGAAGCACATCTCTTTCATCAGATGGCACTCAGACTTGATAAAACATGCTCTCGATGTCCGCATTCAGAGCAACAGGTTCTTGCCTAAACTTGAGAAGAACTCCTAGTAGCTTATTGGTAAGGTCTGGGCCTTGGAAAATATGATCATTCAACGAAGTACCTTGGTACCGTGCCGCACAATCGTAGAAAATACGAACCTTCCCAGGCTTGCGCGGATGTAGCACCGGATGATGTGGCAGATACCACACACAACCATCGTCTCTGTTAATGTCAATGACCTCTTCTGCATATCCTTTCAGCAAAGAGTCTCTGATACCTTCTGTATACTTTTGATGCAAAATCGGGTCCTTCTTTAACCTCTTTCCTAGAAGGTCTAATCGATGTTTAGCCATTCCGTAGTTATTGGGCAGTCTTGGTGGATGTTCTTTGAAAGGGATTGGTAGTGTATAATGACCTTCCTCTTTGACTGCTTGCTTGTTCCATAGGTCCACAACTTGCTCATCGACTACTGACAGTGAGTCATTGTTCACATGCACTAGATCATCCAGTTTCCAAAATCTTTCAACAGCTTGTTGTAGAAAGTGGTCAGTTTGAATGAAATTGGCAGAAATAGATGTTGAACCATCAGCTACTGGCCCATGAAGTGTCTACCCAAGGCCAGTTAGAATCGCATAAGGTTCGCCTGACTCACCGCAGCGTGTCTCACGAGGAGCAAGTATGTCTGGTTGGTCTAGGACCTATCAGCAGGTGAACCTCATCAGCTAGATCAACGTCAGGTAAACTGATTTCATCCGCAATTTCCTTCAGGTGTGGCCACTGGAACACCTCATGCTGTGTGACAAAGTTGTCTAGACTTATGTTCAGGTGATCCCGACAGAGCACTCCTTTCATCAGGTAAGAGTTCCTTTGTTGAGCATCTTCAACTCGTAGGTCCACTGCTAAGGTGACTACGTTGAGATTTTTGGTCTCCATGGTGTTCAGTTTAATGTTAATTTTGCGTGATTCCAGTTTAAGAGCGTGAACTAACTTCTTAGAAGCAAAGGTCCCATTAGAGCCACTGTCAAGCAAAGCAAAGACATTCATAGAAAATCGGTTGTGTCTGTCTGAAACCACTACTGGCAAGATTGGAAGTGCAATCTTCTTTCGACTGGCTTCAATGCTCCTTCTAGTGGCATGTGCTTGAATGGCTTGAGGCGGGTCAGCAGCTGGCTCACCTCCAGTAGCTTGATTAGTAGATTGGCTTTTGTCGTCGTTGTCAGAAGCTACGATGGCGGAGTGCAGCCAACTGTTTTGTTTTTTCCCACATCCAGGCACCTTGCATACCCAGCTAAGAGTACAGACTGCGCTGCGATGACCTTTCATGAAACAGTTCAGACAGAGTTGCTTTTGTTGAACAAAGGCCAAATGCTCTTGAACAGACAGAGCTCTAAAGGCTTGACACTGGTTCAGAAAGTGTCCATCAGTGCACTTTGGACACTTAAATCTTGATGTTGTCTTTGGTGTGGTGCATTCATTAGCAACTGACACTGTTGCAAATGTCTGCTTTTTCTTATTGAAAGTTGGCTTAGCACTTGGTTTAGAATTTGCTGGAGAATTTCGACTGACAGGGCTAAGAAGATGCCCAAAGATAGGATCTGCTCTCTTAGCAGCTTCTGATTGAACAAGACTGACTATGTCATCTAACTTTGGCAAACGACCAGACTTGATGATCTCATAGTTTATTGTGAGCCATCTTTTCTTTATGGCTTCAGGTAGCTTTTCCACAATTTGTAGCAAAGTGCGTCCACCATTCAGTTCTTCCTCACACTTCATTGCCTTTAAAGTGTCTCGGCAGCTGCACAGAATGTCAGCAAAGCTTTGCAACTGCTTGTTGTCTTTAATATCTTTGTGATTAAGCACCTTGTCAACCCATGCTTGTGATATTGCATATGGATTGCCAAAACGTCTCTTCAGAATAGCCATGGCTTCAGCATAGCCCAGGCTAGAGTTGGGGTTGTACAAGCAATGTGAGATAGCATCTCTAGCTTGGCCGACAGTGTACTGATGCAGTCGAGTGAGTTTCTCTTGATCTGGCACTGTCTCTTTATCAATCACAGAGGAGAACAATCTCATGAACTGCCAGTACTTTAAGGGTTCTCCATCGAACTTGATGATGTCAACTGGTGGTAGATGCATGGAATCGATGTGTGACTGATATTGTTGCCTTGACAGGTCTAGTAGTTGGCATAAAGAATTCTCGTTCACTGCTGAAAGTGAGGAACGAAAGTTAAGGGATGGGTTACCTGAGACAGGAGTGGAAAAGTCTTTATTTATTGTTGTTAACTCAGCCTTTCGACGATTTTCCTCCATCTCAGCGTCTTTGAGTTTCAGTAAGCTTTTCAGTCCATCCATTTCAAATTCTGCATGCTGAAGTTGTAATTTAAACTCTGCACGTAGGCGTTCTTCCTGTCGAGAAATAAGCATGGAAAACTCTTCCTTTTCTTTCTGTCTTAGATTTTGTAGCCCTTGAAGCTGGGTAGACAGCTGATCTACAGAAGACATTGGAGGTTTAACGGCTTCATCAAACATTGGCTCTTCCTCTTGGAAGTTAAGTGCATCTGAAGATTCTATGTTTGGATCCTCCATTGATGGCTTAAAGTCGTCAAACCAGCTCAAGACTGTGTGCTGCAAGTCTTGAACATCACGCAGGACCGATGTTAAATAGCCCTTAGAAGCATCAACGTCATCATCATCTTCTAATGTTTTATGGTACATGTCATGAATCTCATTAAACCGCATAACCGCCTCATCCAAAGCAGGAAGTTTCATCTCCACTTCTTTGGGCAGGTTACAGTTCATAGAAGTTGTAATCTGTGTCAGCAAGCGTCTCACTGCAGCCTTTGCATTTCCACGTTGACGCTTGAGACATTTTTGTTGTTGATCAGGAGTAGCACTTGTTTCTGAATCTTGGTCCATGTTGTCATTAATCTTCTTAACTCCTCGTGTTTGACTTTAATGTTACCCATAAAATGATAACATTAGCTTGGATCTTGTTTCGTTTCTTTTATTCCTCTTGTGCAGAACTCACAATGTACACATTACGTTTTTTGTTGTAATTTAGCTGTAGTTGGGAGTAAGTGTATTTGCGGTCAAACTGTAAACACACAAACAATTCACAATTAGTACTATCCAGTAATGTTTTCACTTCTCCAAATAAATTTCTACAAACGTAACATCAGCTTAAATGATAAACATTAAAATATATATACTTATAAATCAAAGATCTCCACTACAACGCAAATATCACATATTAGCATGCATGAAACATTATCACATAGGCTATGTGTGATACAACTGTCAATACAGACAGTCTAAACAGTCACTGTATTACAAATATATATTAAACTTTAACAAATAAATGCAACACATATAGCACAAATATTTTAATATGCAATTTAAACCGTAAATGTCTAACCAAACATAATAAACAAACGAATAATATTAGGCGTTTAGGCGCTAATCGCAAATAGGCCTAGCGATCTACATAGATCTATCAATATATTAATTAACAACAAAATGTTACTCATCACGCTGGGAAATATAGTTATAGATTATATAGAATTGTTAGATTATATCTAAATTGTTATAGAACATCTGCAAATTAGCATCAACAGTGCTTTCTAAATTCACTTGGTTCAGTTCAGTTTTTTTTACATGCGCGATCACGCGCCCACCGAATACACATCCTTAAAGGGGCAGCATCCCTACACTCATTTTGGTGAAAAACAACAACATGGTATTTAAATCATGGGAGCCTCCATTGGTTTTTCTGTGCATCATTCAACACTTCACCCTCCAGTCCAGTAGATGGCGGTAGAGTGCCTTTGGTTTGCATTTCCAGCGTTGTGATGCAGTTTGAGAAACAGAGATATTTTGTACCCGATTTCATGGCAATTCGTACGTATTTTACAAGGTGGCTAATTCGTAAGAATTCGTACGACCTCACTCGTACGAATTTGTACGATTTTTCAAAAAGCGTCACCAGGAAGGAACGCCCCTAAACCTACCCATCACTGGGGTCTAGACAAAACTGTACGAAAACGTACAAGTGAGTTCATACGAATTCGTACGAATTAGCCACCTCGTAAAATACGTACGAATTGCCGTGAGATTGCATTGATATTTTTGTGAACTTTCAGGTGTTTACGTCTAGTTACTATGACAAACCTATAGTCAAATGTTTAAATATAAGTAATATTGTTAAATTGTGATGCAGTTTGAGAAACAGATATTTTCAACCCGATCTCACGACAATTCATACGTGTTTTATGGGGTGGCAAATTCGTATGATTTTTTAAAAAGCATCATCAGGAAGGACCACCCCTAAACCTACCCATCACTGGGGTCTAGACAAATCGTACGAAAACGTACAAGTGAGTTCATAAAAATTCGTACGAATTAGCCACCTCGTAAAATACGTCCGAATTGCTGTGAGATTCTGGTGATATTTTTGTGAACTTTCAGTGTTTACGTCTAGTTACTATGACAAACCTATAGCCAAATATTTAAATATATAAGTAATATTGTTAAAATTGTGATGCAGTTTGAGAAACATTCTCACGGCATCTCTTACGTATTTTACGATGTGGCTAATTCGTACGATTTTTCAAAAAGCATCATCAGGAAGGACCACCCCTAAACCTACCCATCACTGGGGTCTAGACAAATCGTACGAAAACGTACAAGTGAGTTCATAAGAATTCGTACGAATTAGCCACCTCGTAAAATACGTACGAATTGCCGTGAGATTCCGGTGATATTTTTGTGAACTTTCAGAATTACTATGACAAACCTACAGTCAATTTTTTTTTTTATATAAAAGTAATATTGTTAGTTTGTATTTAGTAGATTTAAAATATATTAACTTTAAATGTCATATTGAATAAAACACAACAGCTGAATTTGTAATCAAGTATAAATCCCTTTACACATGCTTTAGCATTTTTAGTCAACACATCAAAATAAGTGTACTTCTTTGAAAGCAAGGCACATTTTTTTATCTTAAAGTAAAATATATAATTTTGTTAATCAGTGCACTTTTTAAAAGCATGTTGACACAGTCATGAAAGTGTATTTAAGTGGCCTTTCATGTTATTAATATTATCTGGAGGTACAGCTTTTTTTAAAATACTTATAAGATTTTAAGTGCACATTCAATACAATTAAGCAGGGTCTGTGTGTCTAATCAGTGCTGAGTCATGTTTAGGGAGCAGATCTATGGTTAAAGCTAATTGTAGACGGCTAATGTGTGTGAAGTTGACCCAGAAGGCCACTGGTGTACGGCTCTCAGCGTCTCTGAGGTGTGTGTGTGTGTGTGCGCCGTCTGCGCTGCTTCGTGCCAGAGTAAATGTGTCAAGCATAAACAAAGCTTTAATCCATTTCTTAAACTCCAGCTTTGTAAAACAGTGTATTTATTTGTCTTTGTCTCCATTCTAGGTTGCATTTCATGTTTCTGCATTTGTGTTTGTAATTATGTGTTCATCAGCATTGGTTCGCATCAACTCGCAAACCAATTTAGCTCTTGGCGCCCTAAAGCAGCTCTGGCATGACGCGGCGATTGCTGCGTTTCAAACTTGTTTTCCTCTCTCTCTCTACCAGTAAATGTTTACATTTGCTTCAGGTTCTCTTAAACATGTCTCTGTGCTTGACTGGCACAGATAACATTGAGGTAGATGGACTATTTGCAGTCCAAAAGCATGAGGAATGTTGTTAATAAGGCTAGAAAGCCTCAATGTCTTCTTCATACCTTGTAAAAAAAGGTTACTTTTAAGGTCAAACTTTTGCATACTTTGTAAAAAGAGTATTACGCAAATGTGTGAACTTAATTTATAGTTTTCGTACACTAATCGCAGGTTATTTATAATTAAATTAAACTGTATTATAGTTTCAATTTATATTAAGTGAATTAGCTGGACATTTTGAACTAATTAAAGGGATAGTTCACCCAAAAATGACCATTGACTTCCATATTTTTTTTTTTTCCTACTATGGAAGTCAATGGTGCCCTTCAACTGTTTGGTTAAAAACATATATATATATATATATAAGACATTCATACAGGTTTGGAACAACAACAGCATTTTCATCACTTTAAGTAGGACTACTACATCTTTTTATGTAATTTCATAATTGCTTCTGTTGTCTTTGAATAATGTTTAAAGTGTACTGCCGAATGTACTGGTAAGCATTTCACGTTTGTAATGATGCAGTTGCAATATAGCACATTTAAAGTATATTAAATAATATAACTTTAAATGTACTATTGAATAACACGCTTATATTAAAATTAAACTTAAGTACTTTACATGTTCTGTCAGTATGTTAATTAACACATCAAAATAAGTGTACTTCTTTAAAACACACACACACACACAAACACACACACACACACACACACACACACACACACACACACACACACACACACACACACACACACACACACACACACACACACACACACACACACACACACACACACACGATGAGCGCATTAGAAAGGAATGGGAAAATAATTTTGTTCACTTTTAACAACGTTTTTTCACATCAGCAATAATCAGCCAAGTGTCCTCTTTAAAAAGAGACCAAACTTAAGTCTGTGCTCCAAAGCATTCAAGATTTATGACAGCTTAAGTTAGAAATTTCCAAGTTTTACTTTAAAGTTCATCTTCTTAGCCCTCCAGTAGTGTTCGCATGTCGGCCAAAAAGGTATTAAAAATGTGTTATTTCGAAGAAATGATTGTTCTCTTATTTAAAAATATATGATACATTTGTATATATACATTTGAAGCACACTACAAGTGCACATTCTTCAATATAATAAAGTGCACTTCTTTCTCACAAAGGATGTGCTTGAAGAGCGTTTTATTGTATTCAGATCATTCTCACTGATTAAGCATGGATTCGCTTCAGGATGAAACAGAATTCATTGGAGAGAAATGGAAAGACCTTAATTCTGGTAATTGAATCCCACCAGAGCCAGTTGACCCAGCTTTCTCATTCGTTCCTTAAGGATTTCAGATCCGTGGTATTGGTGCGACTTGATGCAGCTGAATACACAAAGCAAAGTCAAAGTCTTTCTCATAAAACGCAGCCATTAAAGATGTGCGTCTGATTGCATGCTTCATGGTTGTGTGAGCTGTGTCTGCAGGTCACGCTCAAGGCAGATGTGCAAATCACTGAGTGTTAGGAGGCAACAGTAGGGCTGGAAAACAAGAAGGAAAATACCAGAAAGGAAGTGAATTTACTGAATAATTTGGAAGTTTAGTGAATAATTTGTTGTATACACTAGCTCTACGGTACTCATAATTGCGTATCAGTTGCATATATATACAGTATGCACTCTACTCAGGAAAGTAAAGTTTCCACTGAATTCACAACAGGTGTGCATGCATGTATATTTGATGTTGATGAATCCGGATTATTCTCAATGAGACAGCATGTGCCTGCAGTTTGTGTAATTAGCATAATACACGCCCACAGCATCTCCATATAAGGACTGTCTCTTTACAGTGAAGTCTGCCAATCTTGAAACATGAAAACCTTTCATATTTGCAGAACCTGTGTGCAAAATTTAGATTTTTTTATTAGGGCTCTCAAATCGATTATTCCCATCTGACATAAAGGTTTGTGTTATATATATACACAAACGAGACACGCACACACACAAACTCACTCATATGTGTATATATGTATATATATATATATATATATATATATATATATATATATACATACATACACACACACATATATATATTTATATATATATAAACACACACACACACACACACACACACACACACACACACAAAGAGAGAGACACACTTACATATACACACTGTATATTAGCAAAGGAGATATTAAATGGTGATGTGATCTCATGTTTCATAAAGCATACTCTTCACTGACTTCATTGTTTCCTTGGTAACCAATTACACAAAATGTTGTATGAAAAAAAAAACGTATTAGTGACAAAAAAGGTCCCTGAAACGGCCATTTAACACCCATATATAGTATATTATATATTATTATTATTATAAATATTATTATTAATAGATTATTTGACGAAATGACATATGGATAAATAGATAAATCTCTGATTATTATTAACAATAACAAGATGAGTAATGAAATGTGCATTACACTTACATAAAACTATATACAAAAAAAAAAAAGTAAATTTATTCTATAAAGTAACACATGATAAATGTATAGGGTTTTCCTCCCAGTTAATGTAAATCATGATTCCCCAATCTAATCCTTGAGGAGAGTCCAGAAGCAGGACACAATGACCCCGTGTGATAAGCGGGGCCCCTGGAAACAGAGCATTAGTGTGTCTAATCATTCCTCTGATTGCTAATCAGAACCAGCCAGAGGAAATTGTAGGTTGGGAGACAGACAACAGCAGAACCGTCCGGAGAATCCATCATTACATCACTGGCATCAACTTCTCAAAGGAAACGTGTACAAGAATGTTGAGATCAAAAAGGTACAACATTTTATTCTTGAATACCAAAAGTCCCTGATGTATGCTTTAGAACAGGGGTCTCCAACCTTTTTTCATTTGAGAGCTACTTTTTAAAAATGAAAGTGGCCGAGAGCTACTCATGTAATACAATACTTAAATCTCTGAAATAATGTCTCATAACTCGCATATTAACAACTATCTAAACTGTTTTATACCTAAAAGGGTTTTTGTATGCCTATGTCACCCTTAAATGTCAGAGAAAAGAACAGAATCAGAGATTATTTTTTTTATAGAAAATTGTACTTTGCATATTATATTGTAAAAACACATAATTATAGTTGATTTTATAGTTCATCATGACTAGATATGAAATGGCATGATAATTTAATTTCATTAGTGACCAAAATGATCACGGTAATCACAGAATCCTGTTCAAAAAGTACTAATACTACACAATGAAATCAATTCACTAAGTTGTATGTTGAAAACCAGCAAATAACAAATAAATCCGCATCAATATGCACTTTTTGTTTACATAAACATTAAAATAATAACATTAAAAATTATGGCTAGATTTTAAAGGAGTGTCTTGCAACATGTTATCTAGCCTACTGTACAAGTATGTACAAGTTCAAATAAAGTTTTGACAAAAAATGTTTTATAAAAATATAAACCTCACATATTTCAGCCTTTAAATCATTTTTATAAAAAGAATGAGCCAAAAAAGATAAATTACTGACTTTTACAATGCACATTAGCTTATCTTTTATTATTAAGAGTAAAATTCGATCTGATTTTCCCGTGGCGTCTGTCGTTGCTATGCAACCATGCACTGCGCTCTCCACAATGACAAAGAAGTTTTAGTAGCTAATAGATTTCCACCACCGAAAAACACTTGCTGTAGCTCTGCTACAAGATTTATTTACGGAGAAGAGAAAAACACCCGTAGTGTTTGGGTGCACCCCCATCCTTCATGTTGACTGAGCTTTCAATGTTGTTATGGAAAGGGTGAAGCTGATTGGTTGACCTGCGGTACGTTTGCGGCATACTGAATAGTTGCATTTTTTTCATCTCGCTGCACCTGGAAAAAAATAGCGCGTCGCTTTAATTATGAGCGCGCTTGCCTCGCACCTACATTTGAAATAACGAACTTAAGGACGCAAAAGACTCGATATGTGAACGGCTCCTTGACGAGCAACCTCCAATCAGGCCACGAGCTAACGTTACTGGTAGCTCGCGAGCGACGTTTGGACCCCTGAACTAGAGTAAGTCAGAGTTCACCTAAACTTATCTAAACTCATGTATAATGAACAGAAGATATTGTCATTTTTAAATATAAATATATAAATATATGCTATATAAATGCAACAGGTGTGATTGAAAAAGAATATCAACAGAATACAATTACATTTCAGACGCAGCTCACTACTGAGTTGTGCTATTTTTAGACCAGGCCTGCGGGCGACTCATGTGGTCCCTGGGGGCAACCTGGTGCCCGCGGGCACCGTGTTGGTGACCCCTGCTTTAGAAAATATCATCTAGGTTTTTTCAGTGTGCTAACGGCTCTCTCGATATATATATATATATATATATATATATATATATATATATATATATATATATATATATATATATATATATATATATATATATATATATATATAATATATAATTTTGATTTAAGTAGAAATATAATTTAACTTAATAAATATGCATATTAAATATGTATTTGTATTGTTATTTTATTAAATATTTTTGTTGTTTTGTAATAAAATTAAAATATGTAATTTGAAACAAAACCAGTACAACAATTACAATATTTCTTTCTTTCAAACCTTTTTGTATAACAGTTATGATGAATCTGGGAATTTTTGTAATTGATTATGTAATTATTGTCACAATGGAAATAATCGTAATGATTTTAAAACAGGCTATACAACTCATACATATTATTACTTATAATATTATTACTTTATTTCTTACCCAAACATTTAACATGAGATTCAACAATGCATTCAAAAACATAATACGCACACACACACACGCACGCACACACACACACACACAGGGGCTTTGACTACATCTGCCATTTGGTTAGGTGATGTTCCCAGACTGCGTTTCACACAGAAAGACTACATTTTCTTGGAAGATGTTCACACAGAGTCCACAGGGCTGATGTTTGCGATGATAGGCATGGCGGTGAACATGTGTTTGGCTAAAGTTCATGTTTGTGGAGCTTCATTCCGAGCCATTGGAAGAAGAAAGAATGGTTACCATTCCAGTCTAATCATCTGAAACACTTGCACCGATGTCTGTCGTGTGGTTAAAGTAGTGCCATATTACGATGAATGGATATCTCAATAAGCATCTGTGAAAAAAATAAAATATATATATATATCTATCACACCATCCTTTTGGAAAGATCTTGTCTGCTGAATAAACTGTCTAGCCATGCATGTGGGCAAGAAAGACATTAATACCTGATTGAAACATCAGAACGCTTGACTTTGCTGTGTCTCGAGAAACTGGATACGTCCCAAGCTGCAATGAGTTGCTTGCTGAAACAGGGCTGACGTTCATGAATGACTCACACACACACACACACATGGAACAATGTGCCAATCTCTGGCACAGACGTTTAAAGACTCCATGAAATCAAAATGAGAGTTTTGTGGCTTTCTGTAAGCTTTGAGGTCATCTTTATGTTAGTGTACTCCAGACATATGACACATTTCACTTTTGGGAGATGGGTCAGTGACTAGTAAGAGTGTAAAGAGTAAAGAAAGGAAAAATCTTTTAATAAACAGATTAAAGTTACACAAAATGAAAGTCAGATTAAAGTCAAGTTCTTATGATTGCAATCTTTGCATTAATGTTTTTTTTGTAGTTATGAAACACTTTAATTTAACGACTGAAAACATGTCAAATGGTGTAACCATCAATTAAAAAGTAACAAATCTTTTGAATACATGTGTGTGGACATCTTGATCATTATTTAAAAAAGTTACGTGTGTGTGTGTATATATATATATATACATATATATATATATGTGTGTGTGTGTGTGTGTTCATTCATAAATATAATTAAGGTTTCATTGTCAAATATAGATCATTTATCTTTGTTCTTCATTATGATACATGGAAAGCTGTACCACCCTGACACTTTAACTTTATGCCCTAAAAATAACATGTAAAAAAAAAAAAAAAACTGAAATAACTAAAAATGAACATATTTATCAAAGAAGATGTGTATTCAAGTCATTATATGTATAAATATTTTTTTTTAATATATTTTGACTAAATTAATAGATTTATATTAATATATATATATATATATATATATATATATATATATATTAAGGGGGGGGGAATTATCAAAATATGAAATATTAATTCATAATTATCATTACATTTTTGGGGTTGCACCACATGACAATTCATGACATTTGTCAAATCTTCTAATATTTCAAAAGGTTTGTTACACAATCATGAGGATTTGGAGGGGTCCTATTTTTTTATTTGTTTTGTTGAACAAAATTATTAAAATGAACATGTTTATAACATAAGAGGTGAATTCAAGTCGTTATATTTATGAACTGATTTTTTATTTCAGTTAAATTTAACATTAAATTAAATACTAGAAAGGGGGCGTTTTGTCATTGACCCAGATATAAACTTTACAGTCTCACAGTAAAATGGATTACAGTAACTGGCGGCATATTATATTTTACATAAATATTAGATCTCAGATTATAATAATTAAACGAATGGCCTTTGCCTTATAAGGCTTAACTGTGATTAAGATACTGTCTTTATTTTGGTCTGTATTCCAAGGACAAAGTAGACATCATCAATATTCCTTTGTGTTTCTTCGACATCATCATTTTTACATTGGTTTTGCATGAAAGAACCGTATCATTATGTAGAATAACTTCTTTCTTTCATCTTGATGTTGTATCCGTCTATTTTCCCCGTGAATGTTCTCACTCGGTGGAGGTGTTAATTAGTTCCTGTTCGGAGACACATAGTTGGGGTCAATCCAGCGCGATTGTGGCTGCCACAGCTTTCCATTGCTAATTTCTTATTCAGTCAGTGGTTTTGTTCTCTAAATAATGACTCTGTCCTTCCATATCCTACTGATTTTAACCGGAACAGTTGTTAGCTGTTTTTCTGCACATTCCACACTACGTTTGACCTGCTATTGTAAAATGCACAGACACTCTGGCATTCACTCCGACAAAGGCAGGCGGTAAAGCCACATTTCATGTGGCCAAGTCCAGTTGTACAAGCTTTTTAATGCTTCTCCTGAGCAGGCATTGTGGTTTTTCCTGACAGAAACCTTTGAAGGCTTTCCAGAGCACGCCCACTGTAAAAAATGATCGTGATTTTAACGGTAAAACACTGTAAAAATGCTACAGTGAAAAACTGTTAATTGGTTAACAGAAAGTTTCCTTACTATGTACGGTAAATAACTGTGATATGTATAATGGTACATTTAATTTAATTTTACTGTAAAATACCGTTAAATTTACAGTTTTTGGAAGTGAAAAAGAACAAGTCATTGTATAATTTACAGTAAAAAAATGTAAATTGACATTCCCACAATTCCCCGCGTGACACTTCACATTTGATGTATTTTGTTTTTAAATCACTGTTTCTTCATAATTTTCCTAGTTTTTTTCTAATCAGTTATGTACATTAGGGTTTTATGTTACATTTAATGTTGTTAAATTAATGCTTATTGCATTTTTTAAATTTCAACATGTTACCATGATGGTGTTTAATGTTTGTGTGAATGACACTGTGCAGCTTCTGTATATTATTATTAACTCTCTTGTGGAAGAGCTGCCTATGATGAGCTTTGGTTGACCATTTGACTCTCATCACTGCTGTGATTGTTGGCTGTCAGTGTATTACAATGGAAAAAACAGATATTAATACTTCAAAAGGTCAGTATATTAACATTATATCAAATTAATGAAATACGGTTTATCGCTGTAAAATTATATACGGTTAAAAGTTGTAAAACCTAAAACGTTGCTACCGTATTTTTAACAGGAAAACTCTGGTAACCACAGCTGCCAGGGTTTTCCTGTAAATTTAACCAGGTTTTTTTTACAGTGTACCGTAGAATATCACCTACTATTAAACTCTTATTTGATAGCTTGACAGTTACATCACCAATCAATACTTAATATGCTTATCTTAAGGGGAAATTTTGTTACAGACTTACTGTTTATCTCTCTTCTTTGGCTTTTATTGGCTTGACAAAGTCACCTACAGCACATGGATATGTAATATATAACGTTCCAGCAATTCAAGCTTCTGCTTCCTCGATTAAATATGTAATTTATGAAATTAATTCTGGGTTAGTTGCACATTAAATTCTCGCTTGAATAGGCTTATCATCACCGACTGCGACTCCCTGCTGTGATTATTGATCCATTTGACTTGATATTTTTCATTCACAAATCTATTTGAAGATGGCTGCATACTGTGGCTGGCTCTTAATGAGCTTTCTTTGCTGTTTTGAGGCTCATTAACACTCTGTTGGCATCAGGCAGACATGCTGGATATTGATCTAATTGTCCAAGAGTGTCGTTCTGGCCTCCAACTTTCCTCCCTAGTTCTTTTTAATGAGAACTCAGCGGTGCCAATTTCATTGACTCTCTCATGGTTCGTATTTATAACGAGACTGTCACTAATTGCCAATTTTCTGTTTCACTGCTTTGTGATCAACAAAGGCGTTGTTGTGGCATGCCACTGCAAATGTAACTGTTTGCATTTGAAGAATCAGTGCAGAATAAAATGCTGGCATAAAAGGCGTAACTTAATAAAGTGGATTGTTGATGGGAATAGAATCAGGCTGGACTGAAACCTGCATTGATGATCCAATGAGAGTCCATATTCAGCAAGATATTCAGTGTATACAGTACTGTTCTTATATTGTAGGACTGGCTGACCATGTCAGGATGTGGGGAAAGGAAACTAAGCTTTGATTGCCTAGCCAAGTTGACTCTGGACTTTTGACAATTTTATTTGGAGTAGAAACCAAATCATTGAAGTAGATCTGGAGAGATGGTCAATTGCGTTACAGTATTTGTGGGATGGTGATCTGGCTGGCAATAACATATTGGAGGCCTACTTTTGTACATACACACAGTATAGCAAAATAGTTGCATTCAAGTTTGATAAGTAGCATATTGTACTATTATTCAATGGCCTTCAATGGAGAAATATGCTTTTTAGAAGCAGATTGTGTAGTTACAGTATACCAGCTGGGGTTAACTTGATGCCTTGGTATAGTAAGTTTCGTTAAAGTGTTCAAACTTTAAATGATTCAGTTTAGCAACCGTTTTGAAGGTATGCTAATTCGCCATGTTGACAACTCAGCCTTTCGAGGAGTCATTAGCAAATGTTTCCTGATCCCTGTCGGCTTTGCGAAATGCTTAATTACAGTAACAAGCCCTTGTGGTGATCAAGGCATCTCAAATGTTATCTCTACCGTTGCTTTATTTCTGCGACTTCCTTCCTACTGTAGTCATATGTACAGTCATGCCAGCAGGAATTAATCGGCATCTCTGCCCCCTGTTTCTTCTTGGCCGCATCCATCTGTATTTCCACAAGCTTTCTTTATTTATCAATTTCTTCATGTTAAGCTCCCTGGGGACTGGAGACATCTGCTGCGAACACTTTGAAGATGCCCCTCTCGGCTCAATTATTAACAGGGCTACGGCCTCATTTGCATTCGGTGGCATGGAAAGTGCATCGCTAACAGGTGGTGGAGAGAATGCACGCATGCTGCGCTGTTTGATAAATAAAATATATTATGATAATGACGCTTACAGAAACGGAAGATCTGACTGGAGATAAGTTGTGGTCCTCTGTACCCACATCTGTAGAGAGAGGAAGTCAGATGTTTGCTAACACGTTCACACATAGAAAAGCACGTAAAAATCCCAGCAGTGCACGATGCGATCTGAACTTTCTTCAAGGTAGCGCGTGTGTTTGTGTTTGGTCAGTGGATCAGGAGTCAGCGGGAGTCGTGAGACAGTGTGTCTCCTGCTCAGGAGGTGGAGGTCGAGGTCATCTATCAAGTTTTTGATCTTTAGAGTTACTCCCTATGCTCTTCAGAAGTTCAGCAAAGGTTCTTCGCAGCTTACCTTATGGAAGCCTATCGTTTCACTCTGGAAACCCCAGTTCAGAGTACCTTGGTGTCTTAAGTTATTTTTACAGAGTACCATAGTACCTTAAGCCTTTAACCGAAATACTGTAAATTTTGAATTCAAACTTTGAATTTCTTAACTTATGAACTGATTATGTAACTGATTACCATGGTATTAAGGCTTGGTCACATTTACCATTGTTCGGCGAATTCTCGAGGATGAAATACAGTCCATTAAGTTAGAATACATGTGATCAGGAAAGTGAGGGTGAAAAATTTTGCCGAGATGATTTTGTAACCAGTTCACTGAAAGCAGCTTGATTTGAAAGTGACATCTGTGTGATCTGTGCTTTATCCATCACTACACCATTGACCATAGACAGTGGACTTGACTTTTTTGCCCTTGAAATTTTGCTGAAATTTCACTAATGTGACCACACCTTTAAATTCTACTCAAATACCTTGTGTAGTGAAAAAACTTAAAAGAGCAAAACTCAATCAAGATCAAAATAGATCTGTCTAATTAGATCTGGCATTTTCACAAATAACCTTTTTTATAACATAACAATATAACATTTCATTTGAAAAAACTTTGTGAAGGAAACTAGTTTCAGACAGGCTTACAAGCACCCACACATATGTCCAATGATCTAGAACAAATTCAAGTGAGCTTTAGAGATAACCAAGCAAATATTATGCGACTAGTTTGTTTCTCCATCTAGGCATTGAGTTTGCTCCAATAAATGCCCTTTTTTATTCTTTCCACCAAGGGTACATCTATGCTATTTTCAAAATCCGACCAGGAGACGGCATCTTAGTAGACATCTTAACAAGGCAGCTAATGGTAAATTCAGATATGGCTTTTTGCTTTCTTGCCTTTTTATACTTTCTCCAAATGCACTAAGAAAGCATACCGGGACCTGGAACCTCAACTTCAGCAACGCTACGTTAGACATATTTTAAATTAGCAGAGTACTAAATTAAAGTACGTAATTAAATGGACGGATGATGTTAGATTAAAAAACTCCTATCAAGTACTTCCACAAGGTCATTTCCCTTCATGAGCATCCAGTTATAGTCAACGAAAATTAGTCATGTAGTCTTGATGTAAATGGATTTTTTTTTTTTTTTACTAAGTTATAATTATTGCACATAGTCAATTAATTACAAGATTCTTACGTTTGCTATATGCTTTTTAAGGGATTTTTTTTTTAGTTGTTGGTTCTTCATTTTAGGTTTTTCAGTTAAACATATTGCTTTTTGGTTCCATTAATGCACCAGTACATGAACAGAATTAGTTACACTTTATTTTAAGGTGACGTAGTTACATTGTACTTACTCATAGAAGATGCTTACGTTTGCTATATGCTTTTTAAGGGATTTTTTTTTTAGTTGTTGGTTCTTCATTTAAGGTTTTTCAGTTAAACGTATTGCTTTTTGGTTCCATTAATGCACCAGTACATGAACAGAATTAGTTACACTTTATTTTAAGTGTAACTTCTATGAGTAAGTACAATGTAACTACGTCACCTTAAAATAAAGTGTAACTAATTCTGTTCATGTACTGGTGCATTAATGGAACCAAAAAGCAATACGTTTAACTGAAAAACCTAAAATGAAGAACCAACAACTAAAAAAAAAATCCCTTAAAAAGCATATAGCAAACGTAAGAATCTTGTAAGAATCTTGTAAAATTTACTGAGTAATATTCATTAACTACATGTACTTACTATAGAGTTACAGTTAGGGTTTGGTTTAGGGTGCAATACAGTTTTTACCGCAATTTGTTTATAATTAAATGTTCTTTGCGGGACAAACACACTCTTTTACGTTTTGGCAAATTGGTGGCAAATTCGTACAATCTCATTCATGTGTTTTTGTACAATCTGCTTCTGCCTCGCTGAGGGTTAGATTTAGGAATGAACATGCATGCTTACTTTTTTCAAAAATTTGGACATTTTCGTACAAATCCAATCATACAAATTGATACAAAATTGTAAACTAGTAATAGTTAAGTTTTCTCATGAGATTGGGTTGGACATAAAATTGTTCTGCAATGGCATCACATTGTAAAATCTCTCAGTTAAATTCTTTCTGAACATAAATATTCTTATACATACATAAATATCAAAGATGTAAGACTTTGCTACATCTTAGAGATGTGTAATTGAATTGATGTTGCTGGCCCGTGCAAGCTTCTCCTCACAGGAGTCTTTGAGCTGTCAATCATTAGTCTAATGACAGGGCAAAAGGGTGAGGGTGGAGCTAGGTTAATGAAGGACTAACAAACAATCAGCCAGGAAGTCTTTCCTCCTCTGATACCTGGTGTTTCAGGAATCAAGCCCAGATGTTTTCGAGGGAAAGGGTCTCGAGGAAGTGCCACCTCAACAGGTCACACACGGCCAGCATATTTACTCCTCATTGCGCACAGCTGTGGCTACGATACACCTACTTTGACCTTTGAACCCTGACCTTGTTGTAGCCCTCTTCAAGAATGTGGGGCTATTGGTTACTAGGGGTCTTTTCTCAAGTTGTGCTCCTAGGCCATTCGAATCACTGATGACAAATGGTGCTATGTTATCTAATCTATCAAGTTCTAAGTTATCTAATCTATCTTGATTTGTCAAAATTAGGCTATCCATCTATCTGTCTGTCCGTCCGTCCGTCCAAAAGTACCTAAAGTACACTTGCAAAAGTTCAATTTTAGATAATCTTCACAATCAAATTTACTTAAGTATATTGTAAGTTGGACCTCAGCACTATTTCCGGATAACTAAAGTACATTAAGTACAACATTAGTTGTTCCAATTTAGCAGACTTTAAGTATATCAATTTAGTATACTAAAAATACAAATGCAGGAAATTCATAAATATAAATGCATTTGTAGTAGAGCCCGACCGATATATCGGCGGGCCGATATTATCGGCGGGCCGATATTATCGGCCGATTTTAGGCATTTTCCTAACTATCGGTATCGGCATTTATAATGGCCGATAAATGAATATTTTAAAAAATGCGGGTGCGGTGATTCATGTAAGGGTGGCGCTGCCAATAAAGCACCTAAAAGCTGTCACAAGAACTGGCAAAAGTAATGATTATGAATACAACAAATATAGCAAGGAGACATTTTAATTTTTTATTAATAAACAAGTGTTTTCAGTCAGTGTCAGCCAAAGATGAAGTTGACGACGCTGACTCGCGATCTTCAGTAATCGCGCGAAAGAGAGAAATGCACATTTCATTCGATTACATGAGTCTGTCTGTCTTTCGTTTTGAATTGTTCTGTTTAAAAGCAGACATTTCAATATAGATATATTTCAATTCTCAGGTCTATACGCTGAGTTTCGGTTCATGAGACGAGCTCCAGTTCACCCGCAGGCGCCTCCGTGTCGAGATTATCTATCGTCTGCTAAATTTACTTCTTATAAATTAAATCCAGACAAATGGTTGATGAAACATTGATTAAAATTAAGATACAATTAATACAAAACGAAATTCACTTTGAAACGAAAGGTTTTGTGCTTTCTGTTTGATGTCTATGTGAAAGTTTCAAAGCATATTTTAGTGCCGCTTTCAGAGCGCTCACGTCCGTAGTGCAGAACTGTCGCGTCTGTAACATTGTTTTTCCTTAATGCGAACACGAAAAATAAATAAAATGAATATTTTATGTAGCCTGTGGAGACTGAGAGCCAACCCTTCTTCATCCGGTGGGTAGTAGCCTAATTGTGATGTGCGCAGTGTAATTCACAGAATTGATTTCTCTGCTACAAGCCTCTGTCACGTATTGTGTGAGCTTGTGACTATTGCAATGCGCGCAGCTGAGAAGTCCTGATTATATTGTCTGCTATATTTAGGCCTACTTCTTATTTATTAAGGCAATTGGTTGATGAAACATTGATTAAAATGCGTGGCGCGAGCGATCTCCGACAGTAAACTGATTCTGCGTTGTCTAGGGTAAACAGCTGTTGCGATGCGTGCAGTAACGGCCGCGTCCGGTGTAGACACCGTGTTAAAGCTCATTCTGCCTACAACGCTACGTTACAACATCAAGCAATATTCCAATAATTTATATAATTATAACACTTTATATAGGGCCATTTTGCATTAAGAGTAGCCTAGTTTCACGTTTAGTACATTTTGCTTACTAATTATTTAAAATAGTATAAAAGTACTGTACATATGTAATTAAAAACGTTTTCATTATGATATTATTAATTTTACTTTAGTAAAAAGATCTGAGTTCTTCCTCCACTGGTAGAGATTAGAGGAATTAAGAGTAAAAATAGAAGATAATAAGGTTTTGTCAGTGACACTTTTTATATATTTATTGATACAAGTTATGACTAAATTAAAAGACAAAGTCGTTAGTGAAGATTATGCAACAGTATTAGAATATAATATAATATAATATAACATGCAATGCAAACTAGTTTGGTTACAGCTCAGCTGTATAATTCTCATTCTATCATTCCCCCTGCATCCATTACATATCTGTGTCACACAAGTGTTTGATCACCACATTTGAGTGATCATTGCAAAACGTGTTTATAAAATATATTTATTCTGTTTATACTGTGTAAAGTACCCATCAAAAGTTTGTACACACCAATAGGAAAGTGTCCAAACTTTTGACTGGTATACTGTACTATAATACACATAAATAATATTGCTACTATACACATAAATAATATCGGCCGATATATCGGTATCGGGCTTTTTTTACTCCCTAATATCGGTATCGGCCCCCAAAAATCCATATCGGTCGGGCTCTAATTTGTAGTATACTAAGTATAAAATAAATGTATTTCAAATACATTTTAGTATATTTGTTTTTCACTTGGGCAGCCTTTAGTATTGTAATATTAATCCATTGTGGCACTCAATGTGAAATATTGCTTACATTTAATACAATGTGGAAGAAAGAAAGCGAACTATGTGAAACAGGAAACTCTATTCCGCATGATAAATTTCTCTCTGTGAATGCCAGAAACAGAATGAGGAAGTCTGTGGTAGTAATGCGTTGAAAGGTAGTTAGAAGGAGGCTTTATGCTGGAGTTAAAGGAGAACTCCGGCGCAAAATGAACCTTTGGTCTAATTACACATTGTTACCTAGTCAACCGTTATCTGAGATTTGTTTTCATGATTATCGAATGTAAATAGTTTTATCTCTAAAAACAGTTTAGCCTATAAAGCTAGTTTAACGCTAGTATATTGGGCATAGTGTAATGACAAATAAAAATCGCTTGTTAATACCACTAACAAGGCTGAAAATAGACCCACACTAACACGGTAGCATAATGAGGGTCCCTACCTTCAAACCGAAGCATTGAGAACTTTGTAAGTGTACAGACAGTTTAATAAGAAGATATTTTAAACATACAGTCAACTTCGTGTATACAGGCAGAAGCCATCTTTGAAATACAGCCTTTACCAGTCGATCTACGAACGCCGATCCAAGTGCGCTGGTGAGAATGATAAGGTGAGCGCGAACAGCAGGCTTGGATCGGCGTTCGTAGATCGACTGGTAAAGGCTGTATTTCAAAGATGGCTTCTGCCTGTATACACGAAGTTGACTGTATGTTTAAAATATCTTCTTATTAAACTGTCTGTACACTTACAAAGTTCTCAATGCTTCGGTTTGAAGGTAGGGACCCTCATTATGCTACCGTGTTAGTGTGGGTCTATTTTCAGCCTTGTTAGTGGTATTAACAAGCGATTTTTATTTGTCATTACACTATGCCCAATATACTAGCGTTATACTAGCTTTATAGGCTAAACTGTTTTTAGAGATAAAACTATTTACATTCGATAATCATGAAAACAAATCTCAGATAACGGTTGACTAGGTAACAATGTGTAATTAGACCAAAGGTTCATTTTGCGCCGGAGTTCTCCTTTAAGAGTAACGAGCATTGGACGTGGGGATGAGAATGAATGTGAACCAGCACATGTGCCCTGATCAGCATCCACCCAGTCATGATGAAGTACAGAGACACTCTATAGTGGCAGTCGATTCCACTACGTTTCCCTGGAGGATATATGAGAGATTCATAATGAGAATGTTTTTAAAATGCTCCTATTATGCTAATTTTAAGGTTCCTAATTTAGTTTTGAAGGTCTCCTACAATAGATTTACATGCATTAAAGGTCAAAAAACGATTTAATTTTCTCATAATATACATTGCACCACCACCTCATTTCTCAGAGAGATTGAAAACATAAATTCGTTCAACGATTCAGTTTCTCTAAACCCCTCCTTTAATTGGTCTACTCTGCTCTGATTGGTCAGATGGCCCAGTCAGTTGTGATTGGTCTACTCTGCTCTGATTGGTCAGATGGCCCAGTCTGTTGTGATTGGTCTACTTGCTCTGATTGGTCAGATGGCCCAGTCTTTTGTGATTGGTCTACTCTGCTCTGATTGGTCATATGTCCCAGTCTGTTGTGATTGGTCTACTCTGCTCTGATTGGTCAGATGTCCCAGTCTGTTGTGATTACTCTGCTCTGAATGGTCAGATGGCCCAGTCTGTTGTGATTGGTCTACTCTGCTCTGATTGGTCAGATGGCCCAGTCTGTTGTGACTGGTCTACTCTACTCTGATTGGTCATATGTCTCAGTCTGTTGTGATTGGTCATATGTCCCAGTCTGTTGTGATTGGTCTACTCTGCTCTGATTGGTCAGATGGCTCAGTCTGTTGTGATTGGTCTACTCTACTCTGATTGGTCAGATGTCCCAGTCTGTTGTGATTGGTCTGCTCTGCTCTGATTGGTCAGATGTCCCAGTCTGTTGTGATTGGTCTACTCTGCTCTGATTGGTCAGATGGCCCAGTCTGTTGTGATTGGTCTACTCTGCTCTGATTGTTCAGATGGCTCAGTCTGTTGTGATTGGTCTACTCTCCTCTGATTGGTCATATGTCCCAGTCTGTTGTGATTGGTCAGATGTCCCAGTCTGTTGTGATTACTCTGCTCTGAATGGTTAGATGACCCAGTCTGCTGTGATTGGTCTACTCTGCTCTGATTGGTCAGATGGCCCAGTCTGTTGTGATTGGTCTACTCTGCTCTGATTGGTCAGATGGCCCATTCTGTTGTGATTGGTCTACACTGCTCTGATTGGTCAGATGGCCCATTCTGTTGTAATTGGTCTACACTGCTCTGATTGGTCAGATGGCCCAGTCTGTTGTGATTGGTCTACTCTGCTCTGATTGGTCAGATGGCCCAGTCTGTTGTGATTGGTCTACTCTGCTCTGATTGGTCAGATGGCCCATTCTGTTGTGATTGGTCTACACTGCTCTGATTGGTCAGATGGCCCATTCTGTTGTGATTGGTCTACACTGCTCTGATTGGTCAGATGGCCCATTCTGTTGTGATTGGTCTACACTACTCTGATTGGTCAGATGGCCCATTCTGTTGTAATTGGTCTACACTGCTCTGATTGGTCAGATGGCCCAGTCTGTTGTGATTGGTCTACTCTGCTCTGATTGGTCAGATGGCCCATTCTGTTGTGATTGGTCTACACTGCTCTGATTGGTCAGATGGCCCAGTCTGTTGTGATTGGTCTACTCTACTCTGATTGGTCATATGTCCCAGTCTGTTGTGATTGGTCTACTCTGCTCTGATTAGTCAGATGTCCCAGTCTGCTGTGATTGGTCTACTCTGCTCTGATTGGTCAGATGTCCCAGTCTGTTGTGATTGGTCTACTCTGCTCTGATTGGTCAGATGTCCCAGTCTGTTGTGATTGGTCTACTTGCTCTGATTGGTCAGATGGCCCAGTCTTTTGTGATTGGTCTACTCTCCTCTGATTGGTCATATGTCCCAGTCTGTTGTGATTGGTCAGATGTCCCAGTCTGTTGTGATTACTCTGCTCTGAATGGTCAGATGACCCAGTCTGTTGTGATTGGTCTACTCTGCTCTGAATGGTAAGATGGCCCATTCTGTTGTAATTGGTCTACACTGCTCTGATTGGTCAGATGGCCCAGTCTGTTGTGATTGGTCTACTCTGCTCTGATTGGTCAGATGGCCCATTCTGTTGTGATTGGTCTACACTGCTCTGATTGGTCAGATGGCCCAGTCTGTTGTGATTGGTCTACTCTACTCTGATTGGTCATATGTCCCAGTCTGTTGTGATTGGTCTACTCTGCTCTGATTAGTCAGATGTCCCAGTCTGTTGTGATTGGTCTACTCTGCTCTGATTGGTCAGATGGCCCAGTCTGTTGTGATTGGTCTACTTGCTCTGATTGGTCAGATGTCCCAGTCTGCTGTGATTGGTCTACTCTGCTCTGATTGGTCAGATGGCCCAGTCTGTTGTGATTGGTCTACTCTGCTCAGATTGGTCAGATGGCCCAGTCTGTTGTGATTGGTCTACTTGCTCTGATTGGTCAGATGGCCCAGTCTTTTGTGATTGGTCTACTCTGCTCTGATTGGTCAGATGGCCCAGTCTGTTGTGATTGGTCAGATGTCCCAGTCTGTTGTGATTACTCTGCTCTGAATGGTCAGATGGCCCAGTCTGTTGTGATTGGTCTACTCTGCTCTGATTGGTCAGATGGCCCAGTCGGTTGTGATTGGTCTACTCTACTCTGATTGGTCAGATGTCCCAGTCTGTTGTGATTGGTCTACTCTGCTCTGATTGGTCATATGTCCCAGTCTGTTGTGATTGGTTTACTCTGCTCTGATTGGTCAGATGGCTCAGTCTGTTGTGATTGGTCTACTCTACTCTGATTGGTCAGATGTCCCAGTCTGTTGTGATTGGTCTGCTCTGCTCTGATTGGTCAGATGTCCCAGTCTGTTGTGATTGGTCTACTCTGCTCTGATTGGTCAGATGTCCCAGTCTGTTGTGATTGGTCTACTCTGCTCTGATTGGTCAGATGGCTCAGTCTGTTGTGATTGGTCTACTCTCCTCTGATTGGTCATATGTCCCAGTCTGTTGTGATTGGTCAGATGTCCCAGTCTGTTGTAATTACTCTGCTCTGAATGGTCAGATGACCCAGTCTGGTGTGATTGGTCTACTCTGCTCTGATTGGTCAGATGGCCCAGTCTGTTGTGATTGGTCTACTCTGCTCTGATTGGTCAGATGGCCCATTCTGTTGTGATTGGTCTACACTGCTCTGATTGGTCAGATGGCCCATTCTGTTGTAATTGGTCTACACTGCTCTGATTGGTCAGATGGCCCAGTCTGTTGTGATTGGTCTACTCTGCTCTGATTGGTCAGATGGCCCAGTCTGTTGTGATTGGTCTACTCTGCTCTGATTGGTCAGATGGCCCATTCTGTTGTGATTGGTCTACACTGCTCTGATTGGTCAGATGGCCCATTCTGTTGTGATTGGTCTACACTGCTCTGATTGGTCAGATGGCCCATTCTGTTGTGATTGGTCTACACTGCTCTGATTGGTCAGATGGCCCATTCTGTTGTAATTGGTCTACACTGCTCTGATTGGTCAGATGGCCCAGTCTGTTGTGATTGATCTACTCTGCTCTGATTGGTCAGATGGCCCATTCTGTTGTGATTGGTCTACACTGCTCTGATTGGTCAGATGGCCCAGTCTGTTGTGATTGGTCTACTCTACTCTGATTGGTCATATGTCCCAGTCTGTTGTGATTGGTCTACTCTGCTCTGATTAGTCAGATGTCCCAGTCTGCTGTGATTGGTCTACTCTGCTCTGATTGGTCAGATGTCCCAGTCTGTTGTGATTGGTCTACTCTGCTCTGATTGGTCAGATGTCCCAGTCTGTTGTGATTGGTCTACTTGCTCTGATTGGTCAGATGGCCCAGTCTTTTGTGATTGGTCTACTCTCCTCTGATTGGTCATATGTCCCAGTCTGTTGTGATTGGTCAGATGTCCCAGTCTGTTGTGATTACTCTGCTCTGAATGGTCAGATGACCCAGTCTGTTGTGATTGGTCTACTCTGCTCTGAATGGTCAGATGGCCCATTCTGTTGTAATTGGTCTACACTGCTCTGATTGGTCAGATGGCCCAGTCTGTTGTGATTGGTCTACTCTGCTCTGATTGGTCAGATGGCCCATTCTGGTGTGATTGGTCTACACTGCTCTGATTGGTCAGATGGCCCAGTCTGTTGTGATTGGTCTACTCTACTCTGATTGGTCATATGTCCCAGTCTGTTGTGATTGGTCTACTCTGCTCTGATTAGTCAGATGTCCCAGTCTGTTGTGATTGGTCTACTCTGCTCTGATTGGTCAGATGGCCCAGTCTGTTGTGATTGGTCTACTTGCTCTGATTGGTCAGATGTCCCAGTCTGCTGTGATTGGTCTACTCTGCTCTGATTGGTCAGATGGCCCAGTCTGTTGTGATTGGTCTACTCTGCTCTGATTGGTCAGATGGCCCAGTCTGTTGTGATTGGTCTACTTGCTCTGATTGGTCAGATGGCCCAGTCTTTTGTGATTGGTCTACTCTGCTCTGATTGGTCGGATGACCCAGTCTGTTGTGATTGGTCTACTCTGCTCTGATTGGTCAGATGGCCCAGTCTTTTGTGATTGGTCTACTCTGCTCTGATTGGTCGGATGACCCAGTCTGTTGTGATTGGTCTACACTGCTCTGATTGGTCAGATGGCCCAGTCTGTTGTGATTGGTCTACTCTGCTCTGATTGGTCAGATGGCCCATTCTGTTGTGATTGGTCTACACTGCTCTGATTGGTCAGATGGCCCAGTCTGTTGTGATTGGTCTACTCTACTCTGATTGGTCATATGTCCCAGTCTGTTGTGATTGGTCTACTCTGCTCTGATTAGTCAGATGTCCCAGTCTGCTGTGATTGGTCTACTCTGCTCTGATTGGTCAGATGTCCCAGTCTGTTGTGATTGGTCTACTCTGCTCTGATTGGTCAGATGTCCCAGTCTGTTGTGATTGGTCTACTTGCTCTGATTGGTCAGATGGCCCAGTCTTTTGTGATTGGTCTACTCTCCTCTGATTGGTCATATGTCCCAGTCTGTTGTGATTGGTCAGATGTCCCAGTCTGTTGTGATTACTCTGCTCTGAATGGTCAGATGACCCAGTCTGTTGTGATTGGTCTACTCTGCTCTGAATGGTAAGATGGCCCATTCTGTTGTAATTGGTCTACACTGCTCTGATTGGTCAGATGGCCCAGTCTGTTGTGATTGGTCTACTCTGCTCTGATTGGTCAGATGGCCCATTCTGTTGTGATTGGTCTACACTGCTCTGATTGGTCAGATGGCCCAGTCTGTTGTGATTGGTCTACTCTACTCTGATTGGTCATATGTCCCAGTCTGTTGTGATTGGTCTACTCTGCTCTGATTAGTCAGATGTCCCAGTCTGTTGTGATTGGTCTACTCTGCTCTGATTGGTCAGATGGCCCAGTCTGTTGTGATTGGTCTACTTGCTCTGATTGGTCAGATGTCCCAGTCTGCTGTGATTGGTCTACTCTGCTCTGATTGGTCAGATGGCCCAGTCTGTTGTGATTGGTCTACTCTGCTCAGATTGGTCAGATGGCCCAGTCTGTTGTGATTGGTCTACTTGCTCTGATTGGTCAGATGGCCCAGTCTTTTGTGATTGGTCTACTCTGCTCTGATTGGTCAGATGGCCCAGTCTGTTGTGATTGGTCAGATGTCCCAGTCTGTTGTGATTACTCTGCTCTGAATGGTCAGATGGCCCAGTCTGTTGTGATTGGTCTACTCTGCTCTGATTGGTCAGATGGCCCAGTCGGTTGTGATTGGTCTACTCTACTCTGATTGGTCAGATGTCCCAGTCTGTTGTGATTGGTCTACTCTGCTCTGATTGGTCATATGTCCCAGTCTGTTGTGATTGGTTTACTCTGCTCTGATTGGTCAGATGGCTCAGTCTGTTGTGATTGGTCTACTCTACTCTGATTGGTCAGATGTCCCAGTCTGTTGTGATTGGTCTGCTCTGCTCTGATTGGTCAGATGTCCCAGTCTGTTGTGATTGGTCTACTCTGCTCTGATTGGTCAGATGTCCCAGTCTGTTGTGATTGGTCTACTCTGCTCTGATTGGTCAGATGGCTCAGTCTGTTGTGATTGGTCTACTCTCCTCTGATTGGTCATATGTCCCAGTCTGTTGTGATTGGTCAGATGTCCCAGTCTGTTGTAATTACTCTGCTCTGAATGGTCAGATGACCCAGTCTGGTGTGATTGGTCTACTCTGCTCTGATTGGTCAGATGGCCCAGTCTGTTGTGATTGGTCTACTCTGCTCTGATTGGTCAGATGGCCCATTCTGTTGTGATTGGTCTACACTGCTCTGATTGGTCAGATGGCCCATTCTGTTGTAATTGGTCTACACTGCTCTGATTGGTCAGATGGCCCAGTCTGTTGTGATTGGTCTACTCTGCTCTGATTGGTCAGATGGCCCAGTCTGTTGTGATTGGTCTACTCTGCTCTGATTGGTCAGATGGCCCATTCTGTTGTGATTGGTCTACACTGCTCTGATTAGTCAGATGGCCCATTCTGTTGTGATTGGTCTACACTGCTCTGATTGGTCAGATGGCCCATTCTGTTGTGATTGGTCTACACTGCTCTGATTGGTCAGATGGCCCATTCTGTTGTAATTGGTCTACACTGCTCTGATTGGTCAGATGGCCCAGTCTGTTGTGATTGATCTACTCTGCTCTGATTGGTCAGATGGCCCATTCTGTTGTGATTGGTCTACACTGCTCTGATTGGTCAGATGGCCCAGTCTGTTGTGATTGGTCTACTCTACTCTGATTGGTCATATGTCCCAGTCTGTTGTGATTGGTCTACTCTGCTCTGATTAGTCAGATGTCCCAGTCTGCTGTGATTTGTCTACTCTGCTCTGATTGGTCAGATGTCCCAGTCTGTTGTGATTGGTCTACTCTGCTCTGATTGGTCAGATGTCCCAGTCTGTTGTGATTGGTCTACTTGCTCTGATTGGTCAGATGGCCCAGTCTTTTGTGATTGGTCTACTCTCCTCTGATTGGTCATATGTCCCAGTCTGTTGTGATTGGTCAGATGTCCCAGTCTGTTGTGATTACTCTGCTCTGAATGGTCAGATGACCCAGTCTGTTGTGATTGGTCTACTCTGCTCTGAATGGTCAGATGGCCCATTCTGTTGTAATTGGTCTACACTGCTCTGATTGGTCAGATGGCCCAGTCTGTTGTGATTGGTCTACTCTGCTCTGATTGGTCAGATGGCCCATTCTGGTGTGATTGGTCTACACTGCTCTGATTGGTCAGATGGCCCAGTCTGTTGTGATTGGTCTACTCTACTCTGATTGGTCAGATGGCCCAGTCTGTTGTGATTGGTCTACTTGCTCTGATTGGTCAGATGTCCCAGTCTGCTGTGATTGGTCTACTCTGCTCTGATTGGTCAGATGGCCCAGTCTGTTGTGATTGGTCTACTCTGCTCTGATTGGTCAGATGGCCCAGTCTGTTGTGATTGGTCTACTTGCTCTGATTGGTCAGATGGCCCAGTCTTTTGTGATTGGTCTACTCTGCTCTGATTGGTCAGATGGCCCAGTCTGTTGTGATTGGTCAGATGTCCCAGTCTGTTGTGATTACTCTGCTCTGAATGGTCAGATGGCCCAGTCTGTTGTGATTGGTCTACTCTGCTCTGATTGGTCAGATGGCCCAGTCGGTTGTGATTGGTCTACTCTACTCTGATTGGTCAGATGTCCCAGTCTGTTGTGATTGGTCTACTCTGCTCTGATTGGTCATATGTCCCAGTCTGTTGTGATTGGTTTACTCTGCTCTGATTGGTCAGATGGCTCAGTCTGTTGTGATTGGTCTACTCTACTCTGATTGGTCAGATGTCCCAGTCTGTTGTGATTGGTCTGCTCTGCTCTGATTGGTCAGATGTCCCAGTCTGTTGTGATTGGTCTACTCTGCTCTGATTGGTCAGATGTCCCAGTCTGTTGTGATTGGTCTACTCTGCTCTGATTGGTCAGATGGCTCAGTCTGTTGTGATTGGTCTACTCTCCTCTGATTGGTCATATGTCCCAGTCTGTTGTGATTGGTCAGATGTCCCAGTCTGTTGTAATTACTCTGCTCTGAATGGTCAGATGACCCAGTCTGGTGTGATTGGTCTACTCTGCTCTGATTGGTCAGATGGCCCAGTCTGTTGTGATTGGTCTACTCTGCTCTGATTGGTCAGATGGCCCATTCTGTTGTGATTTGTCTACACTGCTCTGATTGGTCAGATGGCCCAGTCTGTTGTGATTGGTCTACTCTACTCTGATTGGTCATATGTCCCAGTCTGTTGTGATTGGTCTACTCTGCTCTGATTAGTCAGATGTCCCAGTCTGCTGTGATTGGTCTACTCTGCTCTGATTGGTCAGATGTCCCAGTCTGTTGTGATTGGTCTACTCTGCTCTGATTGGTCAGATGTCCCAGTCTGTTGTGATTACTCTGCTCTCATTGGTCAGATGTCCCAGTCTGTTGTGATTGGTCTACTCTACTCTGATTGGTCATATGTCCCAGTCAGTGTTGGGAAAGTTCACTTTGTAAATGAACTAGTTCAAAGTTCAGTTCACAAATTTTAAAATTAACTAGTTCAGTTCATTGTTCATACTTCACAATTTTGAACTAAGTTCACGGTTCCAAAAAATGAACTAGTTTATAGTTCTGTTATGTTGCTGCAAGCTATTTTTTTTTTTTTTTTTTAATGATTGCCACAACACATATACAACCACTACAGCAATTATTTTATCGGCGGGCAAAGTTTGCACAGAAATGTAAGATCTTTCCCATCCTCACGACCTTGTCTTAAAACTGATCATACGATGCGACGCCTCCTCGATGCTTTGTCGACTACACGCTGCTGCTTGTCTTGATGACGCATGCGGCGGCCTCGGTGCAACACTGGTGGCTTGTGTTGCCAGATTGGGTGTTTTTTTCGCTACGTATTAAGGCCTGTTTACGTGTGTTTTAGCCGGGTTTTCGCCTGGAAGGCTCTATAGAAATCTGGCAACCAATTGAACGAAGTTAAACTGAGAGAGAGTGTGTTCACAGACGCCAGAATGAACGAGTTCACAGTAACGTTCATCAGGCAGTAATACAGTACGTTCAGTTCACGTTCACCCAAAATATGTACGAGTTCATGAACTATCGTTCAATGAACGCGTTCAGGCACAACACTGGTCTCAGTCTGTTGTGATTGGTCAAATGTCCCAGTCTGTTGTGATTGGTCTACTCTGCTCTGATTGGTCAGATGGCCCAGTCTGTTGTGATTGGTCTACTCTGCTCTGATTGGTCAGATGGCTCAGTCTGTTGTGATTGGTCTACCCTGCTCTGATTGGTCAGATGGCCCAGTCTGTTGTGATTGGTCTACTCTGCTCTGATTGGTCAGATGGCCCAGTTTGTTGTGATTGGTCTACTCTGCTTTGATTGGTCAGATGTCCCAGTCTGTTGTGATTGGTCAAATGGCCCAGTCTGTTGTGATTGGTCTACTCTGCTCTGATTGGTCAGATGGCTCAGTCTGTTGTGATTGGTCTACTCTACTCTGATTGGTCAGATGTCCCAGTCTGTTGTGATTGTTCTACTCTGCTCTGATTGGTCAGATGGCTCAGTCTGTTGTGATTGGTCTACTCTGATCTGATTGGTCAGATGGCCCAGTCTGTTGTTACTGGTCTACTCTACTCTGATCGGTCAGATGGCCCAGTGTTCTGTTGTGATTGGTCTACTCTGCTCTGATTGGTCAGATGTCCCAGTCTGTTGTGATTGGTCAAATGGCCCAGTCTGTTGTGATTGGTCTACTTTGCTCTGATTGGTCAGATGGCTCAGTCTGTTGTGATTGGTCTACTCTGCTCTGATTGGTCAGATGTCCCAGTCTGTTGTGATTGGTCAAATGGCCCAGTCTGTTGTGATTGGTCTACTCTGCTCTGATTGGTCAGATGGCTCAGTCTGTTGTGATTGGTCTACTCTACTCTGATTGGTCAGATGGCCCAGTCTGTTGTGATTGGTCTACTCTGCTCTGATTGGTCAGATAACCCACTCTGTTGTGATTGGTCTACTCAGCTCTGATTGGTCAGATGGCCCAGTCTGTTGTGATTGGTCTACTGCTCTGGTCTTAATGGACAATAACTCCATATATCTGCACTTTGAACAACTACATTACACACTACATGAAAGGTAATATCTGAAAAAATAAGAGCATAATAGGGGAAATTTAATTGTTAGGTAAAAAGTAATTGGGGGAGGGGATGGGTACCAAAAAACGTGTAAAAGAATGAGCATATCAAATAACAAAATACTGTAAAAGAAAACATCAATAAGTGTTGACATAATATTTTAGATTGCTTTTTTTTATTTTAATAATAATAATTTGTTACATTTATATAGCGCTTTTTCTGGGTACTCAAAGCGTTTTACATAGAAGGGGGAATCTCCTCAACCACCACCATTGTGCAGCATCACCTTGATGATGCGACGGCAGCCGTAGTGCGCCTAACCCTTGCTGAGGATTTTATGCCCACCAGTCCTTTTATGAGCGATTCATTCATTTATTTATTTTCTTTTCATTATTGAACTAAAGCTGTGCTCATAGGATTCTTAGATCTGGCCATGATTGGTCTTCTTTTTCATTATTTACGTTTAATAATTGTGAGGAACGCCTGCTCTACATGCAGTAAAGTAACTGTACACCTCCATATAAATAAAATTACGTATTGTACTTACATTTGCCAAGTCTTTTATAGACATATGGTGACTGAATTTCATTGAGGAGCAATAGTTCAACAGAGTTGTTAAACTCCAGATATTTGCGCATAGCATATAACACTCGTTTTGCTCAGTGTAATTTATCATATAGCATGATCACAACTGCATTGAGTTAATAGCAAAATCTACAAAGCCATATGTAATAGCCAGTGCAAGTTGTTTAGTTTTATTTCCCTTTCTTCTACATATTTATTGGTGCATCGAGTCTTGCATATTCATGTGTTTTAAACCTAAAACGGATTCATTCCTATTTATTTTATCTGACTGAAAAATGTGTTGCTTTGCATGACTTCCAAGCAGGATGTTATAAACATTCTCAAAAAGAAAATCATAACAGTCCTGTTTTACAGTGGAGGGAAAGTGTTTAATGGCCTTGTAACCTCATCTTTCTTCACTACGGCTCACTGAAAGAGTAAAACATAATAAAACAGCACGTCAAATGCTTCAACTGTGACAACTTCCTATTCTTGGAAACATCCAGTGTCATTCGGGGTCATCCTGACAGATTCCTACATTAACCTCGTCCATCCCGTCAGAATCCTGTCTTCTGAACTGTCCCTGTCAAAACTGCATCTGAATTTATCCCACAAAATACCTCCAAGACACAGACAATAGGTGAAAAGATGCTTTCTGGCAGGATTTTGTCACCAGTGATTAATGTGTACAGAGGTCTTGTTTGGTTCCAGTAGCTTGAGGAAACCACGTTATTGAACTACATTTGTCAGAAGTGTGACAGTAGCTCAGTTGTTTTTAAAATAATGTAGATATTCTGGTAATAAATGACTTTTCCTGTCAGCAATGAGCTGTACATTTAAAATATAAAAAACTTTTATGTATAAAAAATACAAACTTTAAATATATAAATAACATTATATTGTAATGCAATCAATATGTTTAATAATTTTGAATATAAGTATATTTTATACAAATAAATATAAATAATTAAATACATATACATTGTAATACAATTATATTCATAATTGAATAGTTTTAGTTTATTTAACTTGTATTTAGATATTTATTGTAATATTACATGCTCAGCATTAATGTTGTCAGTATTAAAATATATATTTAAGATATACACAGTATACCAACTTTTTAAAATAAGAAATACAAAATACAATTATAATACAATTATTTATATACCAACATTTTGTTTTATTTATTGCATTCTTTTTTGGTTTTTAGAATACTTTTATATGATCAGTTTTAATGCTGTCAACATAAAAAAATATATATTTAAGGTATATACAATTTTTTTTATAAAAAAAAAAAAAGAAATGCTGTCAAATCGGTTAATTTCGATTGGTGTGTGTGTGTGTGTGTATGTGTATATATATATATATATAAAGTTTATTTTAATAGTAACTTTCTTAACTGCTAACACCACGAGTTCTGTTTGTGTGCTCATTACTCCAATGAACTCATGCGTTGATTAAAAACTGATCAGGAGAATTGGCCTCGGCCTGAATCGCCCGACACTGAACGACTGGGACTTTATGAGAATAGTGTGACCTGCAGGGTCAGGCCAGGTCAGAGGCAGGAGCCGGAGGAAGGGGTTTGAGTCTCGAGGGTCGTCCCCTAGGGTGTCCCGCACATGTCAATGAGGTCCTGTACGCCCACTTCCTCATTGATAGATTGCCCTTCTAATGGGCACTTCACCCAAGTAATTGTTTTTAGAGAACTGCTGACTTGCTGATTGAGGAACTGCCAGATGCACAAAGGTTTTCAACACCTCGACAACAACATCGGGAAAAGCCATTGCCATTGAAAGACCTGGCAGAACGAATGAGCAAAGACAATGTTGCCACATTGACACCAAAAGCGAAAACAGGGCGACAAACTTTTGGTTTCTGGTTTCGTTTTTTGGCCTTCCTTTTGAAACTTGAAAAACTTTTGTTCCCCCACCATAATCTGATCCTATGTCAGTATTTCTGCCAAATCTTGGCGCTAAATTATTAAGAAAATACATTATTTTGCAGAGGCTTTTGCCCCAAGGCACTTAAATGGGTAGAATCATGTGCAATTTAACATAAATACTTTTTCCCCCTTTTATTTTAGATTTGTCTTTTTTTGTGTGTAAGTTTTGAGTTCCGTTCAGTTTCGTCCCATTAAGGGTGCGTTTACACGACAATGATGTACTAAAATGGATCCGTGAAAAAAACAACTAAAAACGCTGTATTATTCATGCCAGGCCAGTAGGTGGCGATGTCACTTTGTAAAGAAACAAGCCTATAGACTGAACAAAACACACATTCACATGACATCACCGTTTTCACAAATGTGTATTTTTATAGTTAAAATGGAGATGAAAACAGTATCGTTTTCAAAAGTTTTCGTTTTCAGGCCGCTAAAACGCCGTTGTCATGTGAATGAACGGCCAAAATGCATAAAAAGTGTTCAGTTTTTAGTTGAAAACGGCGTCGTGTAAACGGACCCTCGCACTTTATTTTGGTATTTATTACTAACATCTTAAATTTATTCAGATGTCAAAACCTTTACTTTTTTTAATCTTTATTTTAGTTTATTCCATACATTAAGAAAGTGATATTATATTTCTAACATCAAATTATGTTTTTTTGAAAATGTTTCAAATTAACATTGTAATACTCAAAGGAACACTTTTAAATGAAACCAAACTCTGTTTTAATTTAATTTCAAATTTAAATTTTTTTTTATTTAAGAAAGTGTTATCAAATCCTTTTTTTATGAAAATAAATAAATATTAAACAATGTAACGTTAAAATTAATACTTTTAAATTAATTAACGTTTTTCAACAGCTCAACAACAACATTAAGAAAAGTGATTACCGTTGAAACACTTGGCGGGACGGAACGGTATAAGTTGCCACACTGACGGCGACCGCTTCAGCCGGCGACCCCAGGCAGGACCAACGGGCCGGGCTTCGGGTGGCGTTCTGGCCCGCTCCGCTCACACAGCTGTTGAGGAAAGCAGAAGCGGAGGCCAGGCAGGACATTCCTGAATTCTGTCCCGTCTGAGCGGCTGAACTCTTGCCCTCTCAGATCCCAATCCATGTTGGCCGCCATGCAGACTAGAACAGGCTTCACCTCTTCCCGATGACGCCAAATAATGAAGTCCAAGAAAGCCAAACGAGCCTCGTCTTCTTTTGCGTAATTGAGCTTAATGAGGAGTGCCAGGTAAACCGCCGAGCACTTATCAAAGCGGGAAACCCCGATAAGGTGTTTATACGAAGTTAAATTTAGCCTTTAATAGTCTTAAGGATGTTTCAGTCGTGTTGGTTTGAGGTATGAACGATCAAAATAATGGGCTGGCAGTTACACATACAACTCCCTAAAGATATCAAAGCGCTCCTCGGGCACCAAGCGTACATTTCTAGCAGCACTGGCTCCTTCTAACAGACCATAAATGGGTAAATAACAACAACTAAATACCCAGACCTCTAAATAGCCTGCTTACCGAGGCTGATCTCGTGAACAAAATAATCCCAGCAGGTTAATTTTGTCGGCAAGGCCAAGGGAAGGATTGCCGGGAAATATTTTGAAAGCGAATTAACTTCACCACAGACTAATGCTTGACTTAATTTGACTTGATTTTGGGCTATTCTTCAACACCCTTGGCAAGGAGAACCTTATTCTGATTTTCTTTGGTTTTGAGGGATTGATTCAAGGCAAGGAGACCTACCTTATAAAAAGAAAGAAAGAAAGCAGGATATACTAATGAATGAAACAGGAGACAACACTGAGATTGAGTTTCTTCAGATCACTGGTGGCGTTTTATTGGCCGCTCTTACATCATTTTTTTCTTTCTTTTGGTCACTCCTCCCTTTGAATCTTGAAAAACTTTTGAACCCTCACCATAATCTGATCGTCTGTCAGTATTTTGGCCAAATCTTGGCACTTAACAATGCTAAATAATGAAGAAAATCAATACATCATTTAGCTGATTCCTCTGTCCAATGGCACTTAAAATTAGTAAAATCACATGTAATTTAACATAATGACTTTTTTTCCCCTGAAAGTTTTGAGTTCAGTTCAGTTTTCTCCTATAAAAGCTTATGGTATTGCTAACATCTTGAGATTGTTAGTAATCACTACATTTATTTTTATTTTTTTATCTGTATTTTATTTTATTCCACACATTAAGGAACTGTTATTATAATTCTAACATCAAATGAACATTAAACAAATGAACACTTTTAAATGAACCATATAAATACAATTTCATAATACTTACATTTAAAAAATATATATTTTACTATTAAATTTAATATCAATAATTTTAATATGATTGTTTATTTATTCAGTTTTTAAAAAAAAAAATCTTTTTATCATGTTTTATTTTTTTGTTTAATGTAATTTAATTTTAAAGTGAAAATATGAAACAATGTAACACTAAAATGAATTTAAAAAATATATGTATGTACATTTTTCCCAGATGCACTTTTATTATTAATTATTATTTGTATTTAATATTTAAATTTTTAAAATTACATTTAGATTTTTCCTGTTACAATGTTACTGTACATTTTTTAAAATATATTTTCATAATTTTACATATTTTAAATTAATTTATTAATTAAAAAATGTTATTTGTATATATGTGTTAGGTTATAAAATAATACATTTGTATATAATCTATATGGAAAGTATAGATTTTCGCTGTTTTGTTGAATAATGAAAAGTTACAATCTGTATGCCCTGTCTAAACCTGTAGGATTCTTATCATCTGATTGTGACTGAAGCTGATTGTGACATTTCAAGTCTCCTGAAGTCATACAGACCAAAAAATAGTTGTACTCAGTGTAAATCCGCCTCGTTTTCCTGTGCCTTGCTCTAAATAGGAAGCGTTTTACCAAATATCTGAGTCCCAGTATCAGCAGTCATTGGAGCAGCTGCTGTATTATCGGTCAGGGTTTTCTGACTACACCTGTTGAAGTCCTGAGCGGGTCACTGGAGGGTGAGCTGATGCCGACTCAGGGAGGGAACAGGTGCTGTCTGTGGATGAAGAGCGGCGGGGATGTAGATCAAAGCTCAGCGTCTGATGGTGAACCCCTTCGACTGACTGTGAAGACGATCCACTCTTATTTTCAATGAAACTTGTGGACAAATGAGTGCTCTGTACAAACAGAACTGTGCTGTGCTTTCGACAGAAATGAAGACTGTTTTACATTTCTAATCTGTTAATACCATTACATCACTGTGGCAGATGATGCAAAACATCGAATAGACGGAAAGTGGCTTTAGATATTAATAATTGTTTATTTATGATTATTTTAACACTGGCCTTCAGTGATCCATTCTGCCATCATGTTTGGTCGATCTATTAGACTAGTACATTTACATGACAACGATGTACTAACAACGGACATGCTTTTCCTTTGTGTTTTTCGTGTATAGACGAAAGCGTTGTCAAAACGATCCCCGTTCACACTGATCTGATGCGAAAGCGACTAAAGCGCTGTATTATTCATGCCAGGCCAGTAGTTGGCGATGTCACTTTGTGAAGAAACACCACGCGCCTGTAGACTGAACACCAAATACACATGACATCATTGTTTTCACAAATTCACATTTTTGTAGTTTACACGGAGACTATGATGTCAACGTTTTCAAAGGTTTGCGTTCTCAGGCCCCCAAAACGCCATTGTCGTATAAACGAATGGCCAAAACGCATACAAAGTTTTCGCGCTGCCTTGATGACGCTTTGGGAACGCCCCTGAGTGATTGCGTCTGAAGCACGTGTCAACTGGTCCAATGGCGAGAGTGAGCGTCACGAGCTGGTGACCAGGGCCGTTTGAAGGAATTTGGGGGCCCCAAGCAAAATGGACATGGAGGCCCCCCAAGCCCCCCCACCCCACACACACACTTACACACACTTTATATGAATAAAAAAGGTTTACAGTGCAAATACTGCTGTTGCATACTGTGCATAAAAAAAATAAAATAAATTACAGTGACATAAGCTATGAAAAAATCATGTTCCTCTGCCTTTTTCAGGTTAAATAATGTTTATAGATGGGTAAGGTTACAAATTATTTATTAAGTAAAAAGACTGTTTGCTAACAGTTAAATGACAATTAACTAAATATTAAATAACTAACAATTTACCATCTATTAATGATTGTTATTATAAAGTGTTACAGAAAACTTAAAGATATGTTAGCATTTCCATATTTTGATATTAGAAGGGAAGGGATGCTGCTTTCACTACCAATGCTTAAAAACATCCCAAGCTAATGTTTGATGCATGGAATTTATTGTGTGGTTTTCCTAACCCCCATTGGTAAATAGATTATCACGGTGGAATAGTTATGCTATGCCACTTTCATCAAAACCTATTAGCTATAGCAATGACATGTCATTAAATACGATAAACAGTGATTCTGGAACTTCTTAAACCGTTAAAAAAACATATTACAGTATGTAACGTTAACCATATTCCGTCCGTTCGAAAAAAAAATTCCACTAACTGTTCGTTACAAGCAGCATTTGCCGTCAGGCAGGTAGCTAACATAAACATATTTTTGCTAGCCTTATGTTACCTGACACCATTTGTACAAGACAAGTAGAGCTATTTTTATGCAGTGTAATTTATTACTTTACCACTATCTGGTATTTTTCTTAACCTTCTCTTCCTTTCTCTTCTTTCTTTTCTGGCTTCCTGAAGCATAATTCCGCTTCATGATGACTCCCGAGGAGGTTTGTATTTTGCCGGCAGCAGAGATCGCGTGGTTGGCTGGCTGCTGTCAGCGACTACTGAGAGGGCCCCCTTGAGGGGGATTCCGATAACAGTGTCATTGCACTTTACTGCATTGACTATCAAAGGGGCGCTCACAGTTTGTCGTTGCATTTTATTCTTAAACAGTCGTTGTCTTGGGGCCCCAGTCCAGCTCGGGGCAATTGCTTGGTTTGCCTGTCCTGTTCCGACGGGCCTGCTGGTGACGTCATGACCAGGAAAGGATAAAAGCACATCCGGTTAGAACCGCGCTAGCCACTGTGCCTCAAGCGCTCTGTATTACAAACAGCCTGTCATATTTATTGTTATCTGTCACGAAAACCATACAGCTACATACTATATACGTATATATATATAATGGTGTCCAAACAACTATTCAAGTTGTGTGCTTCTCCCTGCCCTCGTTATCTTACGGGTGGGGATACACACAAAGTTTGTGTATTATGTTTGGGAGCGGAGCATGCTCTTCGAGGGGCCTAATTGTGTGCATCGTGATAGGCTGCCGCTTCGCACGCTCCGCACGCTCCGCTCTCACCTGTCACTCTTCGAGGAGGGTGTTCAGGTGATGGTTCCCTGCGGTTCGGGCACCGCTGCATCCGAGGCAGCACGGAAGCTCTTAACGTGGGGATAGCAAATGGATCTCACGGCGTGGTTTGAGCCGGGCCCCGCCCTTTCTCAGCCTTTACCCTTGGGATCCAGTGCTCTCTCTCCGGAGTTGGAAGCCCGCCCCGCGGGACCGGTGCTTCGGCTATCTAGTTCTTTGGGGAGCTTTATGTAAAGCATCACTGAAAAATGAAACAACAACAAACGATTTGCTTCAAAGAAGTTAGTCTCGCGTAGCCAGACCTTCAGACTGACGGCTGAAGGTCTGGAATTCACAGCAGCTTTCTTTGGCCAAGGCCCGCCCATAAGGCCGTTTGACCGACATGTCAAACAACCAATTACAGTTCGTTTCGTTCAGCGTCACGTTTCGGGGCGTGGAAATGTCCCCACAACAACAGACCGGCGTGCAACAAGTCAGTCAGCATAGAAAATCAACGAAGGAGAAGAAAACTTCAAGAGTCTATGCCGTGAACCTCGCATACTTTTGAGAATCCTACGTTTAGCTGATCTTGATAAATGCTAGTTGTCACTCATGTAAACACAACAGTTTTTCTTCCGCAATCACACGTCTGCGCTTTGTTTCCCGGCGGACCGAAAATAAACGCGACACTCGCGCCCCCCGGAAATCCAATAAAATTCAACCAATCAGATGACGACTTCGACATTCCTGAAGTGTTTCCAGTTAAGTGTACCATATGCATCAGACGTTTAGCCAACGTTCCGTGGGCGTGACGTCTGAGGCTGAGACTACAAAGAAGTTAAAATGCATTTTAAAATATTGATTTCCAAAAAGAGTAATTCTTCCAGCTGTTCTGGACACCTGCCATACGTGGATTGATATTTAGTTTTGTTCTCTTCCTGTTTGTCACCTGTGATACGGATTGGAGTGAATTGTTCCATAATTTCTTGGACTCGTGCTCTACTAATGAACTCTTATTTTGGCTAGCTAACGTGTAAACTTTGATAGTGAAATGACCAGCTGTATGGGAAATGAGGCCATAGTCATGATCGCAAGCACTGAACCTTATTACTTCCACAGCAATAACCTCATGTTTTCCATTAATCATTTAGAATCACTTAGAAAGCATGTAGAAAAGCTATTTGTCGGCACCTCAATTTCCTCAAAATATTTAACACGTTTCCAGACCGACAAATTATGTTCTTCATTATTTAGTCTGCTGTGTATAAAAGTGCTTTTCATTCATGATGTCAATTTGTAGTTAAAACTATATTCACACATCAAAACAAGTGTACTTTAAAGCATTATGTTTTAATAGTACTTCTTTTTCACCATGCAGGGTATCGATAAGATTCAATCTATTTGTTCTGTTTTCCATATGGCATTGGTGCTTTATGCATAGAAAAAGCCCAATGAGTGATTCTTTGTAAAGGATTTAAACTATTAATGAGCTTTTGATGAGCGTCCAGAGACGATTCATCTAAAAGGGGAGTGTATGGCGTGGCCGATGGATTGATGAATGTCTGACCCTTGTGTAAACAGCCTAAGGAGCACATATGCGTGGACTGGGCCCCCCGGGGCCCCCCCGCACACATTACACATGGGATATCTGTGAGCCTGTGCTGACGGCAGTGAGGGAGGATGATAGATGAAGATGTATGAGTGCAGATAGACCATCAGATTATCGGTAAGTCTATCTGATGCAATGCTGTAATCAATCCCATTTCCCATTGGCTCCTGACTTACGAGCCACGTCTAGCAGTCCACGCCAGTCAAACAGCCCGAGCACATGAAACGGAGCCCAGCGCTCAACATGCTTTCATTTCAAACCTGATTTCCTTTTCCCTTCGCTTTTGAGCTGAAGTGAACTTACCACAGGCGTGGAACTCAAAGCCAGCCGATTTAAAGAAGACTCATTGGACATCTTTTGATAATTATGTTGTTTTGCCAATTTTTTCTTTGCGCCTTCACGCGGATGTGATGTGCTTGAGCCGCATATCAGGCGTTCTCTCTCAACTCTTGCCAGCGCGTCTCGTTGAGATGAGCTAATAGCAAAAGGGACAGTTATGGCGAGCAGAGCGTAATGGCCGCCGGTCAATGTGGGAGACACATGTTGAGTACGAGCGGAGCCAAGGCTCAAGGGAAGCCAAGCCACCTTCGTGAAAACTTCCAGCGGGACTCCAAACTCGTGAAAACATCTATACGCTGGGGTAAACATCCAGATAAACTGGATAATAATTGAAGCCTTTGAATCTGAACGCTTTTCGCTTTAACGTTAGCCAAAGGCCAAAGACTTAAACAATGACAACATCTGCAGGCTTTGAGAAATGGTTTCATCATGTTCAGTTGATTTCACAATAAATCATCATGTTGCCGGACCTCCTAAATTGGTGGGCCGGTTTATGATTGATGTGTGTTAGCGATCGCAATTATGAAGTGTGTTTCAATTAGTCATCTGTGCAACTGAAAGGTTCTCTTGTAGGATTGATATGGCTTTCCTTTTGCCGCACTGTAGCATTGATGGTCACTAGTGCAAAACACAACTTAGAGCAGGGGTTTTCAAACTTTTTGTGTGTGTGGACCACTATTTGTAATCAAGAATTTTCGCGGACCACCTCATAATACACATAATAAAATATGTCTACACACAGTCCTACCTGAATTAATCCGCACTTCTAAATAGACTTACTAGCACTAAAACTATAACTGGTCATCACATCAGTACAACAGCTTGTTAAAAGAACGTTTACTGCACACAAAGGCTGCCACATATTTAATTGATTTATTTACTCAAGCGCCCGAGGGCATAATCAGGTTCATTTCAGGGATGCAAACATGTATGGTCAAAAAAGAGAGAGGTAATCGAAGCCCTCGCCCCGCGGCAAATATCCAGATACTTACATTGCCGCCAACCCCTGCCACCCCTAAAGGCACATATAGTAAAATGAAATTCAAAAAAAGTTTTGACAAAAAAGGTTTTATAAAAAGATAAACCTCACATATTTCAGCCTTTAAATAATTTTTCACAAAAAAGGTTTTAAAAGATAAACCTCACATATTTCAGCCTTTAAATCATTTTTATTAAAAGAATGAGTAAAAAAAAAGATAAATTACTTGCCATTTACATTGATGGACATTAGCCATCTTTTATTATTAAAAGTAAAATTCGGTCCGATTTCCCGTGCTGTCTGTCGTTGCTATGCAACCATGCACTGCGCTCTCCACAACGACAAAGAAGTTTAGTAGCTAATAGATTTACACCATCGAAAAAAACGCTTGCTGTAGCTCTGCTACAAGATTTATTTACGGAGAAGAGAAAAACACCAGTAGTGTTTGGGTGCACCCCCATTGTTCATGTTGACTGAGCTTTCAATGTTTACGGAAAGGATGAAGCTGATTGGTTTGTTCTTGTCACATGAACTGCGATGCGTTTGCATGAAAAGTTTAGGTGTTTTCATCTCGCTGCGCCTGGAAAAAATGAGCGCGTCGCTTCAATTATGAGCGCGCTTGCCGTGCGCCAACATGAAATAACGAACTTGAGAGCGCAAACGACACGATATGTAGCCCTTGACGAGCTACCTCCAATCAGGCCACGAGCTACTGGTAGCTCGCGAGCGACGTGTTGGAGACCCCAGTAAAAGAGACAGCAAGAAACACTAGTGGTTCACACGCGCATAACTGTTTGGCGACTAGTGTTCTGATTTGCTTATTTCTTATTTACTTGTTTGGTGGAGGCAATCCAGAATTACTGTTGGTCAAATTATAATCAGACAAAATTTAATATAATGTCAAAATATTTGCCTCTGCCTCTTTTCTCTTCAGAGAACCTCCACCGATCCGAAATAGGCCACTAGCCTATTTTAGTAATCACACAATAACTTGACAATTTAATTTCAATTTTAAATCAATATAGGCCTACATATTCTTTTTACTTTTTTTTTTTTATGGAAATTTCCTGGTAAAATGAAGGTAAAAAAAAATATTATTTTGTATTTTATTTTGCCTTTCCACGGACCACCTGCAGTACCCTCATGGACCACTAGTGGTCCGCGGACCACAGTTTGGGAACCACTGACTTAGAGGGTTAGTTCACCCAAAAATGAAAATGATCCCATAACTTACTCTCCCTCAAGCCATCCTAGGTGTATATCGCTTTCTTCTTTTAGACAAACACAATCAGAGTTATATTAAGTAATATCCTGGCTCTTCCATGCTTTATAATGGGAATGAATGGAACATGAGATTTTGAAGCTCCAAAAAAGCGCGTCCATCCATTATAAAAGTGTTCCATACGACTCCATACGATAAATGTTTTTCAGAATCATATGAAACCAACATGAACACAAAGAGTATAGTAACTTATTTTAAGCAGAGTAACTGGGTTTGAAAACTAAAAAAAAATGTCAAAACCTACCTAGACTGTTGACCGACTTGTTGCAATCACTTTTTTAGTAAACAGCGCGTGTTGTGAACACACAGAGGCCATTTTAGTTTAGAAATAGCATAGGGAAACAGGAGATGATGAATGAATTGACGGCTTCATGCAGTGTTGGAGCATTACCAGTTACTAGGCAGTTTCAGGACACTTGGCAGGGTGTATTCGGCCTGTCAAGCATGTTGCTGAACTGACACAAAGCGAGCTCTCCGTACATGCTGTACTGGGCATCCAACATCTGGCTGTTCTGACAGATAAAGAGGAATAAGGTGTTAGTGCAACATCAGCACTAATGGAAGTAAAGTAAATGCTTTACCTGAGGCCCTCCATAGCTTACCTCCCTCTTTTTCTCAAAAAAACCACAGACTTGGATCGGGTTAAAGCACAGATGTGTTGAATGTTTTTTATGGAAGCTTGTTTTTGACAGAATAAAAAATAAAGACTTTAATTGAGACTTTTTTTCTTACCGTTCTGAGTTTACATCTCGCAATCTTGACTTTTCTTCCTCAGAATTCTTTGAAGTTCTCACTTTTCCCCCCATATAATTCTGAGTTTACATATCACAGTTCTGGTTTATTTATTTTTTTGGAATTCTGAGTTTACATTTTGCAAATCGGTCTTTTTTCCCCGGAATTCTGAGTTTACATCTAGCAATTCTGATTTTTTTTTTTTTGGAATTCTTAGTTTACATCTTTCACTTTTGTCTTTTTTTCTCTCAAAATTCTGAGTTTACATCTCTCCATTCTGGCTTTTTCCCACCCTGAATTCTGAGTTCATAACTTGCAATACTAACTTTTTTTTTCTCTGAAAGTGTACATATTACAATTCAGTCCCCCCCCTCACCTCACAATTCTGTTCTTTCTTTGAGTCTGAAAAAAAAAACTTAAAAGGGTTGTTCCTTTCTCTCTCACAATAATGAGTTTACCACTCACAATTCTGAATTCTGACTTTTTTTCCCCCAGAATTTTGGGGAAAAGGTCTGAATTGTGAGATATAAACTCCCTTTTTTATTTTTTATTGTGTAGCGAAAATAAGCTTCCACAGTTTCCTCTAACCGAGACTTTAGGAAGTAAATAAATTGGTTGATTTAGAAGTAATGAAAAAGAAAAAAGCCATTTCCTTTATTCTACAGCGAAAGTTCTTGGAGTGTATGCGCTGTTTACAGATAGCTTTGTTTATTACTGAAAACTTTGAAGATCTACACAGAATATGTGTAGCAATGTTATAGCATGATGAAATAAAGAAGAAGGTTTGTACACCAATTGGATAAAATAAAATTAGCCCAACTTTTTTAGCTAATTAGTTACACATGGGAGGCTTCTTGAAAAAGTAGGTTGTGGGAGAGTTACTTGAAAAGGTGATGACATTTCCAACATCTTGCAGCATTTTGTGGTGTGGGAAACTTACTGCAAACAATTCTGTCCAGGACATGAATGTTGCGGCAAACTCTTCCAGCAGAAATTCCATGCAATTGCAAAAGAATAAAGGCAGGATGGGCTCTAGGCTAATAAGTGTTTCGTGATTGATTGCTCAGATCCTAATATTTAGAGGGGGTAGAGGCTTACGATAATTAGGTCCAAATTCGTGTGACGATAGTCCAGCCCGTTCTGCTATCTCTCTGAGATTTATTTAGATAGTTCTTCTTTTAATGATGTAAATGTTTTATTAAGCAGCTTTACAGTGCCTGCACTTCCAAAAATGTGCACAAAGCGAGGATTTTGTAAGGAATCAAGACTCAAAAGTGGGTCCTATTTTATTTTTGTTGGACTCGTAGAATTGTGAGTGATAATGTCCTAATATATCATTAAAATAACATCAACAAACTATTATTGACATTTGTGGCATCAGAGTTCATTGTGGCATCAACTTTTATATTTTAAAAATGGGTTTCCTTTCAGTTCATGAAATTGAATTGAGTGAACTGCAATTCAACACAGTCACACAACAGACATTGTATTAGTCCAGTGCAAACTTAGTGACATAAATGATCTAACTAATTATAACTAATATATATATATATATATATATTCCCTAGAGAGGTTGTAGAATGTTTTTTTCCTTGATATTTCACAAAAATAAGTTCTAAAAAAATGACAGATTTGAATTTTGCTGTACTTGTATACACCACAAAATGTCCTCCACATCTGTAATAAATAATATTGCCATTATTTAGTTAAATTACAGCATTCTAAAACATTAAGAGCTCTTTCAATATACACTCACCGGCCACTTTATTAGGTACACCTGTCCAACTGCTCGTTAACACTTAATTTCTAAGCAGCCAATCACATGGCGGCAACTCAGTGCATTTAGGCATGTAGACATGGTCAAGACAATCTCCTGCAGTTCAAACCGAGCATCAGTATGGGGAAGAAAGGTGATTTGAGTGACTTTGAACGTGGCATGATTGTTGGTGCCAGAAGGGCTGGTCTGAGTATTTCAGAAACTGCTAATCTACTGGGATTTTCACGCACAACCATCTCTAGGGTTTACAGAGAATGGTCCGAAAAAGAAAAAACATCCAGTGAGCGGCAGTTCTGTGGGCGGAAATGCCTTGTTGATGCCAGAGGTCAGAGGAGAATGGCCAGACTGGTTCGAGCTGATAGAAGGGCAACAGTGACTGAAATAACCACTCGTTACAACCGAGGTATGCAGCAAAGCATTTGTGAAGCCACAACACGCACAACCTTGAGGCGGATGGGCTACAACAGCAGAAGACTCCACCGGGTACCACTCATCTCCACTACAAATTGGAAAAAGAGGCTACAATTTGCAAGAGCTCACCAAAATTGAACAGTTGAAGACTGGAAAAATGTTGCCTGGTCTGATGAGTCTCGATTTCTGTTGAGACATTCAGATGTTAGAGTCAGAATTTGGCGTAAACAGAATGAGAACATGGAACCATCATGCCTTGTTACCACTGTGCAGGCTGGTGGTGGTGGTGTAATGGTGTGGGGGATGTTTTCCTGGCACACTTTAGGCCCCTTAGTGCCAATTGGGCATCGTTTAAATGCCACGGCCTACCTGAGCATTGTTTCTGACCATGTCCATCCCTTTATGGCCACCATGTACCCATTCTCTGATGGCTACTTCCACCATGTCACAAAGCTCTAATCATTTCAAATTGGTTTCTTGAACATGACAATGAGTTCACTGTACTAAAATGGCCTCCACAGTCACCAGATCTCAACCCAGTAGAGCATCTTTGGGATGTGGTGGAACGGGAGATTCGCATCATGGATGTGCAGCCGACAAATCTGCGGCAACTGTGTGATGCCATCATGTCAATATGGACCAAACTCCCTGAGGAATGCTTCCAGCACCTTGTTGAATCTATGCCACGAAGAATTGAGGCAGTTCTGAAGGCAAAAGGGGGTCCAACCCGTTACTAGCATGGGGTACCTAATAAAGTGGCCGGTGAGTGTATATATACAGTATATATCAGGTTGAGATAGAAATTCTATAATAAGTCTTAAAGTCTACATTCTCCACCATATTTTGCACATTTGTAGCTAACATATACACCTAAAAATATTCACAGTGATTTTTTACTTCTGTAATAAGGTGTATTTCAGAGTGAAACAGAATGTTTACCAAGAAAAAATGAAGGGCAGGACTTGATTGTGTCCAAAATGTACCTTTCATGTTCCATTGAAGAAACAAAATCATCTTGGTTTGGAACGACATGTGAGTGAGAGTGAGTAATGACAGAATTGTCCTTTAATAAACAATATAGAGGCCATTTTAACTTGTCAATGACTCTGGAATAGCTTCCGAATTGTGTCTGCAACGCTGTTCCCTTGGGCGAGGCCGTAAACCACAGCTTGCTCTAGGCAGACTGTCCATGTAACAAGTGTACTGAAATTCCCCTCGGATAAAAAAAAAAAGCATCTGCTAACTAAAAAATAACCAACAAAAGTTGTTGACACTCAAAGGTCAACTTGTTTTAACTGCATCTGGATCTCCAGTGCCTGAATCGAGCTCAGGGCTCCAGTCAAATTGTCTGATATATATTTCACCAGCACATTGAATTCTGCTCTACAACACGCAGAAATTCAGTTTTAAAGTGGCCACTAGGGGATCGACGCCTGGAAACAAACAGACAGTGGCCTTGCCAGAAATCTCCAAAACTGAGTGCAGCACTGTATTAATTTCATTAATCAGCAACACATGTGAACGTGGAGCAAGAGTGAGTGATAGAGAAAGAGAAGAAGAAATGTGAGGTAGAAAGAAAGTATAGAGCGAGAGAGAGGGGGAGCTGGAGTACTGTGGGATATGATGAACACAATGATACCGAGTCTTAGTGGAATAGTTCACCCAAAAATGGAAATAAGTCATTATTATTGCATTATTTACTCCCCCTTCTCTCATAGCAACACTTTCTGCTGTTCACAAAGCATTTTTCATGATCTTCTACAGTTTACATCCCCTTTACCACAAAAATATAAGGTCACATACAGTGAGTTTACAGCGAAATTGGTATTTTCAATAAAAATTCCTTATGGTTTTAGAAAATCAAAGTTATTTATTACCATCTTATCCCTTGATATGAAAAGGAATCACTAACTTTGTTGGACAAAGCACACAAATCAGATACTTAAATTATAGTACAGATACCTTGATGAAAGAGTAAGTACTCTTTTTTTTAAAAAATTCTTAAACTTACAAAAGTGTTTTATTTTTTATGTACTTCAGTTTCAAATGTAAAAGGACTGATCGAAGGACTTATTTATGTGTTTAGGAATTGTAATTTGATATGCTCCATCCTACTGTGCAAAATATGTAATCAAATATTTTAAAACAGACTTCTAAAGTTCTAGAAACACAGTCAGGATAAAGCTTAAATAGATCTGACCTCATTTTGAATCATAAATAAGCTAGATGTCAAATTTCAAGCATTTTGTGTAATGAGCGTAAATAGTTGCATAAGATTTAGTTCCCTTTCAGTCGGTCATGTTCAACATAATGTCGGAATGTAAAGACGAATTGGGATCTCGCCTGAGAGCCCAATCACCTTAGAGTTTAAACTAAACGAGCCAATGGACATTGGCGCGTGAGATTTGCATCAGCCCACAGCGCGAATATAAATACGGAAGCAGATGCAATGCACATTCAGCTTTTCGCTTCGAAGCAGAACGGTTCTTCTGTTCTTGCTCTATCCAGTCACCAAGAGTGTTCTACGAGTGTCTGAAAGTGTTCTTCGGGAAAAAGACTTTCCTGTTGTTTGTGTGACGGCGCTACAGCGGTGGTCACGATCTTTCAGAGAGTTTAAGTTTCCTGTTCATACAGCTTGAGAGAGGTTGCGCCTTCAATGAGTTTTGAAGTTTATACAGCCTAAAAGAGTGAGTGCACACTGCAGGCTGCACTATATCCTGCCAGTTGTGCCGTGGCCATTTCCCCTGTATGCTTCATCACTATAATGTGCCGCTACATTTCCCTGAAAGAGAAAGCAAGGGTGTGATGTTGCGTCTTTTTAAAGATGTCTTTCAAGCGATGTGTTTCAGGATGTGGTCTTTACCTGGCGGCGGTTGACAGTCATGATCTTTTCCTCACGTGTCTGGGTGTCATACCATCTCGGTGTTGTGGTCGAGACTTTTAGACGATTACCTTAGACGAGGTTGAGTCCCCTCACCTATACCCCGATCTAGTTCCTCTTCTGGGCATCAGAAGAGGGCTACTTCGGTGAATACCCAGGGTGACCTGAGGATCACAGTGGAGGCCAACACGCATAGGCAGTCTCTGTGAGAGCGCTGCCTCCTGGAGGGGTAATCCGCGTCACCCATCCAAGGCCTGCAAGTTCTCGTCCATTATGGGAAAGGTGTACAGAGCCGCTAGACAGGCTGCATCCGCCCTGCACGCTATGGCTCTCCTGCAGGTCTATCAGGCCATGGAGTTGTATGAGGGTAAGTGCTAACCCAGGGATGCAGGAGCTGCGCACAGTGCACCGAAAGTCACTGCGTGCTCCCTGGGCCTGACCATATCTACACTTGTGGTCCAGGAACGCCATCTCTGGCTGGACCTGGCGGATATGCGGGAGGCCGACAAGTATCGGTTCCTTGACTTCCCTATCTTCCAGGCCGGCCTCTTTGGCGACGCGGTTGATAACTTTGCCCTGCAGTTCTCAGCTGCACAGAAGTAGACAGAGGCGATCAAACACATCCTGCCCTGGCACCATCTGCTGCTTCCACCCTGCTGCCAGGGGAAGCCTCCTCAAGCACCTTCTGCCCAACAGTGGAACTAGGTAAGTGTTGCACCGCACACTCAGACCCCACTTCGGGACGCTATCCCTGCGTTCCACCTCGCTGCCCCACTGCGGGTACATCTGTGGTTCCTCTGATCCCGCTTGTACAGTCTCTGGGGTCCTGGCTAGCGGGAGCGCTCATTCGAACCATCAGACTCGGCTATGCGATTCAGTTCGCCCTGCATCCCCCCAAGTTTAGGGGCATTCAGTTCACCTCTGTGCGAGGCAAGGGTGCTTCTGTCCTGCGGGTGGAGATCGTAGTCCTACTGGCGAAGGATGCCATAGAGCCTCCAAGGTCCCTCAAGCTGATATGAAGACTTCATTGTATCCAAGAAAGGCAGTGGGTTATGGCCAATCTTGGACCTGCGAGTGTTGAATTGGGCCTTTCACAGGCTCCCGTTCAAAATGCCAATGCAGAAACCATCTTTGGGTGCACCCGACCCCGAGAATGGTTTGCAGCCATCGACCTGAAGGACACATACTTTCATGTCTCGATTCTCCCTCCACATAGACCGTTCCTATGCTTTGCCTTCGAAGGGTAGGCATATAAGTACAAAGACCTACCCTTCGGGTTGTCCCTGTCGCCTTGCGTGTTCACGAAGGTCGCGGAGGCGGCCCTTCTTCCCCTGAGAGAACACGGCGTTCACATTCTCAACTATCTCGATGACTGTCTCATACTGGCCCAGTCACAAGATCAATTGTGCAAACACAAGGACATGGTGCTCAGACACCTCAGCTAGTTGGTGCTTCAGGTCAACTGGGAAAAGAGGATAATCTCACCTGTGCAGAGGATCTCTTTTCTTGGTATGGAGCTGGACTCAATCAACCCGACAGCACGCCTCACAGAGGAACGTGGTCAGTTGGTGTTGAACTGCTTGAATTCGTGTGGCCAAGAGGTCTACCTGTGCGGTCCCGAAGCACCTTCAAATCAGCTGGACCGCCTGGGGATGGAGTCTCCACTGTCAGGCTTTCATGAGAGCTCATCGGCTGCACGGTTGAACAGGCCCCGGCGATTTGAGGCGACCCAGTACAAGACGTGCTGCTAGCAACTCGAGGCAGTTGATGTGCCAATGCAGTTGGGGACCCGTCCAAATGCCCGAAACTGCATGCCTGTTGTACGTGTCGCGTACGTGTCGCCTGTTGTCGCGGCATAGCGGCTGTGGTGACACGTACAACAGGCATGCAGTTTCGGGCATTTGGACGGGTCCCCAACTGCATTGGCACATCAACTGCCTCGAGTTGCTAGCAGCACGTCTTGTACTGGGTCGCCTCAAATCGCCGGGGCCTGCTCAACCGTGCAGCCGATGAGCTCTCATGAAAGCCTGACAGTGGAGACTCCATCCCCAGGCGGTCCAGCTGATTTGAAGGTGCTTCGGGACCGCACAGGTAGACCTCTTGGCCGTTCAGACACATCTCATGACCAGCTGTTTTACTCCCTGACCGAGGGGACCCTCGGCACGGATGCGCTGGCACACAATGTGCCTACTTGCACAGATGAGAAAGTCTGTGCAAAGTCGGAGGACAAGGAGCAGGTCTTGCTAGTTGCCCGTATTGGCCCAACCGAACCTGGTTTCCAAAACTCATGCTCCTCGCGACAGCCCCTCCCTGGCGCATTCCTCTGAGGAAGGACCTGCTTTCTGATTTTACTCCTGTAAATTCTGATGAGTTTAAATTCTGACTTTAAACAAGGGAGTCTTGTTTTCTTCATTTCGAAATAACAAAATATATGTTTTTGTTTTCATTGTTTTTTTTATGAAATGTAGTCAGGTATGAAGGTAAAATCTAAGTAAAGTAAAAGCATAAACAAAATACTCAAATAAAGTACAGCTAATTAAAAATGTAGGATACTTAAATAGAGTACAGTAAAATATTTCGCCCCTGAGAAACACACTGTTTCCACCACATAGTATTGAGATAGATATTTGTTTACAGTTTAACAGGGGTTATCTCTTTTAACAGGACAGAACATTCCTGAACATTTAGAAGACTTCTAGATGGAAAAATCTTGGGAAGTAAGCACAGAGATAAAGAATTGAATGTAATTAATAACAGAAAGCAGCTGAATGTCATATTTTGTCAGCAAAAGAATGTATGTCCCCCTAATTCAAAATGTCACTGATAATATTGTCCAGTAGGCTTTGGGTGTATAATTATTTGTAACATATTCCCTGCAGTCCAAGTAGCCTAATATTTCAGCTGTTCAAAAGTATTTGCAGATTCTTTCTTCAGACATGTTTGGCTCAGGATCTTTGGGGAAATTCAAAACATGACCTTGGAAAGTGCTCCATAATTTAGCTCATAGCTTGTTAGAGTAGTTTAATACATCGCTGTAGGTCCTTCACTGAAAATGAATGGTTTTTGATATTGGGATTTGGATTATTGACTGTTCAGTACTGCTCATCCAGTAAAACTTGTCTATGATTTTGTAATAGTGTTCTTGGAACGCCATCCACGCCTGTTCCACATGGTCTCAACAGAAGGAACTTGTTTCCATCATATTTGCTGAGGTCAAAGCTGTCTAAAACTATTTCAAGGCTTTTTGAATTTGTATGGACTCATATTCTCAACAATTTCCCCTTGGCAGTGCTTTCCTTCCTTGACCAGTTCTTTAAGAGAAGGAGGTGACCTGACCTGAAAATTGGTTATGAAGGAAAATGAACTTTTGTAGGAGCCCCCCCAAAAAAATAAAAAAATGTGTTAATAATAAATAACAAGGTAGCTTGAAATATGGTGAGAATATTTTCTTGCTGTAAGAACAAGCAAGCAACAAAATGCAGAGAAAATTATGCATAGAAGAAGGTGATAAAATAATGTCTATGGGGAAATAAAAAATAAAACCAATTCAAAATATGTTCTCTAAAAATAAGCCTTATATTACACTTCATTATTATTAATCATTATTTATTTACCTACATTACATATATTTGTTAAGATGTAATATATATATATATGAAAATGAAAATAGTGAATAAGATTTTTTTCAAGCTAATATTGGAGAGCAATGGTCCAAAAAGAATTACAAAACTGAATGCTTGCAAAAATATTGCTTGAGCTTTACTAATGGGACTATTTACAGATTTATTTTCAGTGAGAATATCTTGAAATCGTTTATTTATTTGAATTCTAGCAAAATGCAGATTGAAGCTTAAAACAAAGGGGGCACATAAGTCTTATTATCTTACACTTAAATACAATTTATTTTATTTATTAATTTAATTATTTTACTTTTAGATTAGATTTGTTTTCCCAATGGAAAACAAGAGAAATATAATGATTAAGATTTTTTTTTTGTTTTTTTTTTTGTCCAACACTTTTTAAGCCAGTATTGAGGAGCAATGGTTCAACAGTGAATGCTTGGGAAAATAATTCCCCGAGCTTTTCTCACGGGAGATTTAGGTGTTGAAAAATCATCAGGAAGATAATTGAGTGGTAAGCATAGCTGAATCATTAGCAGAGGGCTCTTGGGTCTTAAATTAAGACCGGTTTTGACACTTCAGATTGACTTGTGCTCAAGTGTAAGATGAGTTCCAGTCTAGGGCTCAGGCAGCTTGCAGGGATATCACTGGTGTTATTGAAACACTGCTCTCCGGCAAAGTGAAAGAATCCCGGGACACGGGCGGCAGCACAACGTCTCCATTTAGACCGCTGAAAAACAGCTGCATCCAAATGTTCCCTCACAGTAACCCAGAAGGGTCCCGAGCCATTGCCTCCAAAGCCTTCAGAGGGCCCCTCCGACCCCCCTCGTCCACCGCTCTAGACTAGAAATGGATTCCAGCTCCGGTAATGCTGAGCAGGAACAAATGGGCTGTAGACCACCCCTACAACCCCAGAGCTCCAGCGCTTACACAAATAAACCGGCAAAGATTTAATGACGTTGGGCTTTGGGATCTTTTTTTTTTTGTCCCTGCTTGTTCATTGAAAGATCAAACAGTCCTCAAGCACCGAACGATTCAGGGAGAGCAGTGATATATTCATCTCGCAGCTTCCCAGCAGCTGTATATTGTCTTTTCCGCATTTAACTATGAAGGGGCGAAACGCATATGAATTAACTTGAAGACAAATGGCGGATTTTTACTTTCTAGTTTATGTCGACAAATGATGCTAATGCTAAAGTTGTGTAACCCCCTTCGTGAGGCCGTGGAAACTTTATTTCAGCACATCGCTAGTGCGGATACGCTGCGGACGTCAACAGGACACTCGGGTTTGTTTACACATTTAAGTCATCGCGTTAGCCGCGCAACATGTAAAGTTTGCATTGCTAAATCGTAGCTATCCGTCAACGCTAGTTTGAGATGTTTTCAAGGCTGCACTGAAAAGTATTTCCTCTCTACGAGTTTCAAACATATTTTCACCACAAAGAGACCAGGGATCATGTTCTGGATAACATATTCTCTGGACTGTGTCAAATTCCTTCTTTCCTTCCTTTGATTCCTGTCGTTCACCCAAACTCGCTATGCTAGTTTTTTTCTTCCAAAGAAAATTTGCACTGTCCAAACCAAAACATGATTTTAAATTGTATTACACATTGACAACAAACATTTAAATGTGACCAATAAGGTTGGCTATAAAATGTCCCCGTCATTTCTGACATTAAAGACTTTAGCAGAGCGAATATACTCAACTGTGAGAACAGTTAGGATTTCTCAGATGACAGCGATTGAAGTCAAAGCGCATTTGGCAAGATAATGTGTTTTTCAAACATATTAAAGATCACTTAGGCTATTTCCTCTAAAGATCCTTCTGGGTTGGCGATTTATATTAGATTCAGGCATAGGCTACTTTTGATTTTGTATAATTTGCACCAAACGGCATGTTTGGCACTTGCAATTATAGGCTAAATTTAGTTTGGGAAGACAAATGAGAAATTTAAACAGAGGCTAAGAAAGGTTTAATCTTCCGTGGCTACATGAGAGTCGGACAACCATGGCTTAGAGATGTTTATGGCTCTGTTCCAAAACCTAGTGAGCTGTCTTACTCTCTACTGTCTATTGCTGTATGTACATTCAAAGAAAGCTATATTCTGCAACTCTCGTGGATAAATGACCTCATAAGTGACTGATTCTACAAGGGTAGCAATTCATTCAAATGCCATTTTTCATGGAATATGTTACACACTATTGATTTCAATGGAGTTTGATGATAGCATGTTGCTAAGCTAAATCAATACTTAAGTATACAAATGCAGATACTAAATATTGGGTAAATGGTGCCTTTTTAACGATACTGTACTTATTTTAGTTGATATTTTGGTATTAGGCAAAATCAACAAATCACAACACACGGCAAAAAAAAAAAAGGTTTATCATCATCATCATCATCATCATCATCAATAATAATACTAAAAATAATAATGATTGTTTTTGTTTCCCAGTAAAATGTCTAACTATCCTTAAAACAAGATAACGTTTCTTTTAAAGTAAATTTTTATTATCCTACTGGCACATTTTTTTTAAGTCCATGAAATATATATTTTTTTAATGTATGTTATTGTACACAATTCATCCATGCATATGACCTTGCAATTTTTTGTAACAAAATGTCAACATAAATCAAAATACTTCATATTTTTGGTATTTAGTGTAATAATTTGGAAAAAGCAGTATAAATCATAACAGACTGCAAAAAGGATTTATTGAATATTATCATTATCATCATCACCATTAATAATAATAATAATTATTATATTTTTTTGGCATGTTTTCAAGTAAAAATGTAATTATCCTTAAAAGATAAATGTGCAATTTTATTTTTACCTTGCAAAATGTCATAACTACATCTTCTGGTCAAACGTCATTTAGTCCACATTAAATTTTTGTACAGTCGACTGCAAGCTCGCATTCATATCTGATCAAATCATAAACCTGTGAAATTATCCAAGTTCCCTCCCTAATGTTTCTCTTTTTGATAATCCATTTCACTATGATATACACAATATTAAAGAAAATGTCTGTTGCTACTTTTCTATTACATTGCGACTTTAAGCATAAATGTAACCAAACTTAGTGGGTCGTATGCTTTCAACAAAATCTTGTGTGTGTGTGTGTGTGTGTGTGTGATATGGTCCTCTGAACATGTAGAAGAATACCAGCAATGTTCCAAGTTCTGCTTTGCACGTTACAATCGCCAGGGGTGAAGATCTGGCTGGTGGGCTCTGGCCCACAAAAACAAGTGTGGGAGAAAATGCTAATGTAATCAAATATATTAAATACATGTGCATGCATTTAGAACAAGAGAAGAAAATGGCTTTGTTCTGATCCCCAGCACACAACCTCTCTGTTCTTGTTTTTTCTTCCCGATTCTCACATATGTTTGATGTGTAATGTTTTTAATAAGAGCCAAAAGACTTAACAATCAACCTCGGGGGATTTTAAAGAATACTACCATGAGATCGATTCAAAATAGGTAAGGAATATTTCAACAAAAAATGAAAATCCTGTCCTCATTTAAACGCCTTCATACCATTCCAAACCAGCACGACTTAAACATAAAATAAAAATAAAAGGTAAAGTTTTCACTCTCTCTTCAATGCAATTACAATAAATGGGCAAGAGCTTTATTTGTGTGAATAAAATGGTTATAATATATATATATATATATATATATATATATACACACACACATATATAATGATGCTGTAAAAGGAATAAAACACCTTAATTTACAACGTTTGATTACCACAAAAATGTATTTCAACTCCAAAATGAGGCACTTAATGAAAGTGAATGAGGCCAATCTATAAATATTAAAATACTCACTGTTTCAATAGAAATTCCATAAGACTTTACAACTTTAGGGCAAAAAAATTAATAAATAATGTAGTTATATCATATTTTCTTCAAACTTCATTGCCATGGCAATACAATTCTTAAAAAAAAAATATGTGAACAAATTTACGATTTAAATAATATTCAGGTTTTAACAAAATAATCAATTTAGGTGCTTTTATAAAATTCTAAGCTTTACATTTCAGCTTTTTTAAATCCTCAGATATAAGCCCCATTCACTTCTATAAGTGCATCAATATGTTTATTTATTTAAAATATTTTTCTGCCAATTAAATCAAATCATTTTGACAACTGTTGAACCCGGGATATTCTTTTGATGGCGGGGGTTTACACTACAGGGCTGATACAAGAACTGTAATTGAAATGCATTTTTGCTTTTTTTTTTTGCAAGATGAGAAGTTTATATAACTATATATATGTTTATATATCTCTTTTAATTCCTTTTATAACGGTTTTAATTTTCCTTGCTTTTATTTTGTGATTATTTTAATTCCATGACATGCACTATATAAATAAACTTGCCTTGCCTTGCATTAGTAATTCATAAACAATAATGCCAGGAACGAGATAGAAAAAATATAGTCCAAGACAAATGTGAGGAATTTAAGGCATCTGGTCAGAACTGATATGAATCTGCAGAACTCTGCCCAGAGACCAGGTTCTGCTCACTGTATCAAGTATGTCTAAGAATAGCTGTGTTTTCTGATAAGCTGTAGTGTGCACAAGACAAGCAGTGTGTGTGGCCGCCGTTTCCCTCTCTGCCACATGTTCACACGTACTCAAACACATTTCACTTGACTTACATGCCTACACTCACCCATTCACTACGAAGGCACAGATGTCACGCCACAGCTAGGAGGGGTCGGCCGGGTCAGGGGAAGCAAAGCACAACTACATATCACAAATGTGTTGAGAAACTGCAATGGATTAAAAGTCAACCAAAAAAAAATGCATATTCACCAACCACCTGCAAGCAGATTATCATGGACTGTTCATGCACTTCTGACTTAACCAAACATTAATTTCAACATTACTAAAATTAAGTATGCTTGAATAACCACAGTTTGTATTATTATCTTCCGAAAGTGACTTCATTGAGGTTTGCAAAGAAGATATTATGATAGCTCAATAAGAAGATGTCTCTTTTGTCCATACAGTGAAAGTCAATGGGGTCCAAAACAACACAACATTGGACCCCATTGACTTTCACTGTGTGGAAAAAAACAGACATCTTCTTATTGAGCTATCACAATATCTTCTTTGTTGTAACTTTTGTTGTACACTCTTAACATTTAAGGTTCCAAAAGGTTGTTTTTTTTGGTTCCCCAAAGAACATTTCAGTGATCGCTTCTTAAAAGATACATGTTTTTTTTTTTTTGTTCTGCTGTAAACTATTTAATGAACTAAAGAACTATTTTCCACTCTAAAGAACCTTCTGTGCAATGGAAAAGGTTCAGTGGATGTTAAATTTTCTTCATGGATCCATAAATGCCAATAAAAAAACTTAAACCAATGCCCATGTTCACATACTGTAAGGTCATGAATTTCTTTTTGATTCTGCCTGATGTCCGCATGAACTCTGCATGGCTCTCTTGAGTTGCTGGAGAGTGCCGAGATGTGCCAAGGGTGCGCAGTGCCATCTGTCAAGACAAATTAGCTGCTGCTCTTCACTGGCAACCTGAGATGTGTCAAACAAGGGGAGAAGCACTTGCTTTGAGTGATTGACGGGCAGTGATCCCACACTACCTCAGAGAAATCCACCACTTTTACTTTATTTCCAAATGTCTGACAAGGCAAACTGGAAGATCTCAGCCACAGGCTAGCGCTCAAGCACAGAGCAACAGGTGCTGGCTTCTCGTCTTACAGACTTTTCGGCCTCTGTTGTCAGAGCTGCACAAAAATTCAGCTGCACATTTCCGGAAAGTTTGGTCTGGCAAGATATTTCAAACTCCTGAAACAAACACAAAACGGAATTCGTTTTGGCCTGATTTTGTTAGAAATTTCTTCATATCAGTTCGTTCTTTGATTCCGCTTGAAGTATATCAAGGCCTTAACCTAACAGTCTACTAATTAGGGATTTGCCCGAAGCCTAAAGGCCTGTTCACACCGGGACAAATTTCCCGCGTGAAATTCGCCGACGTTTAACGCCTCGTGACTAAACAAAGGGCAACAATGTGAGTGTGCACACCGACGCGAAAAACGCCACGCGTAAAAGCGTCATTTTTTTAACAAACGCCTCGGGTTCGTTTTTTTTGGTTTGACGCGCCGCGTCAAAAACTATCCGACCAATGAGATTGCCGCTTTTGCTCACGTGTCTGGAGCTTCTGAAGTTACAGTAAAACACAACTTGGGGGCGCTCAAACACAAAACGGTCTTGCCGAGCACAGGGCGGATTAAGAGTTCAGAGGCCCCTGGGCACAATGTCTTGTAGGCCCCCCCTTAGGCAGGCCAAATGTATATTTTGTCCAAGGACATTTTAATATTGCATTTACAGTTTTACTGACTTAAAAGGAACTTTGTTGTACTATGCTGGATTAAAGTTCATAAATGGTCGTTCTTTCCCATAGGAATTTGTAAAACTATGTTGGGTGGACCTCTGTGCCTCTAGGGGGGTTCGGGGGCATGCTCCCCCGCAAGAAAATTTTGTACATTTTAAGGTTAAATGCATCAATCTCGTGCTCTTTGAGAGGTCAAAATTAAGAGCTTCAACCCATGAACTGCTCGTTGAACAAAGAAAAAGCATTAATTTGCACCAGGACAATAAAGAGGGCTCAAACATCTTTTTAGTTATGACATATAGAGTCTCAAGTCTACATTACATTATCACTGGTGTTTTAGGATACCAAACAATTATTATAATAATGTAATAATGATTTATATAATTATTCCTATGACGTAAAATCCATATAGCCTATAAATGTACTATATAAATGAAAATGAATATTCAAAAGTATATTTTAGGCTACATTACACTATAATACAGGAAAATTAAAATGCTTTTGTCCTAATTTCTTCACTTGCAAGAAATAAACCCTTGAGTTTTTATTTAGGAGAAAACACCAGATCACCGTGCTGATCGCGTGAGCAAAGAGCGCACTTTTCTTTCAATCACGCAGCACAAACAGGATGTCTATTCTTAAAGTCTTATGCTGTTTTATAAAGGCACAAAGCCATATCATGGTTTCGATTTTAGTTCGTTGGCAAAATATAACGCTTGAGACCTTTATGTTAGGTTATACATTTTACATCTCATATGTGTTGGGAAAAGGGAGAAGAGAGTTCGGCAAAAGGCGGATTCGAACTCGGGTCGAGCGCATCAAAAGTTGCTTTCGTGCACTTTACGCGCTACGACCTACGCCACTGCAGCTATTCCATGACAGGCGTCTTTTTGCTAAAAGTTTGCACTTAGTGCAAATATACGCTCCGTTCTCTAAAATACATTTTATCAGACCGGCCCTCGCTACGGTGGCCGAGAGAGCTCAACGCGCTGCAACTGAAGAAAACACATGCAAATACAAAAAAACACATGCAAATAAAATAAAACGCATGCAAATACAAAAAAACGCGTGCAAATAAAAAAAAAACACCCGCAAATTAAGAAAACATCTTCATCAGTTTCACAACACACGTGTGCTCCAAATACTCACAACACCACCAAATACAAACGCGCTGCAAAAGCTCACAACACAAATACAGAAAACGCGCTGCAAATAACACAGAGCACAACGGAAATGTTTCCAGAGGAACCAAATAAGTGACGAACCCGGCTGGGACGTGCTGGAATAGATATCCATAAATCTATGCGTCCATACATATAGTTTTATGTCTATATGTATGGACACTCTTGAAAATGAGATGTTGCATCTCAAGGGGCTATCCATTAATAAAATTGAAATTAAAATTAATTTCCTCATTATTTTCACCTGGGATGTTCCCATGACAACGCAGCACAGCGTCCATCAGCTGAAGAGCTGTTCTTACCACAGAAATATAATGCTGTTAACATAACGGATGCAAATACATTTTTATTTTTAGTTTACAAAAAAGCTTTTAAAATATGCGTTATATCTGTGTGTCTCAACTTTAAAATGTTGGACCCTACATTACCTAACATTTCTTACGAAACTTTTCTTTATGAAAATGTAATAACATGAAACAATTTGTACAGTGTAACTGATGTATAGATAAATATCTTTCCTTAATGATTTTCTTCTTTATCTTTTTTATTTATTTATTTTAGTTTCCAGCTCATTGTTCTTTTCTCATTTGTATTCTGATGACATTTAACATATTGTTAATACATTTTGTACATTGTATACAAGTTGTATGTCATAAAAAAATGTAATCTCTGTATGTTTTGCACAAATAAATAAATAAAGTATAATTTTAAGCTGTAAGCACCAGCTCGCATAGATTTATGGATATCTATGCCACTGCCAGCACGCACGTCCCAGCCGGGTTCGTCACTTATTTGGTTCCTCTGGAAACATTTCCGTTGTGCTCTGTGTTATTTGCAGCGCGTTTTCTGTATTTGTGTTGTGAGCTTTTGCAGCGCGTTTGTATTTGGTGGTGTTGTGAGTATTTGGAGCACACGTGTGTTGTGAAACTGATGAAGATGTTTTCTTAATTTGCGGGTGTTTTTTTTTATTTGCACGCGTTTTTTTCTATTTGCATGCGTTTTATTTTATTTGCATGTGTTTTTTTGTATTTGCATGTGTTTTCTTCAGTTGCAGCGCGTTGAGCTCTCTCGGCCACCGTACCTCGCGGCCTCGAAACACTACCGGGCCACCGGGGAAACTCCCGACTCTTCCGATTGCCACTCCACCCCTGGTGCCCAGGGCCCCTTAGATGTCGTGGGCCCCTGGGCAAGTGCCCAGTTGCCCTAATGGTTAATCCGGCCCTGGCCGAGCACACATACGTAATGCGAAGATGCGCCAAGTAGCGTCTACACCATAGATATCCATAATAAAGGCTAGATGTCTCGTCCGCGCTGCTGGCCAAATATGGCCTTTATTATGGATATCTATGGTCTACACTGCCGAGAAGAAATAAGACGAGGAAGACGCAAGGCCAGATGAATGTAGAGCCGCTGGTCTCGTTGCTGTCGGAACATAAAGAACTATATGACAAACGTGACAGCAACTACAACATAGGACTATTTCTGTTTTACATTAAGCGCCATCTAAGGTCAGGGAATGAATTTGCATGTTCACTCGGCTCATCGTCAGCAAAAATCGCTTGGTTGTGAACACAAAAAACGCGCTGAAAAACGCTGACGAATAATACGCGCCGATATTCGTCCTGGCGTGTACGGGGCTTAATTGGGAATTCGGAAAGGCACGGAAAATGAATAAGGCATTCTACGGAGCCCCTACAGGGACATGGTTAGGCTTACTAAAGCAGTCGCTTACATTACAGTACATCCGATTTCTATGGAAGCTTGTTTCCACCACAGAATATAAAATAAAAAAGGTTCTTGCAACTTTTTATCTTAGAATTATGAGATATAAAGTCGCAATTGCATGTTAGAAATTCAGAATTGCGAGATATAAACTCGAAATTGTGAGCTATATCTCATAACAAGCTTCCATAGATTTCACTTATCTCGTGAAAATAGTAAGGAGATGAGAAATGTCTCATCTTGTAAAATGTGTGGTCAGTACCGCCGCTACCTGTACACTGAGTACACATAATCGCAAATTCCAAAGTAAAAAACGATATCAATAATACCCAGCATATTGATAGCGGCTCCCTGATGCCCGCAAAGTATGTACAATATAATTGCCCCAACTATATAATTGTGAGATACCGCAAAAGCATTGAAATATATTTGATCGTATTTTTTTTTACATCACCATGTCCCTGTATGGGCTTCGTGAAATGAGTCATTCCTTTCCGAGCATAGCATTTGGCTTCGGGCATATCACTACTACTAATACTATAATAGGCACCCAAAATCAGGCCAATTTTGGGCCCAATTCTCCCGTTCCAACAATCCTAAATCTTGATTATCTTTCAGATTATCAGATTATCTGATCACTGCCCAGGTTCTTCAGATTATCTTATCAGATTTTCCTGTGGTGTGTGTTACGAGTGATTAAATTTGCTCGGAATTACATCAGGATTGCAACCAATCTCGAATTGTAAATATCCAACATGTTGAATATTTACGATCAGAAATCCGTTAAGGAAACGCTCTGCAGATTGTCACAAACATAACAATACTTAATCAGAAAGCGAGTTGACGGAAGATGGAAGCATAACACAACTTCATTCAAAACTTTCTTGCACTGAGAAACATAAAATCAGTCAAAGATTTCCAATTTTTTATTTATTTTCTTGTGATGTTTAAAAAATATATTTTTTTTAATGGATTTTTGATTAATTTGATAGCAATTTTTACACTTTGCTCTGATCACAGTTGAGCCAAACGCATGTTTTCAGAAAAGTCATAACTCAAATTTTTACATTTTTGATGTGCCTTTGTAGGACAAAACTGAGCAAATAAATCCCCCAAATCCCCCTTTTACAAATTCCCCAATATTATATGAAGTTCAAATAATGGTAGTGCAAAAAGAAAGAATAACAATCAGTCTCAACATCAGTTTACATTATCAATCAGTGCCTAATTGTGGTTCAAATTTTGATTGGTAAACAAAAAATCATGAAAAAAAAATCATTTTATACAGAGATAAATCTGTGTTTTAGCATTGCAGCTGAGAAGCCAAACACACAGGAAATTCGAAACACCTTGAGTCAAGCCTAAATGCATAATTTCTTCAAAGACAGGTCACTTTTTTTCCCCTTCTTAACTCTGGGTTTCAGATTTCAATCACTGACATTACAGAGATTGTGAAAAACAAAACATGATCTTCTCTCTCACGCTGCCTGTGGCGGGCAAAGGTTAAGCCCATTTCAAACAAGCTGGTCCGAGCTTACACACACACACACACACACACACATATTCTGAATGATAAATCTCACCACTCCCGTCCACTTGCCCCCAGACAATCCCTATACTTGCCCTTAAAACCCTAAAAAAGCTGCTTTGTGGGGAACTGTGCAAAGTTTGCTCCGTTGGTGGTCACCGCAGTAATAAAGGCGAGAGAGGCTGCATACTCCATAAAACACACCGCCAGCCGGGCACAGCTTTTACATGAGCTCAGTTTAAGTAAGCTAGATGCCTTCTTTTCATGGCCAAAGCCCATCTTCTGAAAATCCGTAGGGTAATAATTTGTTAATAGCCACACTGGTGTTAGGTAATTACGTTCACTTATGCTGAGTCAGATCATTTACCATTTTCCATTTGGTGTCTTATACAACACATTTTCTGCAAAGAGCTACTCTAGAATGAGTGCAAGGAAAAACAGGAACATAACTTTTACGCATGTGAAATATAAAGCCAAGTTTGGGACTGGAGTGAATCAGAATGAAATCGTGTAGGAAAAACATAAGGCCTTCTCCTGCTGGAGCTTACTTAGACCAAACATCCTGTTATGGCTACATCACCTCGCATAATTCAGTTAACCTAAAGCAGATTTCTCTTGCCATAATTTTTTTTTTTTTTTTTACTGAACCACTAAGACTCTTAAAGACCCTATAAAATCTAAAGGGCTTGAGGCTTTTAGTCCATGTGTGTTATCTTTGAGGTCATTGCAGACATACACATTTAAAATACAGTCTTTCACTTAGGAAATAGTAAATACATCAACAAAAGACAAGACGTTTCTAATTTCATGTTAGATGGACCAAGTTGCAGATGTAATAGTATTACTTTAGAAAGAAACTTATGGACACCTCAGAGAAAAACAACAAAAACAAAATAAAACACATATAAAGTTGCAAGATTCACTGATAACCTGTGAATTACACCAACTTGCTATATGAAGTCTCAATTATGAGATGTGTGGTCACAATTGTGAGATATAAAGTCGGAAATACAAGATAAGTCGCAATTGTGAGATGTAAATTTGCTATTGTGACATATAAAGTTGGAATCACAAATATGAAGTTGTAATTAAGAGATATGAAGTTGCAAATGTGAGATAATGCCGCAATTATAAGATGTGATGTTGCAATTGTGAACTATAAAGTCACAATAGTAGTACCATTTGTGATGTATAAAGTCGGAATTGTAAGATATGAAGTTGCAATAATACGGAGCTCCTAAGGGGACATAGTGATGGATAAAACACATGTGATGGGAGGGAAATTTATGTTTCAATGCTTTGCATTTGCTCACAACTATTGCATCTTTTCGCAAAAAGTATTGCATTCCCCAGAGAAACTTTGTTTTCCCTCACAAAACATTTGTGTTCTTTTGCAAAAGTATTGCATTCACCCAATGAAACGTTGTGTTCTCTAACAACATTATTTCCATTACAAAAGTTTAGCATGCATTTAGCGAGAAAAGCATTAAAATGCTTTGCTATATGAAGAGAAAAGCATTAAAATGCTTTTCTTTCTAAATGAGTGAAAAAATTCTTACACAAAGTTCCCTTTCAAAAGCTACAATCGATGCTGCGCTGCTTAGCGCATTGGGAACGTCTTTAATCGTGACCTGCTGTGAATATAGTGTGTAAACACGTCGATGAAATGGTCCCGGTCGGTGACGTCATCGGCGCCCACCCGCGACAGAAGGCTATAATTAGATGAGCCACAGGTGCATCGTCAGGTCTTTTGTCTTCATATCAAAAGCTTGTAATAATATATTGTTTGGCTGTTCTTTGGTCACATTTAATTCTAAGGAATTAAATATTGACAAAGCCATCTAAAAAATGATGGACTTTGGGAGTACCGCCTCCGAGCACTTCTCTCGTTATGATAAAGCGTGTGAGAGGTTACTCGAGGTGGTGACTCGTGCTGTGGCCAGATCACAGCTAAACTGCCCTCCTTGAGGATCCCCATGAAGTTATCTCGTGCATGGGGAAAACCTTATTCTTCGTGCATCTTTGTGCCCTCGACGTCAATCTATTAGACTATTGTGGGTGCAGGGACATGTGGTTCACGATGATGCGCCAGTCCGAAGAGACGCTCGCTGGCTATCTCTTCTCTGGGGCTCATCATTTAAGGAGTCAGCACTCCCCACCAAGTCGTGTATAATAACATCCACACTGGTGCGGGTCAGACTGGTGCTACTATGGCAGTGTTGCGGAGTATGGCAAGTTGCGTTCCCCCTCGTGAAGACTGGTTCCTCGACCTCGTCGCACTCAGCTGCCCTTTCGAAACCACTGTAACATCCTTGCCACCTCTGGTGATTCAGGGGGCAGCGGTTTCCAGCTTAATGTTGAATGTTCTTTTGTTTCCTGTTATCGACCAGGACAAATAACATTTAACATTCCCCTAACAGGAAGTATTAAAGAGACTTTGGCAGCGTGAAAAGCTACTGCCGGGTATCTCTTTTTGTGTCCTAAAGACAGTAAAAAGGAATGTTGCCCTCCTCGTTTTAATGGTGTGGTTCCCACTACCGTGAAATAGGAATCAGCAGCCCATTCGAAACCACTGTAACATCCTTGCCACCTCTGGTGATTCAGGGGGCAGCGGTTTCCAGCGAAATGTTGAATGTTCTTTTGTTTCCTGTTATAACCCAGGACAAATAACATTTAACATTCCCCTAACAGGAAGTATTAAAGAGACTTTGGCAGCGTGAAAAGCTACTGCCGGGTATCTCTTTTTGTGTCCTAAAGACAGTAAAAAGGAATTTGCCCTCCTTGTTTTAACGGTGTGGTTCAAACTACCCTGAAACAGGAATAGGCGCATCTGCTGTCACAAAAATGGGGGACTGCGTCCGTTTTTAGATCTTTGAGGCTTGAACCGTTCCGTTAGAACGCTCAAGTTCAAAATGCTAACTATCAAAAAGATTGTGTTGTAAATTCAACATTGCGTTTGGAGCTTCACTGTCAATCTTAAAAGACGCATATTTTCATATAGAAAATATTGCCACAACACTGAAAGTTCCTGATGTTTGCTTTGAAGGGCGAAGCTTACCAATTCTGGGTCCTTCCATTCGACCTAGCCATGTTACATAGACGATTGGCTGATACTGGCCCAGTCTCAAGAGCTTGCGCTTCGACATTTAGATCGGTCCCTGCTCATCTTCTCTATATGGGGCTGATTTGCAACACCAAGAAAAGCGTTCACTCTCCTCCTCAGAGGACATAACATAGGTCTCATGGCAGCTGTGTCCACAGGGATCCCTCTGGGCCTTTTGCAAGAGACCACTTCAGTTGTGGCTCAAAATCCCTATAACATCCCCAAGGGCAAATAAAGGCAAGAGCACGCGCTGAGTGCTTCGTGTCCTTTCTAAAAATCCATGTTTATGGTAAGTCACGTGCTGAACGCTTCGTGTACTTTCTACGTGGTTCAGACCCCGGTTCCTCACCTTTGCTCCCACTCTTGGTGCGTCCTGGCGTCGCAGAATGCTAACGACAGACGCCTCCCTGTCGTGCTGGGTAGCGGTCTTAAGTGGTCGTTCAGCCCAGGGGATCTGGGGAGGCATCATCTTGATTGGCAAATCAATTGTCTCACGTTGATGGAATATGTATTTCTGGCGCCGAAATACTTTCTCCCTCAGTCGAGAGGCTGTCCTAGTGCGGGGAGACAACACGGCGGCAGTCTCTTACATAATCACCAGGGAGGTCTACACTCACGCAATCTGAACAGAATAGCGAGGCAGATTTTCTCTGGGCCCAGGACAAGTTCCTGTCACTCAGGGCAGTGTACATTCCAGGGCATCTGAATGTGGGAGCAGATTTACTGTCCAGACAGAAATTACACACAGGGAAATGGAAACTCCACCCAGATGTAGTAAAACAGATCTGGACCAGATTTTACGAAGCAGAGGTGGACCTCTTCGCCTCCCAGCAGACAGCGCAATGTCCCCTCTACTTCTCTCTGAGTCACCCACATGGCACACACAAGGCCCATAATACGCCTGTATGGGTTTCCTCCAGTGGCTCTGCTGCCGGGAGTTCTAGCCAGAGTTCGCCAACAAGGGTCTTGCCTCTTACTGATAGCGCCGCGTTGGCCGAACAAAGTATGGTTCTCTGAGATAGTATCTCTCCTCTACAGCTCGCCATGGGCGATTCCGAAGAGGAGGGACCTTCTGTCCCAGGCGGAAGGCACGATATTCCATCCCAGGCCTGACCTGTGGAACCTTCATGTTTGGCCCCTGATGTGTACCAACTGAGGGACACTGGGCTTTCGCCTGCCGTTATTGAGACCATTCTAAGTGCTAGGGCCTCCTCCACTTGAAAGAGTTATGCCAACAATTGGGGTGTTTTTGAAAGGTGGTGTGTCGTACATAATGCAGATCCGGTCAACTGCCAGATTGCTTCAGTTCTGGACTCCCTGCAGTAAAAATTATCGACAGGGACATTCCCCGCCACTCTCAAGGTTTATGTGGCCGTTCTTTCGGCTTGCCACGCCTTGGTTGACGGGGTGCCAGACATCCTCTGCTCGCTCGCTTCATTCGAGGGGCCAGACAACTGAGGCCTCCCGTAAGAACCAAGATCCCTTCATGGGACTTAGCTATAGTCCTAGAGGGTAGGGCTGCACGATTAATCAAATTTTAATCACGATCACGATTTTGGCTTCCCACGATCAAATTCGTGTGATCGAGCAATATTTAAAATGCCATTCCGTTCACAGAACGCTCCGTGTCAAAGTTTTTTTTTTGCAAAGCCAATCTAGCGCTCCGTAAACCACTGTCTGATCACGTGCCTCCATGAGCCCCAGTGCGCGAGAGAGACCGAGTGTGTCTGCGCGCGAGCAACAGTGCACGAGAGAGACCGAGTGTCCAAGAGCGTGCTCGAAAGTGCGCGAGAGATACCGATTGTGTTTGGGCGCGAGAGAGACCGAGTGTGTCTGAGTGTGTCTGCGTGCGAGCGACAGCGCGCGAGAGATACCGATAGGGGATTATCACGCTGATACGTAGTACTTCCGCATTCAGTGATCTTTGTGCACTGCCACTTCCGCTGAATCACCGATCACTCTGGCGAACTGATGACGGACTACACTAAGTTTATTTATACGGCATCCCTGGTAAATTAGTCTGATTCACTAAAGTGCCGGCTACAAACAAACGTGCTACCTTGTTTTATTTTAAAGTTTGGACCTTAATCCCGGCGAACCGCTTTAATCCACTTCTTCCTTATACTCAATTCAGTCGGGAATCCATGATAACTTAAGTAGGGTTAGCGTTGTTGGTTAGATTTACAAAGTGGAACAGAGCAGTGACATCTAGCCTTCGTTTCAGCCATTGTTGAACTGCGTCGGAAGTGGACATGCACAAAGTTGACAAATCCCGCCCATGAAACCCGGAAGCGTGATAATCCCCTATTGTGTCTGCGTGCGAGCGACAGCGCGCGAGAGAGACCGAGTGACAGTGCGCGTGAGAGACCGAGTGTGAGCATTAGTAAATTGCATTAGTAAATTGGTACATACTACATAATTTTTTTTAAACAAAAAAAGTTGAAATTGTGAGATAAAAGGTCACAATGATTTGTCGCAGTTGTGAGATATAAAGCTGAAATTGTAAGATGTGAAGTTGGTTGTGTGATAAAGTTAATTACGAGATGTGAAGTCGCAATTGTGAGATAAAAAGTCGCAATTATGAGTAGTAGGGATTGTGTGAGAAACAGTCGTAATTATGAGATGTGTGACAAAGTTGGAATCACAAATATTAAGTTGTAATTATGAGATATGAAGTTGCAACTGTGAGATAGTCACATTTATAAGTAGTCGCAATTGTGTTATATAAAGTCTTAATTATGAAATGTGAAGTTGAAGTTGTGAGATGTAACGTTACATTTATGAGTGGGAAACGTGCTTTCCTAGAAACTGAACAAAGTATGTGTGCAAACTGATGTTGTATCATACTGTATGTATAATTGTTAGTTCATGTAAGGCAGCATTCACTTATAGTTGTCTCTGTATATAAAACTGAATTAGGAAAGGGTATTTTTCTCATTACATTCCATTTAAAGTTTGCAAATGTAACATTGATTCATATACTCCCACTGACTGTGTGGTTGAGATGAGAGATGGTTTCAATTAGAGTGGCGTAGAAATCGTTTTGACAGGAGTTGTGTCAGGGTTGGCACGAGGGTTGCCCACTGCTGTTATTCCCCAGAAGGGTTTCCCACCCAGTCCATAGACACACATTTAACCTGTCTTTAATTTCAAACACATTTCTTTTTGCACAGATTATTGCTAAAGCTCACATCCAACAATTACAACATTTTACCTGATGAGGCCCTAATGAGTGAGATTTATCACCGTTGATGACATCATCAACTGGAAGGTCACAAGATGTAATGATGAACTCCTGCATTGGGGAAGTTTAGAAATCAAAGACTTCAAAACTACAAATAGACGTTTATGACTAATGGTGTCCCATCTCAATTGTTTGTGCCAAACACAAAGTAAATACTTTGAAGCTATTGAAATTACATATTTAATTTTTTTTTTAATTATCACTTTAATTTAATAAACTGAATCACAATAATGTAATAAAATAAAATAAACGTAATAATATTTATTTTGCTACAAAAAGACAATTTAAAATGGCATGCCGAGAGAAAGAGTAAGGAAATCAGGAAATCTATTCAAGATGTCGGAAAACATTTATTATATTTTCATATTAATGAATAACATTTCTGAAAAGTATCAATCAACATAGTTCAAATGATCGTAGGAATTAACTGGTTTAGCCCAAATTTTTGTGCTGTGTGTTTTAATTATTTGAGAATATTACCATTAGCTCAGCAAATGTTAATGCCAGATTCTCCTTGTGAAAAAGAAGTGCACTTTAGCATACTTATAGAAATAATATACTTAAAAAATATACACTTAAGTGTGAACTGAATGTATTGTTGTCTGACACTTGTCACACAATGCATGTTTTCTACAGTTACAGTTTAAAACCACTTAAATACATCTTTATATGTAATTTCATAATTACTTTTATTGTCTTTGAAATATGGTTAAAGTGTACTGATGAATGCATTCATGTTAAACTAAAATGTACTTTAATGTAATTTCTAAAAACTTTATGTCATGCAGTGAAGTTGCAATTTAGTACATTTTAACTATAAGTAAAATATCTAATAACATACTGCATTAAAAATTCGAATCAAATACTTTACATGTGCTTTAGTTTGTTATTCAACGCATAAAATACGTGTACTACTTTAAAGCACAACAAAAGTGACAACGATTTAAAATGTACTTTAACGTAAAACTTTTCTTTTGACATTATTAAAAAGTACACTTTTTAAGTGTACTTAAGTGTGATAAACAGTCATGAAAGTGTACTCTCTTTACACTTAAGTTAACGTAAAACTTTTCTTTTGACATTATTAAAAAGTACACTTTTTAAGTCTACTTAAGTGTGATAAACAGTCATGAAAGTGTACTCTCTTTAAGTACACTTAAGTGACCTTTTGTTTGATCAATAGTATATCATCTGCAACTTAAGATTTGAAGTACACTCAAGATTTGAAAGTGCACTTTTGGTTTTTGAACGGTTTGGTGTCGTATAACACACACGGAAATAACAATATATTCAAAAATCATGAACGCAGGAGAAATACACATTGCAAAAGACAATAACTGACCAAGGACTGAACAAAACAGGGAGTTTAAATACAAGACGAACCAAATTACTGACAGATGCTAATCATACTTAACCAGAAACAAACGAGGAGATAATCAGTAAAAAAAACAAAACCTGAAAGTAGCCGAGAAACAGGCACTAAACAAAACACAACAGAATATCAATATAAGAGTCCAAGTCCGTGACATTAAGTGCACATTTAAAACAATTAAGCGCACTTTTTAAAAGCTATTGTTACTATAAAAGCTTGACTCGTTTAAATAACAACCGAGCGACTGCGAAGCTACTGAGAAATGTTGCTAATTCCATAGTTTGCGAAGTGAAGTTAGTTACTCACCGACACTGGTAAATACTAAATGACACCCCAAAATGCTTTTTAAGCATCTTTACACAGACAAGTTAAGGCTGATCTGTGCCTGCTCAAAATTCAGACACAATTCCACATAATAGCCAGACTACATTAAGCCCGCTCTGACCCACTTAAGGCCCCATAGTATGAAAGCAAACAGTCCAGTAAAGACACCTAAATGCCACTTCAGAAGCAACTTTTCAGTATAAATTTGGCACTAGATATCTTAAACTTCTTCATTTATTAGACTTTTGTTTTGTTTTGGTGTGACTAACAATAATCCAGTACGGTACATTGGCATGATAGCTGCAGATGAACGCCAGGTATAATCACACTCAAGATTACAAAGCTAACAGATCTGATTTGAAATAAGCCACTGAGGTTTTGAGCTGGCGCTAATGCAGAGAATAAAGCAGTTCTTGTACTATAATGCACCAACAGGGACTGAGCGCAATTAGAATTGTACAACTCTTATGAATAATCATTAAGCTGTAACCTACTTACACAAATACCTTTGTTTTCCACATGGCCGCGTGGGATATTAGAGTAGGTCTACGTTCGGGATCACAAGCTCTATTAATACGATGTCAAAACAAACTCCTTTCAATATCTGCCACGTCATGATCTGTGCTACTTTGTAAAACATACTTCTTAGCACTAAAATATTATTGTATTAGAATAAATTAGACTGTTTCTACATTTTTGCAACTTTAACCGAAGACGCAGCCACAATGCTAGCATGTTGAGTCGTAGACAAGGTGGTTGTGTTCTGACTTGTTTTTAGCGAGTTGTTACAGCAGAAAGGTAAATGACGGTGCTCTAAACAGAAGTAGAGAAGTGAATTCTGCTTTTAAGAAACAATCTATTATAAGGGGTTTCAACATTGCAAACTTCCCATTCAATGAGTTCATAGATTAAAACAATGTGTTTGGCACTAGAACAATGTTTCTTCGTCAGGTAATGACTTTTATACGATCGCTCCACAGTTATGTTGACAGTACTTTCTCAAATACCAGACAACTCAAGACCGAGGCAGATTATCCAGTTATCCTGACATTATCCTGTAACAAAACACCATCACACACATCACTGGTCTTCTTAATAAACCGAAGCATGATATCATATAGGGTCAACAGGGAGTCAAGTCTATATCCTGTGCTGGAAATGTGAACTGGAAGGCAGGTTGTGTCCGTCTTTGATCGTGTTTATCGCTCACCAAATGACTGAAGCTGTTATGATCCACATGCAGGTCTGTTAGCAGTCCTATAGTTAAATGCTACGTGCAATATGTTGCACACAGGATTTTGGTCTTCGTATGAGTTCTTATACTCCACAGTGGGAAAACAACGGACTTTTTTTAATTGACTTTTGTAGCATTGTCAAATTTGTTCCCTTTTGTAGCAATTCAGCCGAGATGATTCCTTGACCTGTACATGCACATTTATCTCTTTGACTTGCATCTAGGCAGTGACAGTTGCATTTGGAGGAAGCACACACAAATCCTGTCCAAGTCACAAGCCTACTTTAGATTATTATTATTATTATTTGCATTTTGACATTTAAACACATTTCTTCATTACGGTTTTCAGTTTTTCCCGCCTAAATATTCTCAATATGAAAATATTCTCAATGTGTCCATAATCATTAATTATTTATACAGTAAACATTCTCCGGCCAGTAAACAAAGAACTGAAACGTTTTTTATTTTTTTATATTTTTTTAGTTAAACTGCATAAATTGAAATATTGTCATGATGTATTATTATTGTTATTATTATTATTTGCATTTTGTCATTTTCATGGAAAATAAACACATTTTCTTTGCAAATTCTCATTACTGTTTTTAACTTTTTTCCCCAAAATAATTAACTGTACATGAATTTAAAAATGACCATGATGTGATATTATTAATAATGTTTTGTCATGTTTCCCAGTAAAAATGTCTAAATGTACTTAAAACAAGATCTAATTTTTCTTTTTTTTGTAGTCAGCATGAAATGGAAACTCCATCTATATTATTGTAAAAAAAGTAATTTGTGCATATGTTTATTTGTTTGTTTTTTTACCTTGTAATTTTTAATCAAAATGTCATAACTCGATCTTCCTGTGAAACGACAGACTTCTCTCTCACTCAGATCTGATCTAAAACGATCTATTCAACAACCAATGAATTCATTCAAGTTCCCACCCTCATTTTTAGTCTTTTTGATCATCCACATTTCATAATAACAATAATACAATCAAATAGAATAACAGCTTATTCATGTTGTCAAGCCAACATAATTAGAATACATTCAACTGGTACTTCTTTGGGTCTGTGGAAAAAACGGCATTTTTAAGAATGCAGAACCCAGAGAAACAACCGGATTTTACACACACACACACACGCACACACACGCACACACACACACACACACACACACACACACACACACACACACACACACACACACACACACACACACACACACACACACACACACACACACACACACACACACACACACACACACACACACACACACACACACACACACACACAGAGAACACAAATACTTGCTTTATGATGCTCAAACAGTTCTAGTTTCCTCTTTTCCTCTGTGAGTTTTTAGGTCATGTTAAATCACAGCCTATTTATAATTTGCGTGGATATAAAATAGTCCGACTGACTCATGGTTTCCTTCTACCTGGGTTTCTATAATGATGGCAGTGTCTGGCCAAAGCTGACCCTCTGCGGTTTAAACCAAATAATATATGAGTGTGAGAGTTCATATATAATGTTTTAGAGCTGCTTATGATATACGAAAATAAATTTAAAGACCGTAAAATATTTTAAAATATAATGTTACCTAATTAAGCCTTGACTAAATGTGACAACAGGCAGTTGTGACGTTTTCCTGGTTCTGCATCATGGCAGCGCGCTGTAATAACCGCCACAGGACCTGATTGAGCACCGCAGCAGCGGGTGACAAATGGAACAGGTTTATTTTCTTAGTAATTCATTCTTCGGCCCAGAAAATGTAAATTATTTAGAGGAATGGCCATCTTCACGGTCAATAGACCTCACACGAATGTAATCACCTCTTATAATCATCTGTTGTTGAAACTCTGTAACTCAATGCCAACCTGAGGTGAAAACCACATGTTCAGCCACTAAGGGCACGTTTACATCACAACGATGTTCTAGAAATGGAAATGTTTTTCCTTTGCATTTTTTTCACATACAGATGACACTGTTATCAAAACGATCCCCGTTCACAGGGGTCCGTGAAAACGACTAAAACGCTGTATTATTCATGCCAGGCCAGTAGGTGGCGATGTCACTTTGTAAAGAAACACTAAGCGCCTATAGACTGAACACGTGATACACATAGCGTTTTCACAAATTCATGTTTTTGTCCTTTACAGAGAGATGATAATGGTATTGTTTTTAAAACTTGGACTTTGAAACCCATTTTCAAAAGTTTTGCATTTATTATTATTTTCTAGCAATGCCCTAGCAACCACCTATCCAACACCATAGCAACCAACGAACACCATACCAACTGCTTAACTTATACCCCAACACACTAGCAACACCCATATATACTAGAAACTGGCATACACCCAAGCATAGTAACCAACTAGCAAACACTCTGTCAACTCTCTAGCAACCACTCAGACATCCTAGTAACAGCTTAGCAAACACCTGAACATCATAGCAACTACCTATCAACCACTCAGATCATCTTAGTTACCACATAGTAAACAACAAAACTTTATAGCTAGCTACCACCTAGCAACCACCCAGAACGTCAAACACCCAGAAGACCTTGGTAACCCCTAGCAAGTACTCAACCTACCTAGCAACCACATTGTAAGCACTCTGAACACCTTAGTAACCACCTATAAACACCCGAACATCCTAGTAACACTTAAACACCCAAACATACTAGAAAACAACCAGAACATCCTAGTAATCAGAAAACACCCAAACACCCTAGCAACTACCTAGCTACAACCCAGGACATCTTAGTAACCCCCAGAAAACACCCAAACACCCTAGCAACTACCCAGAACATCTTAACAACAGCTTAGTAACCACTTAAACACTCAAACACCCTAGAAACCAACCAGAATCATCTTAGTTAACACATAGTAAACACCAAAACTTCATAGCTACCTCCTAACAACCACCCAGAACATCAAATACCCAGAAGATCTTAGTAAACCCTAAAAAGTACTCAACCGTCCTAGCAACCACCTAGTAACCACTCTGAACATCTTAGTAACCACCTAGAAAACTCCCGGGCAGCCTATTACGGCTGACCAAACACCTAAACATACTAGAAACCAACCAGAGCATCTTAATAAACTGAAAACATTCTAGCAGCTTCCTAGCAACAACCCAGAACATCCTCGTAATCACCTAGCAATCACTTAACCATCCTAGCAACCACCCTGAACATCTTAGTAACCACCTAGAAAACACCCGAACATCCTAGCAACCGCTTAACAAACACCAAGAAACCCTAGCAACTACCAATCTTAGTACCCCGTAGCAAACACTTAGCAATCCTAGCAACCACACAACGTCACAGCAGCACTCGGGAACATATAAGTCTATATCTACTTAACTTTAAAACATATTAATATATATATATATATATTTGTATCAAGGCTATTCGGCAAAGCTATTTGTCTCTATCTAACTACATTGTTTTTGTTGCACCAAAGTCGTTCGAGTTCATATTGTTCATCTACATTGTAGCGACTTTCATTTTGCATTCATAAAAGCCCTCCAACTACGTCATTAGCATTTTGATAGCACGCTTTTCGCCTAAAGCCCAAAGTTCTAATGTGAGCTGATGGATTCAGTTTACCAAGCACTACATTATGCATATCATCTATAGAGTAATATCAAATCAGCTAAATTACAGCGTTTCATTGAAGACTTTTCAGACGAAAAGAGCCATCAGGCTATTTTCAAAGGACTTTTCAGAGATCATAAATATCTCAAATGAAGCCATTTATCGAAAGATGATCCTTGGTAATCGTTTCTCGTGCTTATATGAAGAAAATGGCGTAATATTGCCGTGTACAGTATAAGGCACCGGCACAAAAGCTCTTTTTGAGAGCGCGGCCCCTCCACTCCGCCTATTAAGCGCTCCGATTTCGATTTCAAATTGGCCCTCGTTATTAATCCCAATCACCCAGAACAGAAAGACCACAGAGCTCTCCGAAACACATGTGCAAACCCCCACTGCATGGGCTGATTCTAATTAATTAATTACATCCCAGGTGATTTCACTTTAAGATTGAAAAAAAAAAAAAACAGGGATGGAAACACTTCCCTCAGGCTATACCAAATTGGCAGCTCTAAGTCTTGGAAAATAAGCACAGTATATACTGCCCCCAGGATTTTTTTATGACTTTCGGAGTACTCCTACGCTCCCCCCCATTCTCTCCAAGGAAGGCCAGGAGAAGTCACCCTCTCCCGCTCCTACAACACGCTCTTCATGTTCTCAACAAAAGTATTTTTAAGCCGTCTGATCTGAAGTCAACGGTGTAGGTGAGTCGAAGCATGAGCCGCTACTTCCAGAAAAAAAGTATTTCAGAAATCTGATCAGAGAACCGGAGAACGTTTCTTCCACGACGCCGAAGCAGAACATTCTGTCTGAGAAATGTTAATCAACAAACAGAAAGTGATTTTTTTCCTCAAAGCAGATATTCTCTGGAATATATAAATGCCTAAGAAGATTCGCTATGCACTCTCAAGGTTTCCAAAGGGGATTTTCGAAGAACTTTTTTTTGGTTTCCCCAAAGTGAACAGTTCTTAAAACAACCATTTTTTTTTCTTAGTGTGAAGAACATTTTACTAATCTAAAGAACGGATCCATCAATGTCAATAACTAAGTTTTATTTTTAAGAGTTTACCTTCTTATTGAAGGTTTCCAATGTGTTTTAAATGTCTTTTAATGGTTTTTATAGGAATCCACAGATATTAAAATTTAGGACATTTAGGACAATATGACGACAATTATTTTCATGCTATGGCCGAGAACTGTTACAGTAAATAAACAGTATCTAAATTCTATACTACTATAAATAAAATGTTATTTGTTTAAATAATTGTAATAAAAAAAAAATCCAATTAAATTAAATAGTAAAAATGAGAATAGATAATGTACAATAAGAAAAATGAATATTCATTGTGATTATGATTAAATTTAAGTGGTATTCAATTATTACTGTTTACTGTTAGATGACTACAGAGATAATATAAATATAAAAATAGGAGAAATTAGCATGCATAAATATTTAATATATCCAATCAATCATTTACATAGATCCAAAATTACATTTATGTATTTATTTTTAATTGTTAAATAGTGTATATATATATATATATATATATATATATATATATATATATATATATATAAACTTTATTTTATTATATTATCTGCAGCACAATTGCCATGGGATGAATTTAACAATATAGGTGTTTAATACATTAAGTCTATTACTTTGTGTTGGTCTTAAAAGTGTATTTTATGTATAATATAATACAGTATATGTGTCATATTTAAATTGATTCCCTACATAATTTGATATTGCTATTTTCCTTGGGAGACTGATAATACGCGATTAAATGTATGCATGCATTACAGAATGGAGCTTCTAGAACGTCTACATTGTTATCTTGTTAAATCTGCGCTGAAGTGTTTTGCATCTGTATTTCACACTCCAGTTCGCAACACATTGAAAATGCAGCCAATTATCTCTAGGGGCAAAATAAGGGCGCTTTGTCCCTGGGCGTAGTGCCCTACAAGATTAAGTCACTGGAAAAGTTCAAGTTTTCCAAAGTCATCACTCCAAACAATAAGTCTTAGTTATGTTAAAGTCTGAATGGCTAGTCTTGAATAATTACCCACCACTTTCAAACATCCGACGTGGAAACGTAGAGACGTTGTGGGATTAGAGATGAGCTTGCTGGAAGCTCGGATATCATTTACTTTGGTTTTCTTCCCCGTTGGCGGAACGGTAATTAAGTTGTAGGTCCCTAATTCCTTGTTCAGCCTCTGGCTGGTGGTCTCGAACGCGTCGTTCGTCCATTATAGACATGTTTACCGGCTCTGGGAGCTTTACCCACATCACTGCCCGGCCTCGTAAACTCGAGGGACTCCAGTGGCGCTCCAAGGCTGATGTTCTCACAACCACAGCGGGACCTCCAGCCTCACTACTGTCTGAGGAGAGGATGTATTAAGAAAATGAAACCCAAACTGAATGTGAGGTTGGGCTGCAAATGATATGACTACAGTCGAGATTTAAACAACTTTTGGGTAGTTTTTTTTTTTTTTTTTTTTGTGAAAAAACTATATTATGTTGGATGCTAGGATGGTTGAGTGTGCTGTGATGGGAGAGTAAAGGTTTGGCTGGTTAGCATGGTAAGCTAGCGTTTAGCCGGTCAGCCCCCGATGATGGTGACGTAACTATAGAATTATGGAGCCAAAGATATTTTATGTTAAATATAATATAATGTTTAACACATATAATGTTCAATATTTTTAAGTAGTATAATATAATATAACATAATATTCTCTATGTATGCATATTCTATATTAAATCTACACAATTGATAATATAAATAAATATAAAATATAATGTAAAATTAAAAGGTTAATATAATGTCGTTTGTGAGAAACGGGTAAAATATGCACACACACACACACACATACACACACACACACGTATTACATTTTATTCTATCACATATACATATATTTTATTTATTGTAATAGGGGGGTTTAACAGCACAGACATATATTATATTATATTATATAACATTATATTTACCTAACATATATATTTACATATGTTTGTATGTGTATATATATATATATACACACACATACACGTACGTACGTACGTATATATATATATATATATACATATATATGTATGTGTATATATGTATACCATGTATGTATATATATACATACATAGTATATATATATATATATGCATATGCATGTATATATACACGTGTATATGTATGTATATATATATATATATATATATATAATTAAATATACATATATACACACACATATATATATATATATATATATAATTAAATATACATATATATACACACACATACATATATATATATATATATATATATATATATATATACACGTATATGGTAATATAACATAATATAATATACACGCACACAATTTCCCACACATTTTTTTGCTAAAAGTTGTTGGTAAGACTCCAACAACCAGTATGAAAACTCAACACGGTTCATCATGTTGTCCTTTCTGTTGAATATTGTCAGTGCAGTGACCTTTGACCCGTCAGAAGGTTCACCATGTGCCTCATCAGTCGCCCTGCATGAGAACCACTGCGGTCCTGAGGAATGTGAAACGGAACGCCTCGCTCCAAGACTTGATACCAGGACACATATTTATTTGCTCATTCATCACCGAGCATGACCTTTGACCCATAACACTGGATCTTTTCCCGCTTGCCCAGACGGTTTGCCTCGAATACAACGTGGTAAGTCTGCTCCTCATGTGGGATCTCGGCAGGGTTCCTCCTCAACGGCCCCATTCACCGAGCGCACGACCCATATGCTCCAAATAGGCCAGATTTGTTCTGCATTTTATTGCAGCTAAAAGAAGCCTTTGTTGCTTTTTATGTTATTGAGCTGTCTCACAATCTCACAATGCTCATTCAACTTCTGTTAACCAAGAGCCTCTATAAATCATAACGGGTGAAAAGGGCACATGTAGAGTCAGGCCTCAAATCGTGGCATCTTGGAATGCGGCATAAAGAATAAAGTGCATTTAGTGTGCATTGCTTGACTGGTAATAAAATATATATACGAATAAAGCTCTTCCCTGTTCATGCTAGCTATGCATATAAAGCTGTAAACATCCATAGGATCCTGTAGGCTTTTACTAAAAGACCAAAGATCAAGGATGAGATATGACCATGTGTCTGTGGATTTAAAGAAAGAAACTATGTTAATGTGCTTTTCACATTAAACAGGTTTAATGTACAAGGACACAGTGTACAATACGCACGTGCGGATATGCGTGTATAAATTTACTATGGCTACACTGATCCTTTTTATGCCTTTTCGCAATTTGTTTTTCATTTTTAAACCGGGCCCCAAAATTGGTCAATACCGAAACGCAATAGAAAATTTGCAATAAATAGGAAACAAAAGTATTTTTCATTTATGTTTATTTAGCATAAAATAATATTACTACAATTTTTTTTCTTTAACATAATAAAGTGAAGAAAAACTTTTCTAACATCACATTTTGTGTTTTGTATGGAAGCTTGTTTCCGCCACTGAATAAAAAAAAATAAAAATAATTGCGACTTTTTATCTCACAATTGCGAGATATGTTGTCAGAATTGTGAGAAATAAAGTCACAATTGCGAGATATAAAGTCGCAATTATGATAAATAAAGTCGCAATTGCGAGAAAAAAAGACAGAATTGCGAATTCTGACTTTTTCTCACAATTGCGAGTTTATATCTCGAAATTCTGACATCTTTTCTCAGAATTGTGAGATATAAACTCGCAATTGCGAGTTATCAGGCCAATTCTAAGGGGGGGAAAAAGACTAACTTTTTCCCCCTCAGAATAGTTTATATCTCACAATTCTGACTTTACAACACGCAATTGCGACTTTATTTCACGCAATTCTGACTTTATACTGTATCTCGCAATTCTGACTTTATAACACGCAATTGCGACTTTATTTCACGCAATTCTGACTTTACAACACGCAATTGCAACTTTATATGACGCAATTCTGACTTTATAACCTGCAATTGCGACTTTATATCAATAAATTCTGACTTTATATCTCGCAATTCTGACTTTATAACACGCAATTGCGATTTTATATCACGCAATACTGACTTTATATCTCGCAATTCTGAGAAATAAAGTCAGAATTGCGAGATGTAAACTCGCAATTGTGAGAAAAAAAGTCAGAATTACCTTTTATATTTTTCATTCTGTGGCGGAAACAAGCTTCCATAGTTTTGTAATTATAACAATAAGTTCAGTAATGACACTTTTTTAAAAACAAATCCATGTATTCAGATTTTTTCGCATTTTCAGTAAATCACTTATGATTACCAAGGCTGCATTTGTTTGATCAAAAATATATAGTGTTAAAAAACATAATGTTACAAAATACACACACATTTGAAATGCAGATTTGCGGTGTGACTGAATGATAGCATTCAAACTAATAAGCATGAGCCTGTTTCATCAGTCTCTGGGATCCTCTGGGATTTTTTTGAATTTACATTGATTTCATGGCCTCACGCTGGCACCGGGGTTAAATCTACTTTGTCATCACATGCGCCTAGACAGAGAAACATGACACCGGTGAAGAAGAGCTGGAGTCATGCTTTCTACACAGATTACAGGCTACTGAGAAGCAAAACATCTTCAATGAAAACCCACAGCTAAAGCTCATGGCTTGCCAGAACAGCTCTGGCAGAAGGACAAAAGACAATGAGCCACTGTAAATGTGTGAAATTCGATTCTGACACCATTTAGGTAGAAAACAATCAACTTTGGCTGCGACTGAACATCTTGGTTGTTCGCACATTTACGCTTGTATGAAAACGAGCTGCAGAACCATTTAAAGTTTTGTACAAAATTTGTTGTTGCTAAGGTGGTTTGCTTGACCGTTGATATGGAGTTGCAAGAGTGTTTTTTTTTATTAGTTGCTTAATGGCCCGAGACAAAAGAGTGCACTCTAAAGTCTTTACAATAGCCTAAATACGGCATAGGGTGTATTGTTATGTGGTTGCTAGGTTGTCCTGGGTGGTTTCTAGGGTGTTCTCTGTGGTTGTAGATGGTTGCTAGGCAGATTCTGACTGGACATGTTTAAAGAGCCTATTCGAGGTCTTCATTTATTTATTTATGTATTTATAAATGGACAAATAAATAAATGGATCTTATTATTTATTTATGAAGTTTCATTCAAAACTATCTCTCTAATAAACTAAGAATTCTTTTAAATTTAATTAGTTACTACACAGTGCAACGAAAAAGAAGTGCACTTAATTCTATTGAATGTGCATTTGTATTCAAATCTTAAAAGTATATTTAAAAACATCTGTACTTACCAGTGGGCGGGGCCAAAGATGTGATGAAGTAAGCGATGTCTTATGGCAATGATGGCATGCCTAATAAACGTTACCACTGAACTGGTAAAATGACGCTAGCACCTGTTCTGTTGCTTCAGTAAAAGTCTGTTTTGAGTTGCTAATATCTCCAGCGTAGACCTTTATCAGAAAAGCTGCTTGTTGTGTCAGAACCGTGTTGAGCTGAAGGGACATTATTTGGCGGTGATGAAAGTGGCATGTGATTTTTACACGTGTTGCCCCTGTTTCATGTCACTGACAAAATAAGCGAGCCAGATTTCACCTTTGACTCGACTGATATTACCGCACGGGGTCCGGATGATGTAATACACTGCTTATTCAGCATCCTCCGGGTGTTACACGTGACCCGCCGACCCTCGCCGCACCAACGTCTGCGGATTACTGCTCTCAAGAAGGAATGTGATTAAATGAGGTAATTAATTAAAATGTGACATGAAAAACAAATGTCCCACAAAGAAATACTGTCTCCAAAGAACTCAAGCTCACGACTAGTTTGCAACAATTACCATCGCCTCTCAGTAGAGCCAAATGTAATGATTTTTCAAGGAAAATTATGTTTAAAGCCCTGCTGACGGGGTGTATAATATAGCATAATTAGAAATTAAAACAGCCTTTTTGAATGTAAATAGAGACTGGGAGAATGGGACAATGTGGTTTTCATCGCTGGGAACAACATATTTTAGTGAAGGAAACTGTGAACTTCAAAAACGAAGAAAAAAAAAAAAAAACGTGCTGGGATTCCAACAGGCAAAGACAATATTTCATTAGTTGATTTTGAGAGATGGAGTGAAACATGAATTATTGTTTTAATTTAAATAGGAATGCCCCGACTGGATTGAATTAAGACCTTACTGTGATAATCTCTTTTAAGAATCAATCAAAAAGTCAATATGCACTGCATCCATGAAATCATTCTGTAGTGAGTTTGAAATGTTTTTGCACTAAGACAATTAAGCTTATGTTTTGTATTATGGCACTATGATTAGGATTAGCTCGTGTCTAATATACGAGTTTGTTTTATTGCAGAAAACTGCTTGAGATTAGGGGATTACACATAATTGTATACACGTAATGGTCATAAAAATAAACTTCATTCTCTCCAAGCAAAATACTATATAGGGATAAATATAGCCCAAACGTGTCTTCACAACTTTCTTGATTTTCCAAAATACAATTTATCCTGCTTGCAAATGCGCCGCCATTCAAAATGTTCTCTCTTTCTCCATTTAAACCCAGTTCAAACCAAGACTAAACCAAAACGCACGAGAATCTATACAGTCCAATGACAAAACGCAGTGACACCGCAGACATCTGCTTAGTGTTTTCCGCGCCTCGGAGATTTATTGAGCTCTGTGTGGAGGGAAAAAAAAGAATGTTGTCAATAAATGTTCCCTGTCCAAATAAATCACCTCATTTGCAAACAACTTGCCTTGTAAAACATATATAGGGACAGCATTAGCATTTATATAGGGGTAAAAAAGGATTAAGAACGCTTTAGATTCGCCTCCATTGATTTTCCTTGTGTGTTATTAGCTTTAGGATTAAAGTAGGTTGGAGAACAGGTGCCTGTGTGAAATGTGGGGCTGCTCCCTGTGTCACGGGAACTCTGGGAATAGGCTTTTAGCAAAAGAAGGCCATCTTCACAGTTAAAGCGGAGCTCAATAGTCTGGCTTGGCCTGGTAAAAGACTGCGAGCGGCACGCTTGTCACTTTGGGGGTGCTCCCTCGGGACAGAATATAATTATGAAATGACAGGCCCGAGGCCAGATTAAATCCGCTTTGAACCTCCCCCTAATCACAAATCACACGGCAGCCAGCGGCTGTGGCTTCCCTCGGAAACTGTACCAAAAACCTTTCACTGGAAAAGGGTCAGGTTTGAAGGTAACTCGAGGGTATGAGCCGAGCCTACCTAGTTTTTAGCAGTTAGCCTTCAGTCTGTCGACGGGTTGGAACGTCAAAGGCTGCAGCCCAGTTAGCTTTCTCATGCTACGTGCTAAATTGTCACTGGTGAGGGGAAAGAATGTACTAAATGTTAGTAAAAACTAAAACTACATCATGAAATAGCATCTTGATATTTATTACTTGCAGATGATATATTGTTAAAGTATACTTTTAAGATTTTAGATACACTACAAGAGCACATTCAATATAATTAAGCACACTTCTTTTTTGGTGGGGTTGGGTTTAGAAATAAGTTTAATAATAAACTAAATTCAGCTAAAGATGGTTTGCTGGTCTTAGCTGGTTTAATGAATCTTTTTTTTTTTTTTTTTTTTGCTGGATTTTATTTGAGACTCACTGATTGTAATATTGTATAGGAAGTACAGAATGCAAATTGGGCACAGCCAAAGGCTTTTAACATACATTCGAGGTGACAACGCATTTAACCAATTCAAACTTTGAGCAATTGCCTTGTTCCCTTTCGAGGGAACTCGCGATGCGTCACTTGACGCTTTGGGAACGCCCCCAGCGTGCATGCGTCTGAGCATCAATGTCAACTAGTCCAATGGAAAGAATGAGCGTCACGGGCGGGTGACGTCATGACCAGGAAGGGATAAAGGCTCACCCGGTGAAACGCGGCATTAGCTTCTGTGTCTCAGCAAGCGATCTGTGTCATTTTGTCTCTGTCTATTTACTGTTGTCTGTTGCGGAAAAGGATGGAAACTAAACAAGTGTACAAACAGTGTGCTTCTCCCTGCCCGCGTTATTTAACGGGTGGGGACACACACGAGCTTTGTGTCGTTTGTTTGGGAGTGGAGCATGCGGTCTCAGCCTTCGAGGGGGCTGAGTGCCAGCATTGTGAGATGTTACCGCTTCGCATGCTCCGCTCTCGCCTGTCACTCTTTGATAAAGAGAGTGGGCAGGCTCGCGATCCACAGGGATCAGGACCCGCGTCTGCTGAGGCAGCGCGGAGAATGCATTCCTGGGGATCGCAAAAGGATCTTTCGGAGGGGTTGGAGACGGGTCCGAGGGCTCTTTCTCCTTCCTTACCCGAGAGATCCAGTGCTCTCTCCCCGGTGTCGGAAGCACGCTCTGCGGTTTCTTCCGCCCGGGGAGAGAGCCCTCCATTACTTTATTGCTCTTCCTCCGAGGAGGTTGATGCGATGAGTGTGGAGAGTGTAAGCACACACATGGGGGAAAGAGATTCACAATTTATTTCCCCAGCATATGATGAGCTGGTGGATGTTATGTCGCGGGCTGTAGAGAAGTTAAATATTGAATGGCCATCTGAGAAGAAGGGCGCTCGTCCCAAAAGCAAATTAGATGAGCGCTTTTTATCTTCCACCACATTATCTCCACCACGAGGGCTTCCATTTTTTCCCGATTTGCACAATGAAATTTCTAAATCGTGGGATAAACCATATTCATCACGTCTTTTCAGCCCTCATGTTAACACTTATTCGAGAATAAGAGGGCTGAAAGAGTATGGTTATGAGGCGATGCCCCAGGCGGAAGAGAATTTAGCCAGTTATCTTTCCCCTGGTCCTGCATCGTCTCTGAAAGCCTCGGCTTTGCCCACTAGACCGCTTAAAGCCACTTCGGTGTTAGTGGGCAAAGCTTATACGGCAGCAGGTCAAGCTGGAGCATGTCTGCATACTATGGCAGTGCTCCAGGCTTATCAAGCTGACCTGCTGGGGGATCTGGATAGTAGTGAGGGAGTCAGTCATGACGATATTCGTGAACTTCGTCGGGCTACCGATCTTTCTCTCAGGGCTACTAAGGAGACCGCCAGAGCAATTGGGCGGTCTATGGCAGCCTTGGTAGCTACTGAGAGACATTTATGGTTAAATCTGTCTGATATTAAGAAAAAGATCGAGCTTTTTTATTAGATGCTCCGCTTGAACCTTCTGGTCTCTTCGGCGACGCAGTCCACGCGGTCGTCGAGAGATTTCAGGAGTCAAAGAAGCAAGCGGACGTTTTTAAAAAGTTTCTCCCTCGCCGGGTCCAGCCCCCTGGGACTGCTGGGCGTGAGCAGCCCCAGCCGTCGAGCTCATCATATCGTGTGCATCAGAAAGAGAGTGTTGCGTCTCGTGCACCTCCACGTAGAGACTGGAGACGGACGCAACCCTCTCAACCGAAGTCTTCTAAGTCGAAGCCGGATCTGAGGACCGTTCTTCAGGCGAAGAAGACTTCGGTTCAAAAAAAAAAAAAAAAGGTCCTGATGTTCATGCATCAGGCCTGTGAGGACAGCCCCGACCGAAGTGGAGCGGTGTACACCTCATTATACGGTGCCCGTTCCATTTCGGGGTCCTCACGAGACCGTTCTGCCAACCCTGCCACCCTTGGTGCTTCAGGGCGCAGCGGTCTCCAGCGAGTCGCTGATGCTATGCTGCGGCACAGCATCGGTTTCGCGCCCTCTGAGGGGGGCCTTAGAGCGGCCAGTTCAGGTAGTTCCTGCCATTATGTTTCAGGCTCCGGAATTGGCTGTCTCGATAACACCAGAGACCAGCCTCGAGAGGCTGGTTCCCTTAGTAAATTTTCTGGCAGCGTGGAAGCTTCTGCCGAATATTTCTCATTGGGTCCTGCAGATTGTAGAGAAAGGATACAGAATCCAGTTTGGTTCTCGTCCTCCTCGTTACAACGGGGTGCTGCCCACAGTGGTGCATCCCGAGCAGGCTCTGGTAATGGAGCAAGAGGTAAAGGCCCTGTTAGCAAAGGAAGCTATAGAACAGGTGTACTCACCCGACAGAGAGTCGGGTTTTTACAGCCGTTATTTCATTGTTCCAAAAAAGGATGGGGGGTTGCGTCCCATTTTAGATCTTCGTCTGTTGAATCGTTCAGTACAGAAACTCAAGTTCAAGATGCTGACACTCAAACAGATCGTGACTCAAATCAGATCCGAGGACTGGTTTGTCACGATAGATCTGAAGGACGCCTACTTCCATGTCTCCATCCTCCCTCAGCACAGGAAGTTCCTAAGGTTTTCTTTCGGGGGCAAAGAATACCAATATCGGGTTCTTCCTTTCGGTCTAGCTTTATCACCCCGCACGTTCACGAAATGCGTGGATGCAGCTCTAGCCCCTCTCAGGCTTCAGGGCATACGTATTCTGAACTACATCGACGACTGGCTGATTCTGGCGGAATCAGAGCAGTTGGCGGTTCGGCACCGAGGTGTCGTTCTCGCCCATATGCAGATGTTGGGGTTGAGGCTCAACGCCAAGAAGAGTGTTCTTTCTCCAGTACAGAGAACCACTTTCCTTGGTGTGGTATGGGATTCAGTGACGATGCGGGCCACTCTATCGCCCGTTCGTGTAGCTGCTATCCTGACAGCCACCAAAGAGCTAAAGCTAGGCCAGTCACGCACTGTGAAACAGTTCGAGAGACTGTTGGGTCTCTTGGCGGCAGCGTCCAACGTGATTCCTTTTGGCCTGCTGTACATGAGACCTTTGCAGTGGTGGCTCAGGACCAGGGGGTTCTCCCCGAGGGGAAACCCACTTCGTATGATCAAGATCACGCGGCGATGCCTTCGTGCCTTGGTTATATGGAAAAAACACTGGTTCTTAACCCAGGGTCCGGTGTTGGGAGCTCTCTGCCATCGAGTTACGATCTCGACAGATGCTTCCCTCACCGGCTGGGGAGCGGTAATGGAAGGCCGCTCGGTTCAGGGTCTGTGGAAAAGTCATCATCTTTCGTGGCACATCAATTGCCTGGAGATGATGGCTGTCTTCAATGCGTTGAGACAGTTTCTCCCAGACCTGAGGGGCCATCATGTGCTTGTACGAACAGACAACACATCAGTGGTCTCTTATCTGAACCGTCAGGGGGGTCTGCGGTCGCGTCCGCTCTGCAAACTGGCGCACCAGATCCTCCTGTGGTCTCTGGGGAAGGTACTCTCCCTGAGGGCAGTGTATATTCCTGGGGACCAGAATGTGGGGGCAGACATCCTGTCGAGGCAGGAGCTGAGGCCAGGGGACTGGAGACTCCACCCCGAGGCGGTGGAAAAAATTTGGGAGTTTTACGGCCAAGCAGAGGTGGATCTGTTTGCGTCTCAGCACACGACGCACTGTCCACTTTGGTTCTCCCTTACTCACCCAGCCCCCCTGGGGCTGGATGCTATGGTGCAGACGTGGCCGAGGCTACGTCTGTACGCATTTCCCCCTGTTGCTCTGCTCCCAGGAGTTCTGGAACGAGTCCGCCAGTACGGAATAAGCCTACTGCTTGTAGCACCACGCTGGCCGAGTCGGATCTGGTTTGCGGACCTGATCCATCTCTTAGACGGTCCTCCCTTGGAGATCCCGATCAGGAGAGACCTTCTGTCTCAGGCCGGGGGCACAATATGTGACCAGTTACGGAAACTAGGGACACAAGTCGTTCTGGAGCATTTTGAGTTATTCACAGATTCTGAAAGTGTGGTCTCCAAGCTTTCCAACGATGTGTAACACATGGAAATCTGATAATATTTGGAGAAGTTGTAGCCATTTGAAGTTAGGCACTCAATAAAACTAAAAGTGGAGAAAACCGCCTCGAAAGATGTGCAGTTCTCACCTCTCTCTGCTGCTGGGAGTGACAATAGGGCTCATTTACATCTAATTTAGATAAGCCATACCCCCTGTAAAGCTCCCCCTGTGCTTTACAGCTTTTCTTTCTTTCCTGAGCTAGCTAATAACAATAGGTAGGTATGGGAAGGTCTAAACAGACTAAACATGAGATAACATGTACGTGTTCTTAGAATTAAAACAAAACGACAAACTTTAATGTTTAATGCAAACTCACCCCCAGGACCGGCGAATGCACTTCTGCCGCTCTAGGCGAAAAACAATTGTGCTGCCCCTCTATTTGCAACGTTTACCAGCAACAACACACAAAGACCAATATGCCATATACATATAACGCAAAACCAGCAACAACACACAAAGACCAATAAGCCATAGGCCTACATATAACGCAAATAGTGCGCAACGTGCGTGTGCCCAAAATGTCAACAATATTAAAGTTTATGCAGGAGGTAAATGCCTGCTGGCATTTTTATTTAAGCAGTCATGACAGGAATTTTCCAAACAATCATATTTCCTCCTCAGATTACTGTTGCAAATCTCTTTACACCACTTTCTTATGTGCGTATACACACACAAATGAAATGTCCGCAAGCACATTATATCATCAGCAGGTTCAGCATCTTACATAACGACTAAGGAGCAAATAAAGCTTAACTTACGTTTCAGAAACGCGCACGGCAGGCCTTCATCGCAGCAAAGGTCTTAACTGCATCCTCTATTTCGATTCTCTGTGCCAGTTCATGTTCTATGGAGATTGTTGCCAGTCCATTAAGTCTGTTCCCTGTTCACAAAACGTTCCCCATTCAAAGCAATCGGGACGTCACATATGAAACAGTTAGCCACCGCTGTCAGCGAGCCGAGCCGCCGTATTCAAGCACCGAGGGCGCGCGCGCCGCGCCCATACCTCCGGTTCAGTTTCCCGAGCCCACAAAGTGCGGCGAAAACATTTTCGGTGTAACTGCCACGGTTCAGCTCGTCTGCGACAATCTTTGCGGCATCGATCTTCATTGAATTTTGATATCAGACAGAGCCGGCCAGAGTGCTGCATAATAAGTAGCCACGCTGTTGGGGGGCGGGGGCAAAAGCGCCGGCGGCTATTCAGTATGGAAATACACACAGACAATGACACGCCCCTACTGCATGCTAGAATCTCCGAAAAACAAGCCGATTTCAACCTCAAAATGTACGCTTTTAAATATACCAATACTGTTATCTCAAACATGGAGAGGCTTCTTCATGATCTCAACTAACAGATTCTGCAAAAAAGCGGAAATCACCAATTTTGGAAAAAAACGCTTCTTTCTCATTTTGCTCGCAAGTTGTGCTGCCGACTTGTGTCCCTGGTTTCCGTGACGGGTCACATATTTCACCCTCGACCAGAGATTTGGAACCTGTGGGTTTGGCCTCTGAGGGGGCCCAACTCATAGAGAGTGGTCTCTCAGCTGAGGCTGCTGAGACCATCCTAAGCTCCAGAGCTCCAGCTACTAGGAAACTATATGCGCTGAAATGGAAAGTTTTTTCTGTATGGTGTCACCGACATCAGTGGGATCCGGTTAACTGTTCTGTGAACACAGTACTCGAGTTCTTGCAGGAGCGCTTTACGTCAGGTTTATGTCCTTCCACACTTAAGGTTTACGTGGCGGCCATTGCGGCTTACCACGCCCTGGTTGGGGGTACATCGTTGGGTCGAGACCCCCTGATTACACGTTTCCTTCGTGGCACATTGAGGCTGAGGCCTGCAACTCGCACTAGGGTGCCAGCTTGGGATTTGGCAATAGTACTAGAAGGCCTGTCTAGGGCTCCATTCGAGCCCTTAGATTCGGTTTCAGAGAAATTTCTTACCCTTAAGACTATCTTTCTGCTAGCTATTTCGTCCCTTAAGAGAGTTGGAGACCTTCAGGCCCTTTCGGTTTCCCCCACTTGCCTTGAATTTGCACCGGGGATGGTCAAGGCGTTCTTATATCCAAAACAGGGATACGTCCCTAAGGTGCCGACCTTGATTCCGAGGCCTATCGTGCTGCAGGCTTTCTGTCCTCCTCCTTTTACATCTGCGGACCAGGAAAGGCTGAACCTCTTGTGTCCAGTGCGAGCACTGGATACTTATGTTCATCGGACATCGTCTATGAGGAAGTCCGACCAGTTATTTATTTGCTTTGGATCACCTAAGAAGGGTCTTCCTGCTTCTAAACAGACGGTTAGCAAGTGGATAGTCGAGGCTATTTCACTTGCATACGAGTACTCTGACCATCCGTGTCCCTTGGTGGTCAGAGCTCACTCAACGAGGGGTATGGCGGCCTCTAAAGCCTTGTTATTTGGGGTTTCCCTCCAAGACGTTTGTGATGCGGCAGGCTGGTCCTCACCGCTCACATTCGTCAGGTTTTACAGTTTGGACCTGGATGCTGCCCCAGGTTCTCAGGTGCTTAGTGCTTAGTTCCAACAGACTGACACTCAGGTACTTGGAATTCTGGCGGTTTGGGTATTCTCGTTCCCAAAGCGTCAAGTGACGCATCGCGAGTTCCCTCGAAAGGGAACGTCTCAGGTTACTACTGTAACCATAGTTCCCTGAGAAAGGGAACGAGACGATGCGTCACCCTGCCATACTTCCTGCTTCCCTGTGATCGGCTTGCTTCGACTTTTTGAAGCTAATGCCGCGTTTCACCGGGTGAGCCTTTATCCCTTCCTGGTCATGACGTCACCCGCCCGTGACGCTCATTCTTTCCATTGGACTAGTTGACATTGATGCTCAGACGCATGCACGCTGGGGGCGTTCCCAAAGCGTCAAGTGACGCATCGTCTCGTTCCCTTTCTCAGGGAACTATGGTTACAGTAGTAACCTGAGACGTTTTTCTGACACACAACGTCATGAGGACAGAGACTGAGGCTTCTGAAGAACATACAACGTTTGATGCCATTATATGTGAAGGCTGTTGGAAGGCTGGCTTGGTTTTGTCATCCGTTGGATGTGGTTCTGTCATAGTGGTAATGGTGGGCTAATCATGGCTTCACGATGTGCGTTTCAACCATGTGTTTCTTGAAAATCAGAACAGCTACACTCCATATGCATAAACTATATTGCATGCTTAGAAAATGACTTATGACATAAACACCCCACTCTTTTAGTTTGCATTGAATGTTTAATTCTGACATTAAAGAGAAAAAATAAACTAGGTGAGGCCAAATGTGTATGCAATTTGAAAATATGTCAGTTGTGTCAGGAATTGACTTTTTACCGCCCAGTTGTGGTTAAACCATGATTATTTTGGGTTCCTGAACTTAATCTATGACAATAACAAGACAGAGCGCTGCCTTTAATTTGGATCGCACGTGGTTATCAATGACAGCAAATTTCCATAGATGCAATTATGAATTAATTAGCTGCTTTGTCATTTCTACAGAATTAATTAACATTGAAAGGGAAGCTGCTTTTTTTTCTTTTCATACAACATATTCAAATAAACCGGTCACGGTGCCTGTTGTTCAATCAGCCATGAGAGTGATTATTGTCAAACTGCCACTCATACAAGACGAGCAGGAGGACGTTGACACACTTAATAAAAAATGATTGTATTATAGTGTATTTGATTGGTATCATTTAACAAAGAATGTTACTTTAGAACTATTATGTTATAAAGGTATGGTATTTGTTGTATTTGAATATATTTTTCATATTCATAAGAAAATTGGTAAAAACTTTGCAATAAATTTGGCTATATTAACATTATCATGCATAGCAAATTGTATGACTAATGTTGTTTTGTCGTGGTTTTGGAGCTCACATTGTCAATTCTCATTCATTTTCATTCAAAGAATTGCTCGGACATTCGCAACATCGTTTGTGTTTCACAGAAAAAAGTAAGTTGAACAGAGTTGGAATGACATAAGTGAAGTGAAGTGTTTCTTTAAGAATGTTGCACGTACTTGTGACTACAAACTAAGGAGGCATGCTAAGTCAACTGCTCATTCAAAAAAAATTCTGCCAGATAAAAACAAGATATGCCCCGCTTAAGTGAGGGTATAAGCAAAACATGTAGAAAAAAAAGGCACTCAACTCCATCTTCTCCCTATATCCTTTCAAACCATCAGGACCTTCAAGGTCTGGTCAGATCACGTCACTTTGTCTCCACATCTGGTTCCAATCCACTGCAATTAGCCAAGCTAGCCTGGGAATGTTGCACTCTCTCACATTTTTAACCTTATTTCTATGTTTCGGAGTATCTCTGCCCATCTTTCTCTTTGTCTGTTTATTCACGTCTCTCAAACTTTACACATATTCACAGTTTCCTATTATTGTAACTGTGGCTGTAGTCTAGCCTGAGGTTACAGTAACAAGGGGCCATGAGACAATATTGTTTTAATCGACCGTAAAATTTAACCATAAATGTATTTTTTTTTCATCCAGAAAAATCTATTTTTATCTCATTCTGAAAAAAAAGGTCCAGAATGATCAACCTGCATAACTTCTGCACTCCCTGCAGTCCATTAATAGCAGCGTATGCTAACTATTGCTATATTTGGAGTCTGAGATTTGAACCAACTTCTAACCATACAGTAAGTATTAAACATTTATACTACTTTTATAAACATTGGATGAAAATATTTTTTGCTCTAGACTTGGGAGACTTGGGTGCCTTGGTCCAGTAAGCAACCAACCAGCAATGACCCACTCCCAGAACACCCTAGCTTAGCAACATATTAAAAAACATTAAGAACACCTTAGCCACGCATAGAAAACTCTGACAACCACCCAGAACAAGTTCAACACTCAGAAAACCATAGCGCCACATACAAACCCCTGACAACCACCCAGAACAGGCTAGCAACTGCTAGCAAACATGCTAAAAAACACTAGGAAAACGTTAGCCCCCATATAAAACACCTATTGCATAGAAGCCTTGACAACCACACAGAACAAGCTAGCATCTGCTAGCAACATGCTAATTTAATGGAGGCCAACTAATAAGAGCTGTGAAAGTAAATCCTCACTCCCCTGGCCTCAAGAGGCGCGTTAGCAACTGATGCTAGAGGCTGCGGTCTTTTGCATCCATGTTTGTGTGCCCGCCTCCCATGCTGGAAACACCGGTTTGAATCCCGCTAATAACGGTGTGAGTAGAACCAGAGGGGTTACATTGGTGCCGTGACCCAATGTAAGTGAGGTTTAGGGGGGTGAGTGTAATGGAGGGTAGCTAGTAAAAGCTGTGGGAGTAAACTTCACTCCCCTGGTCACAAGAGGCGCACTAACAACTGATGCTAGAAACTGCTGTCTTTTTCGTCCTTGTTAGTGTGCCTGCTTCCCATGCTGGAAAACACTAGTTTGAATCCCGCTTGGAGCTGGGCAAGTAGAACCAGAGGGTTCACATTGGTGCCGTGACCCAGATGGGAGTGATGTTTAATGGGGTGAGTGTAACGGAGGCTAGAGAGTAATAGCTGTGCATTTAAACCTCACTTCCCAGGCCTCGAGGCGCGTTAGCAACTGACGCTAGAGGCTGCAGTCTTTAGCATTCTTTTTTGCCTGCCCGCCTCCCATGCTGGAAATGGCGGTTCGAATCGCGCTGAAACGGTGCGAGTAGAACCAGAGGGGTTACATAGGTTCCGTGACCTGGATGGGAGTGAGGTTTAGGGGGGTAATTGTAACAGAGGCCAGCTAGTAAGAGCAGTGTGGGGGAACTTCACTCCCCAGGGCTCAAGAGGCACACTAGAGACTGACTCTAGAGACTGCGGTCTTTAGTATTCCTCGTTAGTGCGTCCGCCTCCCATGCCCAAAACGCTGGTTTGAATCCTGTTTGGAGCTGGTCGAATAGGACCAGTTACATTTGGTGCATTGACCCGGATGGGAGTCATGTTTAGGGGTGTGAGTGTAACGGAGGTCATCTAGTAAGAGCTGTGTAGTTAAACCTCACTCCCCAGGCCTCAAGAGGCATGCTAGCAACTGAAGCTAGAGGCTGTGGTCTTTAGCGTCCTTGTCAACGTGCCCGCCTCCCACGTTGGAAACGCCTGTTTCAATCCAGCTTGGAGCGGTCCGAGTAGAATCAGAGGGGTTACACTTAAGCACTAAAAAAACCTAGCATCACATTGAAAGCCCTGGCATCTGCCCAGAACAAAGTAGCAACTGCTAGCAACATGCAAACATCCAAAACACCTTAGCAACTAGCATCCATGGGAAATGGTTTTGAGTTTTGCACGAACAAGCACAATGTAAAAAAAAAATTCTCTATCTTGTGTAGCATGTATATAAAAAGGAAACTCCTTATTTAAATGATATTCAAAACATGATAAATACTGTAATTACTGTTTCAAGCTACAGAACAAACAGATGCCGTGGTCTACAGTATTATATAGATATGTATGCTGATGCCAAATTCATGCAGACTTGGCGGTTGGTATTTCACTGTTGTCTTGTGATTTTCTTGGTAACCATAGAAGAATCATCCAAGAAACCATATTTTAATTCCTCAATAAAACGGCTCCTTTACCAACTATTTTCTCTGCTGGGTCATAAATCCATGGCTCTTTTGAACACTCATACAAATCGAAAGAAAATAAAACCAGGTCTGGAACGGATGTTAAAATGTTCTTTGGGTTTTCTATAAGCCACATCACATGTTCAACAAATCCACATCTAGCATGTCTTGTGAAATGAGAGGTCAGAAGGTTTAAAGGTCCATCAATGACAGAGGCTTTCAAATCAAATACCAAAGCAAGTGCTTAATGCTTTCATATTGCTGAAGATGCAATGTATCTGTCAGACAAAGGACCTGAGAAACATGACCTGTGATGGATATGGTATACATGCTCAAATGTTGTATAGTCGCTCTAATTTCTACTAAATAATAAATGTGCTGATCTCCACTTTGTCCTTTTCAACAGCTCGATTTTTGAATGCAGCATGATACATTTGAATTTTATAATCATAATTATCAGCTGGATGACAATAAAAAAATCTAACGTTTCATCTATTGGTTATTCATCATTAAGCAGATGCTTTTTTCCCCCAGAGCATCATAGAGTTCTCTTACAATAAAGACAATCCTGAGAGCAATGTTGGGGTTAAGTGTCTTTCTCAAGGGCACAGTGGTAGTCGGGGAACTCGACAATATGACAACTCTACAGTTCACAGGTCACCCTCCCCAGGGTTTGAACTTGTGACCTTTTGGTAACCAGCCCAGATATGTAACAGAATAGTTAACATACAATTTTAAATTCTGTCACCATCCCCAACGTTGTTCTGTACCAAAGTTTTCTGACTGACTTTCTTCCAGGGAAAATAATAGTGACATGGGGCAAACACCCCCCCCCCAAAAAAGAACAAATTATATGTCTTCTGTTAAAAAACAACAACTTTATATCTCACAATTATGTCTTCATTTGTCATGATTGGTCATAAACTTGCATTTCATCCAGAAAGGTTTGATGGCATTTTCTTTTCATAATACCTCCGTATAACGCCTATAATAACGTGTTTATAAGCGCAGCATTGCTTTGTTTATTTAACCGCTATAATTCTGCTGTTCCACAAGCGCCACCTACTGACCTATTACTGAAATTGCATATTCGCCTATATTTGACCCATATTTTTACACAGCACGCAAATTGTAAATGTTAACTTGTGTATCAACAAAATCTATTTTGACAGTTGGCAGGGAGCAAAAAATAAATAAAATTGTGGGGTAGGGGGCCGACCGTAATGCTGTAGCCCAGGGCTCTGGTTACCTTAAGGCACCCCTGCATACCTCAGGTCATTATCAATCCGGGATGTCATTCACTACCCACCCCCCTCATTCAATTTTTTAAGTTAGATATCAATCTTCTTAGGTTTTCCTCAATCTATTAATTATAAACAATATATAAAACAATGTCTGTTTCTCTTTTTTTTTTTTAAGTGTATAGGGTCACTTGCGACCCAAGGTATGCAATAGTGTAAGTATTTTTTTTTTCTGCGCAACAATAATTGAATCTCTGATGACTCAACAAGTGCAATTCACCTTTATTCCTCAAGGCAACAATGTCTTTTGCACAACGATGAAGTGGCGTTTCACTTACCGGAGGGCAGAAAACAAAAGAATAGGAAGTATCATCAGCAAAACTTGAAATGGCTCAGTGATTTACGGCAGGACAAGTCCTGAACACAATCAAATATTAGTATCACGGTCACTTGATGGTGGATCAGGTGAAGAAGCTGTCAGCGATCAAAATATTGATTTTGAAGATGTTGAAAATGATAGTTTTGAGAATATGATTGAGATGGCAAATATGAGCCAGATGTTGAATGTACTGGAAAATGAGCTCTGATGAGGACAGTGATGATGGTATAAAACATCTGCTCAAACTGAACCCTTCCAAGCTCCAAAATATAACAAAATATGCTTTATTTTATTCTTCTGTAATTTTTATTACAATTTCAGGACCATTTTATACTGTTGCGGTATATAGTATATCTACACTAAAGTATATCTAAACACTATCCGTGTTAGATATAGATCCGAATATGTGATAATGATTGGCGACGCATTCATAGATTGAATAATAACGTTTTTTTCTTGTAACTATACAGTATATATACAGTGATTAGCATAAGTGAACAAACCCATGCCAAAGTTGACTAAAAAGAGGAATAAAAAAAAAATGTTTGCCTTAATGACTTAATTAAAGAAATGAGGAGAAATCCAACCTTTAAGGACACCAATTTTCTTTGTGAATGAATAATGTATCGTAAATAAATAAATGTTCTTCCTTAAAATACAGGGGCCATAAGTCAGGACACCCCTATGTTAAATTCCCATAGAGGCGGGCAGATTTTTATTTTAGAGATTGGCATGGGGTACTTTCCATAAGATCATCTCTCAATGCAAATCAAACCAGCTATTAGGCTAACTGAAATAAACCCATGCCAGTCTCTAGGTATGGTGAAGGGTGTGTGATGATGTGGGATATTTTAATCCCAAAGGCCAAGGGAACTTTATCAGGATGCATAGTATCCTGGATCCATGAAATAACTGGCCTTCAAAAATAAAAATCTGCCCGCCTCTATGGGAATTTAACATGGGGTGTCCTGACTTATGCACCCTGTATTTTAAGGAAGAACATTTATTTACTTACGATACATTATTCATTCACAAAGAAAATTGGTGTCCTTAAAGGTTGGATTTTTCCTCATTTTTTTAAATTAAGGCATTAAGATCAATTTCCAAAAGATGATTTTTTATTCCTCTTTTTAGTCAACTTTAGCATGGGTGTGTGCACTTATGCCAAGTGCAATGGCTCAAATGATGACAGAACATTCAGCTATGGGTTAACTACTTCTTTAAAAACTACATCACCATTTCAATGTGCAGTTTACATACATCCCTCCCTTTCCTCACCACGCCTTTGTGCACAGGGGGAAAAAAAACATTCACGTGAAACTAATCATCCATCTACAAGCGAGGCCTGACCGTGTTTGTTTACTTTCGACTGACGGGACTGAAAAACACAAGAAACCACTCTCGCTTTCAAAGCCCGCCAAAGGTACACGCTCTTTCTCTTTCAAAGTGGTTTGTAATTTACTATGGAATTTGTATATTTGTACAACACCAGTAGCCATGGGCTCAGAGCATAAATGATGCATAACCAATGCATTCGATCTAAAATTAATTAGCAAGGCGCATAAAAAGAGATCCGTTTGCCAAGGTAAATAGTGCAAGAGACCATTGCAGCAGCTGTGACTTCTTAACACCTTTTTCCAAGGAAGATTAATTGTTAATGCGTAGCCTATAGGCAATGAAACTGCCCGCAGCAGCCCTTGACGGTACTTCGAAACGCTCATTGTCAAGGTATCACTCAGGTTTGAAGGAAAAACACACAATGGCTCAAAAAAGTCTCCATCTCTTCCTACCATTACTGAAGAAAAAAGGGAGAAAAATAGCATTGCTTACATTTGGCACTGTGGTACCGGGTTATATTTGACAGCTCTGTGTGCGAGGCCTTCAGTCGGATTTGTATATACAATCGAGCACCAGATTCTTCCAATCGGTCACCCTTCACCCACATCTATGATCTTAAAATAGGAAAATGTCTGGAACATTTTTCAGATGTGCCATACTGTATAATCTGCTAGAACAGGAGTCAAATCATCTTAGCAATCAATTGGGGAATCGCACAGGCGTGGAAATCACTTGCCCGGAGTGGGCAACTCCCATGACAATTAATCACCATCCTTAATTAAAAATGCTAATGTGGAAATTCTTTATTAGTATATACAGTATATATGACGCTTCTCTCTGGCCTGTAAAAGCAGCTGTATGAGGGGAAATATAAGGGTGTTTTTTCCCCCCGAATATAAACAATTTTAACCTTGTGGACTTTTATCAAATAAAGTCAAATACGTATTTTCCAGGTGGAAATTACGTTGCAGTTTTATTTTTTAATAACTGCCCAACACGTTTGTCTTTCTAAGGCTAATTTTTATTTCAAATGTAATATTTGATGTATCTTGCAATAAATAAACACAATACAATAACATATTCACACTTAATTTACATAATTTGATCATTTAATCATTTACATACATTATTTAATTTACATGATAAAATTACAGACTAATTGGAAATGTTGCACAACAAAAATTTACATATATATTGTTTTCTTCACATATCTTCAAATTAAGAGTCATATTATATCTTCATTGGTAACTAAATTGTTCGTTGTGGTGGGAAAGACGTAAAAAATTAAGCTCTTCTTTAAAAAAAAAGTAAACTTACTTTTCTGAAACTGTATTAGTGACTAAATTGTTCGTTGTGATGGCGAAAAGTTGTTAAAATGTATATTTCTACATTTGAATTATTTTTCCACAATAAATATCGAAAATTGTTTATTGTACTCTTGTGTATGTCTTAATTTTTTAAACGTGTATTAACATTTTTAAGATTGATATTCATCATTTAATATTAAAAGTGTGAGTTTGAGACCAGTTTAAAATAATAAAGGCTTTTGAAAAGTAGCAAAAATGCATGATCTTCATATTAAAAAAAACCCTGGAACATAAAAGTGACCCTTACTGAAGAGCAACACACTCTTTAAACTGTGTACTACTAAATGCATACAAATATTCATTTTGAGAGTGTTTATACATCTTGCAAGGCAACATCGGCAGTGAAATCAATCGATTTGCACTATTCTCTGATATACTGCAAAACCAAGTAAGTCAGATCATAATTCAGCTACAGTATATATTGGAAACTCACTAAACAAAATGACATCCGTATCCTGGTTTTACTTTCAACCACAACCTCCAAGACCACAAGCCTGTCAGCTACAAGCACATTTCCATGTCATATAATAAATGTAATGGTTCTTGATGGACATAAATATCTGTTAGTCAATGAGACATCAGGCTTTTGCCTTGATCTGGAATTATATTACTAATGACGCTGCAAAAACCTCCAAGTAGGAGAATATGAGTTATGATGACATGAAATATATGACTTGTACTTTAAACTAAGGGCGCTTACTAAAGAAACGTCTAATAGTGCATTCGACTGATAGTGATGCATATGATTTTGGTCGCATGACGTTTTTGCTTTCCTAACCATTTTTTGTTATAAACGCATTTCCAAGTTACATAATGGTTCTTGATGGACATACAAATCTGTTCATCATTGAAACAAAAGACTTGCGCAAATTTTGGATATGTCATCGTTTTCATCAAGCCAGATCTGCCACAACAAATAACACCCACGTGAAGATTAATCACAACTGCTTTGAACACCAATGTGTGTTTTTATTGTTCAGCCCGTCACTGTGTCAAAAGCTGCAAGTTATTTGATTGGAATTGATTTTTCCCACTATTTAATCTCTAGGAGTTGTGTATGCTGTGTGTTCTGGAAGCTTTTTATCACGTACCACTTCTTGGGAGCTTTGGCCTCAGATTCCAACGGTTATGAAAGTGCCAAACAAATGCAAAACTTGGATGGCTGAGAATTAATTGGTCAAATGTGAAATCACACATTCATGTAAACTTTTACAGATGTGGACAGCTGAGTTACCAGAGATTTACATGAGCGTTTTTGGTTGCTTTTATCAGCAAATTGACTGAATTCATTTGGTTTCGTGGACGAAAATGATTTTCTCAGGTGCATTTTAGGGCTGTGAAATGGTTAATCGCGATTAATCGCATCCAAAATAAAAGTTTGTTTAGACATATTATATGCGTGTGTACTGTGCATACTTATTTTGTATACACACATGCATGTATATATTCATTTCTTTTATATTTATATATAGGCCTGATATAAATTATATGTAAATATATACAGTATACAGTATATACATGCAGGTGTGTGTTTATATATACAAAATATTTATACACAGTACACACAAATATATTATGTAAACACAAACTTTTATTCTTTAAAACTTTTATTTTGGATGCTATTAATCGTTTTACAGCCCTATAGTGTCAGTTAAATATTTACACGGTCAACTTTGTTTTTTTTTTCTGAGGTATTACTCGCAAATTATAGTCCGTTACTGATTACAAATTACATGACGAAAATTATAGTTAACATATTCTAGATTGCTTATTTTAGGTAATGTATTCAGACTGCATTTTGATACTTTTAGATTAATTTTTTTACCCAACTTGTTTATCACTGCGATTTGAAAACCATATATAACTGTATGCTGATTGTTGAGTTGATGAAAAGCTAATGTGAGCATTATCCATCATCAGAAGACTTTGAACATGCAAATGTGTTGTTAAATTATTGAAAAATGTCAGGGGTCTCCAAATAAATATTTTGGGTCAAAAAGGTTTGTCTGACTCTCTGGTTTGTGCTCTGCTGAAAAAAACAAACAAACATTTGTGCACATCTGGGATATGGCATCAGGGTAAAAGAATAATGAGAATAAAATTTTTGGACAAATTCGTGTTTGTTAAACCAAGTGCTATTTTTACTTACTATTTGTATTAAAGCTGCAGTAGGGAGTTTTGAGAAAACGTTGACTTAGCCTGAAAATTTGAACAAGCACAACTTACAGGTCCCACCCCATTGCTCTCTGCTGCGCTACAGCCCTCCCTCCACAGCTCGTCCTCCACAGCGGAGCCTGTCGTGAACGCGCAGGCTAGTAAACAGGGCCACCGATAACAGCGGATAAAAAGTCATATGGCACATTCCCTAATAGGGACTAAACGTCAACAATATGCTTTACATTGACTATGGCCTGCCCATACTTTGACTACAAACTTGTCCTCAAATCATTATGTATTTTCCAATAGCCTACATGTAACTTTATAACGTTGCACTCTTTCTATAAGTTATAAATAGCTAGTAAGATAACGTTACAGTCGGCAGGAGTGGCTGTGTCCTGGACGCACTGTCGCCTCCGCACACTCACTCTGCCCTCCGGCGGAAGCAGGTACGTCTCGCACCACACATTCAGACCCCACTCCGGGCCGCTATGCCGCCCGAGTCGGGTCCCTGCATTCCGTCACGCTGCCCCACTCCGGGTACGTCTGTGGTGCCGTTGGTCCCGCTTGCTTGGTCTCTGGGAGCTTGGCTAACGCTTCCCAGTCCGTCTCGCTGGCTCATCCGTACTGTCAGACTCGGCTATGCGATTCAGTTCGCCCGGCGCCCCCCTGTTTTCAGGGGCATCCTGTTCACCCGTGTTCTGGCGGACAGTGCCCCTGTTCTCAGAGCGGAGATTGCAGTCCTACTGGCGAAGGATGCAATCGAGCCGGTCCCTCCAGCCGATATGAAGACCGGCTTCTACAGCCCGTACTTCATTGTACCCAAGAAAGGAGGTGGGTTACGGCCAATCTTGGACCTGCGCGTCCTGAATCGGTCCCTTCACAGGCTACCATTCAAGATGCTTACGCAGAAACGCATTTTCAAATGCATCCGTCCCCAAGATTGGTTTGGAGCGATCGACCTGAAGGACGCGTACTTTCATGTCTCGATTCTCCCTCGACACAGACCGTTTCTTCGCTTTGCGTTCGAGGGACGGGCATATCAGTACAAAGTCTTACCCTTCGGGCTGGCCCTGTCGCCCCGCGTCTTCACGAAAGTTGCGGAGGCTGCCATTGCTCCCATGTGCGAGCGTGGTGTTCGCATTCTCAACTATCTCGACGACTGGCTTATTCTCGCCCAGTCGAGAGAGCAGTTGTGCGAACACAGGGATTTGGTGCTCAGTCACCTCAGCCACCTAGGGCTTCGGGTCAACTGGGAGAAGAGCAAACTCACCCCCGGGCAGAGGATCTCTTTTCTCGGTATGGAGTTGGACTCGATCAACATGTCAGCGCGTCTCACCGAGGCCCGCGTCCAGTCAGTGTTGAACTGCGTGAGTACGCTCAGACGCAGAACAGCGGCACCACTGAAACTGTTTCAGAGGCTCCTGGGGCATATGGCATCTGCAGCCGCGGTAACGCCGCTCGGATTGCATCATATGAGACCGCTCCAACACTGGCTTCACGATCGAGTCCCGAGATGGGCGTGGCAGAGCGGCTCGTGCCGGGTTCCAGTAACCCCGCACTGTCGCCAAACTCTCAACTTGTGGTCGGACCCTTCGTTCCTGCGGGCAGGTGTTCCCCTAGAACAAGTGTCCAGGCACTCTGTGGTCTCCACGGATGCCTCTATCACAGGCTGGGGGGCCACGTACAACGGGCATGCAGCTTCAGGTCTGTGGATGGGGCCTCAACTGCATTGGCACATCAACTGCCTCGAGTTGTTAGCAGTACATCTTGCGCTGGGCCGCTTCAAAACGTCGTTACTAGGCAAGCATGTACTGGTCCGTACGGACAACACTGCGACCGTTGCGTACATCAACCGTCAGGGTGGTCTACGCTCCCGCCGCATGTCACAACTCGCCCGCCATCTCTTTCTTTGGAGTCAGAAGCATCTGAGGTCGCTTCGTGCCGTTTACATTCCGGGCCTGCTCAACCGTGCAGCCGACGAGCTCTCACGGCAGCAGGTGCTACCGGGAGAATGGCGACTCCATCCCCAGGTGGTCCAGCTGATTTTCAGGAGCTTCGGGACCGCACAGATAGATCTGTTTGCCGCCCCGGACACGTCTCACTGCCAGTTGTTCTATTCCCTGACCGAGGGGACCCTCGGCACGGATGCTCTGGCACACAGCTGGCCCCGGGGTCTTCGCAAGTATGCGTTTCCCCCAGTGAGCCTTCTGGCACAGACCTTGTGCAAAGTCAGGGAGGACGAGGAGCAGGTCTTGTTAGTTGCGCCGTATTGGCCCAACCGGACCTGGTTTCCGGAACTAGTGCTCCTCGCGACAGCCCCTCCCTGGCCCATCCCTCTGAGAGAGGACCTGCTCTCTCAGAGACGGGGCACCCTGTGGCACCCGCGTCCAGACCTCTGGAAGCTCCATGTCTGGTCCCTGGACGGGACGCGGAGGTTCTAGGTGACCTACCCCCAGCGGTAGTTGACACCATCACTTCCGCTAGAGCCCCCTCTACGAGGCGCCTCTATGCATTGAAGTGGAACCTATTCGTTGAATGGTGTTCTTCTCACGAGGAGAACCCCCGATCATGCTCGATCAGAGCCGTGCTTTCCTTCCTGCAAGATGGGTTGGAGCGAAGGCTGTCTCCCTCCACCCTTAAAGTGTATGTTGCCGCTATTGCCGCACATCACGATGCTGTTGATGGTAAGTCCTTGGGGAAGCACGACCTGATCGTTAGGTTCCTGAGGGGAGCGAGGAGACTGAATCCTCCTCGCCCACTCTCTATACCCTCTTGGGATTTGTCTCTGGTCCTTTAGGCACTTCAGGGACCACCCTTTGAGCCTCTGCAATCAGCTGAGTTAAAAATCTTGTCCTGTAAGACAGTTCTCCTGGTTGCATTGGCCTCTTTCAAGAGGGTAGGGGACCTACATGCATTTTCGGTCGACGAATCGTGCCTGGAATTCGGCCCGGATAACTCTCACGTGTTCCTGAGACCCCGGCCCGGATACGTGCCCAAGGTTCCTACCACTCCCTTCCGGGACCAGGTGGTGAACCTGCAAGCGCTGCCTTTGGAGGAGGCAGACCCAGCCCTGGCTTTTCTCTGTCCCGTCCGCGCTCTGCGTTTGTACGTGGACAGAACGCAAAGCCTCAGGACCTCAGACCAGCTCTTCGTCTGTTACGGAGGCCAGCAGAAGGGGAAGGCTGTCTCCAAGCAGAGGATGGCCCACTGGATAGTGGATGCCATCGCCTTGGCTTACGAAGCCCAAGGCGTGCCTTGCCCGCCCGGGTTGAGAGCCCACTCCACTAGGAGTGTCGCCTCTTCTTGGGCGCTAGCACACGGCGCCTCGCTGACAGATATCTGTAGAGCTGCGGGTTGGGCGACACCTAACACGTTCGCTAGGTTCTATAGCCTACGTGTTGAGCCGGTTTCTTCCTGTGTGCTCGCTTCAACCAGCCGGTAACACCGAAGTTCCCGCTCTAGTGTCGGCTTGCTGCGCCACTCCCCTCTACGGAGCGGATACGTGCGCTCTTTTGCTCCAGTCGAGTTCCCCACCCAGGTGAACCCTGTGAGTTCCTCCACACCCCTTCGGCAGTTGGACGTTGCGGAGCGTCCGACGCCAGGCCTAGTGCTCGTATGCTTGTGTAACTTGTACTAGGCTGGGTTCCGTATGTGTGATCCCTGCGGCGATCCCATGTGAGTATTTTTCCACGATCAGCTCCCTGCGGTGAGCCCGTGTCTTTCCCTTGGCAGAGCTCGCTCTGCTGTCACTGTCTGGTGTAGCCTCCCCCTCCTTAGGTGGAGCCACCCCAGTGACATTCCATATGTTGCACTGCCCCAACCGGCCAGTCCATATGTGTATTCTCCACATGGTACCTCCCTTCGGGCAGGATGTGGCTCCGCAGCGTCCCTCTCCCTTGGAGAGGCACGCTTCCCAGTGTTATTCAAGACTTCACTGCGTGGGTATGTGGAACAGCAGGTTCTCCCTCTACGCAGGTCTTCCGCCCCAGCTTGGGGGTCTGAGAGTCTTGCGTAGGGCACTGGATGTGGCAGCAACCGGTGGCGTTTTCCATGGGATCCCCTAACGTCGTCACGTCGACGTCACGTCGAACGTGAGCGACTGAAGGGGAACGTCTCGGTTACTGATGTAACCCTCGTTCCCCGAAGGAGGGAACGGGAGACGTGACGTCCCGCCGCCACAGTTGCTGACCATCGCTGTACGGCCGTCATTAAACTCGGCTCCTCAGTGAAAAACGGTGGGTGCTCGCGCCCGCTTCCTGTTTTATACCCGCGCTGCGGGGCGGGGGCGCGTGACGCGTTCACGCACGCCAACGTTCATTGGCTTGTTCTTAGATACTCGAAGTTGATAGGGCTCCCTGAAGTGATCCCCTAACGTCGTCACGTCGACGTCACGTCTCCCGTTCCCTCCTTCGGGGAACGAGGGTTACATCAGTTACCGAGACGTTTTACAAGTTGAGTGCAACATAGTAAAATAACAACAAATAAATAAACTTACCTTGAACAGTTTCCTTCTTTAGTAGACACAGACGGTAAGAGTTTTGAAGAGAATCGGTTGACCGCTTTCTGCAGTCGAGAGTGTTGAAGATGCCCCGCCCCCCTGTGCTGCTTTTTACAGCGCTAGACCGTTTTTCTCAGAAACAAACCGGTTTACTTTTAAATGCTGTAAATTTACTGCAAGTGCTTCATTTAATGACCATTAGCTGTAAATTTACATGATTTAGCTGTTTATTGAAATAACAGTATTTTACTGTTGGAAATTGGCTGTAATTTTACAGCAATTTTTTACAGTATGGTTAAAGCTCCAGTCCGTAACTTCTTTGGGTTAAAAATTATCCAAAATAAACTTGAGCAAGTACATAACCAGCCAGTGTTCAAAACTATCTGCCTGCCTTAGCTCGATTCAAAATGGTAAGCTTATAAAAATGTTTTTAATTCGAGTGGTACTGGTGGATTTCCGCGGGAGATTCGAGCATGTCTTTGCGTCATTACGTCACATCTGTACCAAGCGGCAACATTCTAATCTGAAAAATGAAGCCTACCCGGAAGTGTGAAAAACTGCAATACATCGAAAATCCGCTAGAGGGAGGTCCCAAAAGGGAGCAAATATCCACAGACCCCATGTTAAAATGTCTGTTTTCACAGCATAAATTCATGTTTTTACAGGTTGGTCCCATGGACTTTTATTGTATTTTTCGATAGGTTCCGAGTGCGGTGCGGTGACTGACAGCCTCACACTCTCCTCAAAACATTTGATTCATCCGCACTGTGCCGTGCCGAGGCACAACCCACGTAAAGTTGATAATTCCGCGAATAACTGCAATTGCAGATTTCAAACAGAGATGGCGACAAAGAGGAAAAACTATGGACTGCAGCTTTAAGCCAACGACAATTTTCCACAACTTGGATAATAAAGTAAGCTGAAAATAATTAATTATTGAAAGTCACTGGATATGATGAAGAAAACACAGCTATATATCAGCAGTGTTTAGTAACTTGCATAATTATTCATCTCATTGACGTATTATCTTAATGATACATCCATTTAGCACATCTAAATACACATTCAAATATTGATAAAAGTTGACAGACTAATTTATACCACAAGCATTGTTTATTGGCAAGTTTATCTTTTGGTAACATGAAGCAAATGTATTTATATGACTTGGAAGGAGTCAAAATGTGTTGCTCCCAGGCATTGACCTTCTAGTTCCCAAACATTAGCCCTTTTTACCAACTTAGAGTCCAGTTGTCTGCCCTTTCTTGCCTTTCACATGGTTTTTACACATTGTAAAGTAAAAAAAAAAAATCAAAAGTGGAGAGCTGTACCCCCTGCTGATCACACTAACAGCTGTTTCTTATTCCAATGAAAAGTGTGAAGTGACTGGTGTTTACATTGCTATCCGCAGATATCACTGACACAACCAGAAAACATCTAGAATGAAAGAATGTGGAAAGCCCCTGACGTTAAAAAAAACATTAATAAATCGCAGCAGAAATTTTAGACATAACAAAAAATTACATGATGAGAGCCATCCATGAACGTACTTATTGTGCACTCACTATAACCATAAAGTCATATATAGCATTAGAGCTCATTCACTTTTCTTGATGTAGTTACTGATAAGGTTCCATTTACACTACTGTTCAAAATCAGTAACTTTTTTTTTTTAATACGTCTCTTATTCTCACCAAGGATTCATTTATTTGATGAAAACATTAAAATTCTACTTAACCAAAAAGTGCTTCACACAGTAGAACTAACAGTCATATGATTAGCTTAGATCATTACAAACCATTCACCAGAACAAATCACAGTGAAGAAGACTTGAGTGACAAAGATTTTCAAGTGTGATTGAGGTAGTGATAGTAGCTTCTTGACGGGACGCCGTCACCTTACTTCAGGGAAGTATTGTATTGTATTGTAAGTATTCAGGTAATTACCTTGAGATACTGTAGTTATTATTTTTAACAACTGGAAGTTGTTTAAATTGCCTGTGGTGAAGAAGTCAGATTAAGTAGGTTGTATTCGTATTAAGAATTTCCACAACAGATGGTCACACTAAATTTTCAGCAGCCATTACTCCAGTCTTTTTCAGTATTTGTTGATGAAAAGAGTTCCAGAGAACAGCATTTTGGAAATAGTAAAGAAATGTATAATGTTACAAAGATTCCTGTCCCTTTTGATCAATTTAATGCATCCTTGCTGAATAAAAGTATACATTTATTATACTTGTATCAAATGCAAATCCATGTTAAATAAACATTACATAATAACAGTTCTATTTTGTATTAACAAAGTTATTAATTGTCTATTAATTAAAACAAAGTATAAATCTCATCAAATTAGTGTTTTTAGGCAACTACTGTAAAGGTAATGAAAAACAATGTTTTATTTGTGAACTGATGTCCAGCTGTTGTTTTTTAAAATCTTTTTAATGTTCTTTTTAACTTATTTTTGGATTATCAGTCATCAGTCACATTGGACACACGAAGATGTACCTTTAGTTTCCCCAAGCTGACTGACACTAAAAACCTCCAGTCATCATGTTTTCAGGCCATTTAAAGATTGATTTTGACATGACAAAGTGGCGATATCTAAGCAGGCGAGTTGTTTCATTAATTTTTTAATTAGTCTTTCCCTTAACACCATTGTTTTGTTCATTCAGTCTGATTCACAAACACTGAACACGCACGAAAACAAGAGGATTTATCGCACAAACAATCATATCTAATCACTGCGGGATTGAGGCATTGCCTTCTCTCAAGTGACTTTCCCCCATTCATTCTTGATTACCCCTCACTAAACCCACTGCACACATTAGGGGTTCTGTTAAAAGTCAATGGGCTCAGGGGAGGCAAGAGAGATGTGGCACACCACTGTAACTGTACATGCTGGTGTCGACAGGACAGGGTTACTTTAGAAAAACGAGTGATTTATACACGTTTTCATGTCACATTTTGTCAAATTTGCATTGTTTTATTTTTTGTAATAGGGATTATTTTCTCATCCAATTTTTTGAGGAGGCACTGCCTCCTTGGGGGAAACGCCCCGGCACACACACACACACACACACCAAAAGGTCAATATATAAATTATATAAAAAAAAAAAATGTAATAATGAAAAATTGGTTACACTTTATTTCGATAGTCCACTTTAGACATTCTACTTACTATAAGTAACTTTTCAACTATGTCAACTATCTCTCATTAGACTATTAGTAGACTGTAGCAGACTGTCAGTAGACTGTTAGGTTACGGTTAGGTGTTAGGGTTCGGGTTAGGAGAATAAGTTGACTTGTAGTTGCCAAAATACTTCTAGTCAGTAGAATGTTGGAGGTGCTACAAAATAACGTGTTAGCAGGTATTGAGCAGACAGTCAATTAATCCTCTAATGACAGTTAGTTGACATGTAGCTGCAAAGTTACTTCTAGTTAGTAGTAATGTCTAAAGTGGACTATCGAAATAAAGTGTTACCTAAAAATTACATTGTGTCACAGTCATGCTTAGTTTCACACCCTTAGTTTCTAGTCATAGTTTTCTTTGTCTCTGTTTTGCCTCTGTTCTAGTTCCTAATTATAATTCATGGAGGAAAGAGCATGGAGCAGGGAGATCGCTCCCTCGAGGACCACACGAGGGAATTTCTAGATCTGGCGTGCCTCACCCAAAACCCGGACCTCTCGCTGTGTTTTTTCCACACCGGCATCAATGAGCGGCCCAAGGCATGCCTGTCCATGGAAGATCCCCGGGGGAGCTTTGCCGAATATGTGGAGTGGGTTCTGGTGCACTGCAATTCACCTTTTACAATTTGCCTCAATGATGAGGACATTGCCAGCCCCAGAGCCCAGCCAACCATCACCCACCGCTGACTCAGAGCCCAAGCCCACCATAAAAACAGAACTAGAGCAACCACCAGAGGCTACTTTCATCCCAGAGCCCAAGCCCAAAGTGGAGTCTGTCCAGCTGTATGAGCCAGGAGCAGCGTCTTTCACGGAGGGCGTATTAGTGTAGTTCGTGGCATGAATTGGAGCTGGAACATGAACTTTGAGTTGGGTTCCTGAGGAATTATTATGTGATGAGCTGGATGAGGAGGTGTTTGCTATTCTACAGTCACAGCTGGTCCTATCCAGTTCCAAGTCATCTCAGTCATCGCTCCAAGTCGTTTAATTCATAGCTGGTTAAGCATAGTTCAGAGCCACCTTTGTTGTCACTGGTCCCACCCAGCTCCAAATCTCCCACTCAGCCTCCCTCTCCTTCCTCCTCTGCCTAAGCAAGCTAGTTACTCGCTTCAGTCCCTCGGCTCCTCCTCTGGTGGCTCCGGTCTGCTGCTCGGATCTGCCTCAAGCCTTGCGGTCTCCAGCTCTGCATTGGTCTGCAGATCCCTCAGCTCCACCTCAAGCCTCGGACTCTACCTTGGCCTTCCGACTCATTGGCTCCATTGTGACTCAATGCAAACCTTGGCTCCACCATGGACTGTCATCCCTCAGGCTCTGCTGGATTCCCTCGTCTCACTGGCTCCACCTTGGTCCATCATCACTCTGGCTCTGCCTCGGCCTTACGAGTCGCCAGCTGTGCCTATTTCCTCTCCCGGGCTCCTCCTTCCCTTAGGTTGTTCCATTGTCCTCACTCCTACTGTCTCCGCCCTGGTCTGCGAAGCCCACGTCTTCGCCTCGGTCATGACCAACTGCAGCTCCACCGTGGCTCTCCAGGCCTTCAGCATCACCCGGTGTCTTCAGATCCACCTTGGTCTCCACCTCCACTGGCTCCACCTCATTATATTGTCTCCCTGGTTCCACCTGGCCTCTCCACCATGGCTCCTCCCACCATCGTCTCCTCTCTGGTTCCTCCGGTCATCGTTGTCTTGGGGTCTTCCCTCTTAGACTGCTCTCTCGTACTCCTCCAGAGCCCCTTCCCTCCGTTTTTGTTTAGTCATGGTTTTCTTTGTCTCTGTATTTCCTGTTCTATTTCCTTATTAGTCATGGTTTCTGATCAGTACACAACTGTTCCCTGTTCTGTTAATGTTCTTCCTTTGATTATTTAAACTCCCCAATCTCCTCTGTTCATGGTCTCTCGTCAACATTATGTTATGTGTATGCTAGCCTTTCGCTCTTTGTATTTATTAAAGCCAGCAGCCAGCAGCCATATCACCCTGTAGCCCAAGACTGGTTGCCCACTGAAGCTAAGCAGGGCTGAGCCTGGTTAGTACCTGGATGGGAGACCTTCTGAGAAAACCAGGTTGCTGCTGGAAGAGGTGTTAGTGAGGCCAGCAGGGGGTGCTCACCCTGTGGTCTGTGTGGGTCCTAATGCCCCAGTATAGTGATGGGGACACTATACTGTCAAAGAGCACCGTCCTTCGGATGAGACGTTAAACCGAGGTCCTGACTCTCTGTGTTCATTAAAAACCCCAGGATGTCTTTCGAAAGAGTAGGGGTGTAACCCCGGCATCCTGGCCAAATTTGCCCTGTGGCCTCTGTCCATCATGGCCTCCTAATAATCCCCATATATATATATACACCGATTGGCTTCATCACTCTGTCTCCTCTCCACCAGTAAGCTGGTGTGTGGTGAGCGTTCTGGCGCAATATGGCTGCCGTTGCATCATCCAAGTGGATGCTGCACATTGGTGGTGGTTGAGGAGATTCCCCCTTCCATGTGAAGCGCTTTGAGTGCCTAGAAAAGCGCTATATAAATGTAATGAATTATTATTAATTTTATTATAAAGGTCTATTTCATCATTAATTCTGTATCTCGCGTCTCTCTGGTGGACTCTTGTACACTCTGGTACATGTATCCCCTGATGCATCACGGTAAAATTGATTAATTATATTTATTATATAAAGCATAATAATATAAAATATAAAAGGAAAATATTGAAGTGACATGTCTGGTTGTGAAGCTTTCAAAATTACACCTGGTTCAAATCCCAACTAGGGCTGGGTACCGAGTTCGGTACTTTTTAGGTACCGACCGAATTGCCTCGATACTACCGAGTATCGAAACATGTCTTGTTTTTCGGTACCACATTTCGGTACCTAAGTGGTTAATCTCGTCAATGTCAGTGAAACAATAAGCATGCAGCATGATTGGCTGTGGCGGAAAAACACTAGTTTACGCGGCTGCCCAGAGACGCGGCTCGTCGCACGTGAGGCTGCAGTGTGTGTGTGTGTGTGTGTGTGTGTGTGTGTGTGTGTAAGCGTGCGTCCCAACCCAGATAGATAGAAAATATGTGGAAATGATCCAAAGTGTACCTATGTCATGTGCCAGACTCGATGCCAGATGCACGCGATGCAATATTTTCGACAAGATCATTGCTGCCAAGACCGGCAACACGGTAAATCTAGGCACTGAAGCGCACAAAATACACTTGAGAGTAATGGTGTTCACATCGAACGCGAATAGAGCATCAAATACGCGTCTATCGCGTCTAGTTCGACGCTTGAATCTTCAGCTCGAGTTCAAATTTTTCAACTTGCGCGGAAGACGTTCGCGGCAAACGCGTCACCCAATTCGCGTCATTCGCGACGCCCGGCGCGAATGATGCGTCTATTCGCGTCTTTGCATTGACTATGTATGTAATCTACTCGCACAAATAATTAAATTCGCGTTCGGTGTGAACACACCATTAGTAAACACTTGTTCATTAATAAATAATTAAAATATCTCCTTGCTATTGTTTCCACATCCATAATCATTAGGCTACTTTTGCCAGTGCTTTGCTGCAAGCTTCACGTGCAGGTATATATCCCGCCCCCCAGTAGCCTATATTTAATTTAATTCACATTTATTTGTATAGCATTTTTCACAATACATATCGTTTCAAAGCAGCTTTACAGAAAATGCATGTCTAAATTACAATTTAGAGTGATCTGTTATCAGAGGTGACAGTGTAATGCATTTCAATTAATTTTCATTCAGTTTCATCGTTAATTAATGCATTAAGTTAAAGCAGAAACAATGAGCTCATTGAAGTAAAGAATACATGTTGTTAAATGATTAGGAAACATAGAAAACTTTAGCATTGGTGCTTTTTTACATACTCAAAATATGAGTGTAAAAAAGTCAACAAACTGAAAAAAAAATTAGGTAATGTTATATTGTTAAACCTGGTTACATAAAATTGGTATCGAAAAAAGTATCGTTCAGGAACCGGTATCGAAGTCAAGGTATCGGTATCGGTATCGGTACCGAACATTTTGTTACGATACCCAGCCCTAATCCCAACCAAATAACAATTTAATAGACTAAGAAAAATTGCAACTGAACATGCAGAAAACAGGAGCGTTAAATCAGAAGTGAAGCATCTAATAGCAGCATATTTGATTTGAAAGCTAAAGCAGTGAGCAAAATATTTAGTGAATTACAAATTAAATTAAGATTTAACTGCCTTTTCCCCTTGGTGGCAGGCTGTGTACTAAGATTTGCCTGAAAAACTGCAGTTCAAAGTCCAACGGCACGACAACACTAGTATTGTCATTCCAGGGATGCATATTTTGCAACGCTGGTTTCCGAGCCTTCTGACTGTTCCCACATGTCTGTAAGAGACGGGCGGCACTACCGCTGGTCATGTGGGTTAATGGTTGCTTTGGAGTGGATCTGCCAGAGCGAAAGTCTCTAACTGTCTAATCGCCCCCATGTGCGGAACATCAGGGCGTATGCCATTGGGCACAGGGAGCACAAGGCCCCCCTGAAAAAGGAGCTGATGCATTGGCAATCAGAGGCTGGAAACTACACAGGAGAATAATCTCTTCCAGCTTTTGGGGCAATTCGGCAGTGCAGGGTCGATGCCTCATTTGTACAGGTCACAGGCAGTAGGGTGGTATAGATAAAGTTTGTGGCCTTCCAGGACAGAAAACCTGCCATTCATTTATAAAACAGGGTATTTCTTCAAATTGGCCAATTTTGGCCCTGTAGGCTTTTAGAAAATAAACTCCCTTAAAACACATTTGATCTCAATAGTTTATACTTTATTTCAGTGGTATAAAGTAACTAAATATAAGTAAAGTACTAAATAAATGTTCAATGAAAAACTTCCAATAAAGTTACATTTTTTTAGTTTAAGTACTAAAATTACTAAAACTGAAACACATACACGTGTATATATACATGCATATGCATATATATATATATATATATATATATATATATATATATATATATGTATACTATGTATGTATACTATGTATGTATATATATATATATATATATATATATATATATATATATATATATATACATACATGGTATACATATATACACATACATATATATGTGTATATATATATATATATACATACAAACATATGTAAATATATATGTTAGGTAAATATAATGTTATATGATATAATATAATATATGTCTGTGCTGTTAAAACCCCCCTATTACAATAAATAAAATATATGTATATGTGATAGAATAAAATGTAATACGTGTGTGTGTGTGTGTGTGTGTGTGTGTGTGTGTGCATATTTTACCCGTTTCTCACAAACGACATTATATTAACCTTTTAATTTTACATTATATTTTATATTTATATAGACATATATAAACCTCAATATGAAACTGAAAATATAAAAATAAAAGCTAATTGTAAATTTAATTGTTTATTTAATTAAAACTATCTAGAAATGTGAAAAAATAACTATTAAAAATGACAAAGTATACAATTAATCTCAAATAAAAAATGTAAACTGAAAATATAAAAGTAAAAGGAAATTCAAATTGTGAATAAGTACAATAATAGTATATGAATAATATTAAATAACTCAACATTCGAGATATAAATCATTATCACACATGAAATATATACACAGTTGACTGCTAGGATGGACAAATCAGTGTTACGTTACCATTTGAAGCCCAGTATGATGAAGGGTGATTTGAAAATTAGTGAGGTCAGGCAAAAACTTTTGTCAGCAATCTTAATTTTTGGAAGACCAGCATTCTTCATATGGTGTGAAACAATGTTAAATCTGCAAATGCATTTGGGGTCGCTGTCTGTTTGGAAATTCTTCATTCCTTAATGGCCTCAACTCAATTTTACTTTTATTGTCAGAGTTTGAATCCTAGAGGGATTGTTAAAAGCCATAACTGATTAGTATGTTTACACAATTACAGAGCGCATTAGTTGTGACATATGTAGACGGTCATCAGTTTAACAAAGCACATTAATATTTACACCAACGTCATGAGCATGGCAGAACTCTGCTGACCAGGCCAGACATCTGCCCATGTGATGAGAGAGTGTAGCTAAACAATGAGACTGGGAACCAAAAAAACGTCCTTAGTGTGTTTAAACTGTCTGTTTCAATACATGATTCAATTGCCAGTTTTATGCATTTTGGTAAATATATATGTAGAAAAATATTGATGATTTTACAAAATATATTGTTATATTGGTGCATATAAATCAAATTAATTGTTCTTCATTTAATAAAATACTTTCATGTATTAATTAGAACTTTATTGCATTTTACGACTGCATCTACAAATGCTGGTTGCAGGCAGAAGCGACAAACACGTACTCTTATAAACCAGTTATTTTTGATGAATTGTTTAAATTGATGAGTTGTTGGTTTGAATATTTCCCTGGAGGATTTTAGCTTCTAAGGGACCATTCATGCAGAATGCGTTTTTTGCATTGAAAAACGTTAGAAAATATCTAGAGAAACCTTTTTTAATAGTCAAATTTTGTTTTGGATGCTGCAAAAATGAGCCTCAATGAGCCTCTAAGGGCCTCCACATGCTACGAATCTTTTGGGAAAAAGCCTTTAATTTTAATACGATTCATGCAGTTGCTTCTTCAGCTTATGATGCTTTTTGGAAATGCAGCCCTGACAGTTCTTGACTTACTCATTGAACCGCAAGTTAAAAACTTTTGTCATGACTGGGTGTGTAAAGCACTTAATGTTTACTTAAGGCCTTTGACACACATATCCAGAGTTTCCACACATTTTGACCAAATCATTTCCATGACTATTCAATGACTTTTCCAGTTGTTTATAGAGATTGCAACCAGGGCTGGATTGGGGCTCAAATTCAGCCCTGGGCAAATTTATGAATGTATGAAGCCCCTATGAATGTTTTTGCTGAGGTTATGCATGTTTTTTGCTGAGGTTATTAGAGTTCATAAATGAATAAATAAAACTAGGACAGGGACAAATGCAAATGCAGTTAACAAACTTCACAGAAATGCACTTGACAGTAAAGCACAGATTTTGAGCTAGGATAACAAAAAGTAAATTTACTGCTATTAAAGAGGCTATATGCGTTTTTCTGAAATTTAAACTCGCGACTGACACCTGTGGCCAAAAAACAGAACTGCTCTTCCTTTCTGCTCGCTCTCTTACGTGCACAGTTCACAAGTCATCTGCTGCAAGGAGGTCAACATTATGTTTACAGAGGTAAGAACAGTCAAATACATATATTGTTTGAGATAAGTGCTGACAAGCGGTGGTGGCAGAGTGATCTGAAACGTTTAACATGAACGCGCTTGACGTCACATCCGCCGACAGCGCGGGAAAAATCCGACCCGACAGAAAATAGGAAAAATAGGATACAGGCTTATAGGTGCACCCACTGTGAGCGGACAAAATGTCAGTATGCTCAACAGGAGATGTTTGAGTCATAAATGGTAAAATAAAAAGGCTATTGTTACGTTTATTTTGGGGAAAAAGTTATATATAGTCCCTTTAAATCCGAAAAAAAAAAGATTTTACTTTATGTTCCAAAGAAAGAAAGTCATTCATGTTTGAAATGACATTAGGGTGAGTAAATTAATAAAAAGTCACGTTTGTAAAGAGTTAACACTGCATGTAATGCACTGATATCTATCTTTCAAGCTCTCATTTTACACATTTTACATTTTACTTAAATTAAAATTCATTAGAACTATTAAAACGTTCATAAACATATTCAAAGAGAAAAAAGCTTTGTCCTTAATTCATGCGATCCAGGTTAACGTTTTTTTGTTAAATTATCCTTTAATTGCCCTAATTAAATTTATCATCGTTCTTGCATTGAATCCAGAGTTTAAAGCCTGGCTCACACTACAGGAGTTTTAGGCCGATTTATGCCCGATTTTCCCCTCCCGAGAATCGGAGAAAAAATCTTGTCGAGGACCTTGATCGGTTCCGATGTTCGGCACAGATTATCTGGTAATGTGAGGCATTCACAGATCGAATCTTGCACCTCCCGATCTGCTCTTACACAAATCGGGCTCGCCCCGATCATATCAAACATGTTTGATATTTATCGGGATGAGCAAGATACGTCAGTAGGCCTACTGTCACAATAGCCAATAAGAAACAGTAGGACTGTCATGGTGAAGGAATTTCCATTGAGGTAATTTTGAGTGACTCATCAGCGCGATGCGCGCATTATCTCCATTTATCCATTTATTGCTAAATAAATAAGCATAATACAGTATAATAAATAATAATAAAATACGAAATGCATAATAAAGACATCTGAAATAATAAACTAAGTAGCCTACAATCTAGTGTTGTCAAAAATAAAGATTTTTCGATATCGATCCTGAACCAGCATGCAACTCTTCCGTCTTCCGCAGGATGCACGCGATCTTCAGTAGGCTAGTGAACGCGCCAGAGAGAAATGCACATTTCATACGGATTACATAAGCAGAGTGCAGTCTGTAGTCTGTTTTCTTTCGTTTTGAATTGTTCTGTTTAAAAGTAGACATGTCTGTGAGGCAATAGGCTATCTTATATGCTGAGTTTCGGTTCATATGAAGTATCGCCGACGCCTCCGTTTCGTGATTATCTATCGTCTGCTATATTTACTTCTTATTTTTTCAAATCCAGAGAATTGGTTGATGAAACATTGTTTAAAATTAAGATACAATTAATACAAAACGAAATTCGATTTAAAGAAAGGTTTTGTGCTTTCTGTTTGATGTCTTTGTGAAAGTTTTAAAGCATATTTTAAAGTCGCTTTCAGAGCGGTCATGTCCATAACATTGTTTTTTCCTCAAATGCAAACACGAAAAATAAAATAATATGAATATTTTATGTTCTGTGGAGACTGAGAGCCCTTTCTTCATCCGGTGGGTAGTAGCTAGCTAGGCTATTACTTTGGTTTGCACAGTGTAATTCACAGAATTAGGCCTAGGCCTACACAAAAATATTTTCATTATAAAATATTTATATTCATTATAAAGTTATATTCATTCAAAGATAGGTTAAATGAAACAAGCTGTTAATTATTTTAATATTTAATTTTAACTTTGAGCTCCACTTTACAATGCTCAGCTGAGCAGCAATGGGCATTGAGCAACGCTGCTTACCTTATAGAGATCTATGGCATTGATTCATTGTATTGAACAGAGCTGACGTCATTCATTAGAATTATCCTTATTAAAAGGATGATTTAAAAAAAAAAAAGATTTCGCTTTCCTTGGTCACACGGCAACCTTTTCACGAATATGACTTGATATGAAGGACAGATATTTTGTTTACATCCACCCATCCGCTTCTGATCTGTTGCGTGAGATCACGTGAGGCGCTTTCTCTGGCACGAATCTTAATAACATTGTGTAGTGTGTGATGCGCCACGATTTTCAAATCTTGTAGTGTGAGCATGTTTAAGATTTCAGGTAAGAAAATCTGCAAAGATTCTCCTTAAGTGTGAGCTGCAACTAGATTTCACAATCGGTTAGGATTTTAAAACTCCTGTAGTGTGAGCGAGGCTTTACTGTATTTTTATTTAACTGTAAGATCATTGTAAACATAGGCAAAACCATGCTCCTCATTACAATGTGTATATGGTTTCTAAAATAAATAAATAATAATAAACTATAGAATTTGTATTTAAAAATATTGTAAACATGTAGAAAATATGAAAACAGCCTATATAAAAGTGCTTTACCACAACATTTAATGCAAGTAATAATAGCAAAATTTTTAATAAACAGCCTACATTTCTGCCAAAACACCGTACTTCTTCACTGTTTGCAGCTGCAAGGTAAATTACAAAAGGTGTTGGTGCTGGATTGACAAGGTTGTGGTTGTGTGTATTGGTGTTTTCCAATTTACCTCGTCATGCATTTACATGGTTGTGGCTGTTTACAGCTAGATTCACCATAAAACCTGTAATGTTCCCATATCACACGACTGGATAAAACTAAATTCAGTAAAATCTGAATGGATCAAGCAACTTGTGTTTAGAAACGCCAGAAACGCAGCACACGTTCGTCAAAACAAAGCATTGAGAAGGGTGTTGATGCGATATGATTTCTGCCCAGTGCTATGAATGTCAAAGTGAAGAAATTCAATGAAGCGCGGGTAAATGGCGGGAGTAACTATGACTCCCTCTCTGCCCCATCTGAGCTGAGACCTGGGCCACCCCCGGCGGGGGCCAACCACCGGGAATAAATGGCTGGTTACAGAAAACACTAGTAGATTGAAACCTGGAACCTCTGGTCACCATCTCAGCAGCAAAGAGAGGAGCTGACGCAAGTGCAGTCAAGGATCAATGTTCTGTTTGGAAGAACAGTTTGCATGTGAAGACTGTACTTCCCCACCATCAGAAGCCTTGTGGAAACATCGTATGGATGTTGGAGGAACTAAATACCGAGAGGATTGCAGCCTTGATGGAAAGGAGGGACGGAAATTTGGACAGATGAAGAGGATGTGAGGCTAATACAAGAAGCAAACACCACCTGGAAGGAGGGGATGAAGAAAAGGGAAAACCTAGCACTCCTCCAAGCCCAGCTTCATCCTTGATCGGTGGAATTGCTGAAGCGGTTGCAGACACTAAAATGGACGCCCGAAGAAGCTGTCCAACAACAGTCACCGCCTGCCTCACAAAGGTCTGCTTCTGAGGAAATGACACAGGAACCCGAATCTGCTCAAAGACGATCCACTCGCCACCAGCTGAGAACCATTCGCCCATTCAATGCCAAGCCCAGAAGTGGTCATTCACTCCACCGAATCGTCCGATCGAACGTACATTCCGGTCCACTAAGCAAATAAGAAGAGCAATGTATGCTAACAGAGGGGGTGGAACGGCAGGCACCCCTGATCGATGGCAAATATTTAGCAAATTACAAATGTTTACTATACAAAAACTCCCATGACTTGACGACATCAAAACTGAAATATTTCCTAAATGTTCAGGTTCTTAGTGGCTGCAGAAACTTTTTGTATCAGTTAAATCATAATAAATATGGTGCTTTCAAAATTCTTTAATTTATGTCTATGCTAAATAATGACTGGTTATCTTTGTGTCTAAAATTACAGTCCCACAAGCTCAAAGACATCTATAAGATCAGTTCCCCAATTGGAAGCACTTTAGTTCTTGTTTTCCGGCCCCTGAAGCTTCATGCCCCCCTTATAGTCACCCAATTTCTGTGGCAGCTGCTCTCAAGGCAAGCGAATCATTCGCCTTTGAGCTTCCAGCCAGCGCATTACCACGCTATTACGAGTTGAAAGAAGACAGCATAAGAGCAAAGAAGTCTGCAAGTCTTGCGAAGAGCTTTAGGTCGCCACATCTTCTAACAATACCTCCCATTTCTACAGATTTCCTCTGTGACTGTACATCATTGCAGGCACACAGTGCCTAGTGCCGCCACCTGACCTGCTGCTCCGGAGGGTTTGACAGGTTCTCAAGATGCTGCCGCTAGCACAAAAACAACTCACTTTTTCAGCTCCATATTCAGTGTGTGTAAATCACATCTCTACTGAGTCAACAGTGGCATTTCTGCATCAATAAAGCAGTTAGTTCTCAGTCATCGCACTGGAGCAGAGCATGCATTCATGAACATCTGGATAGACATTTGGAACCAGATGCCATCTGTCAAATACACTCATTTTAGAATCTGATGAGTGGTTCATTTTCGTTATGACTATCTGTCGTTACAGAAAGTTCTACAAATCAAATCAACCAAAAAATGTCAAAAAAGTCTTTCTCAAACTCTCATAGTTTTAGCATGTTAGTGAACATGGCAATGTTAATGTATTTGGTCTTGGCCGGACTAGATCTGATACACTGATGCTGCAGAGCAAGTATGGACTTGCTACTGCTAATAGATACACAAACACTCTGCTGTGTGCATGTAAGATATGCTGTTTCTGCTGTTGCATAAATACACATTAATCTGTAGCAGATCTAGGCAGGTGGAGGTGGAGGGGTTCAGAGGAACTCTGATAGCGCTACAGGACTAACTTACAGTAAACACTGAACCAGACTATTTAAATGTTCAGCAAGCAATCTCACAGGCTGCAGGATCAGCAGAGGCCAATCAGCTTGTGTCATGTGGTAATGATGTGATTGCCTGGAGATTGCATATAAAGGTCCATCAGCCTGTGCCTTCTAGAAGTTCATGACTGAACTAGATATTTATGCATCCTGGAGAAATGCAAATGTTACTGCATTACATGTACACACACGTATATATATATATATATATATATATATATATATATATATATATATATATATATATATATATATATATATTAGTGCTGTCAAACGATTAAAATATTTAATCGCGATTAATCGCATTAATGTCATAGTTAACTCGCGAACTTACGTATTAATTACTTAATCGTAATTAATCGCAAATTTTTATCTATTCTAAATGTCTCGATTTCTTTTTGTCCCATTATTTTTTGTAATTTTAATGCTCTTATCAACATGGAAAAGTGGATCGGCTTGCTTTGTGCAAATGTTTTTCATTGAAAACAACATTGACATATACTCTGTTCAATTTCACACTAAAACATTCTCACTTGGAGCAAATAATCTCTCACACAATGTAACACTGTCCATCAATAAAAGGGTGAAAGAAATACTGACGAGGTCCTGATATTGATGAGGGGGGGGGAAATTCGCTTCAACTGTGTGTGTGTGTGTGTGTGCTTGGCCATCATCAAGTGGTATTTCAGACTGGACGTGCTGCGATGATGATAGCTCAGTTCACAACGACAAAACACACAGATCACTTTGGTCTGCTCAATGGGACCATTTGGCAACTTTTTAAAAGTAAACTTTCAATTCAGAATCTTATTGGCATCCATTTCGGCGTCTCGCGCTTGTCATCCACTCAAAATTTAACGTTAACCAACTATTTGGCCGGCTCGCAACAAGCGTGTTTCCAGTCTAGCTAGATCCGGTGCTTTCAGACAGGACGTGGAATGTGCAGCGCTACGCCAGTTTTCAAAACTTTTTGGATGCCAAAACGTTTCTATTGGCCGTGCTGGTAATTGTCACAGCGGCAAAAGTTGAACTATTTTGAATTTGGACCGCGGTGTGTGCACCGCTGCTCTTGCGCTTTGGTCGACGAAGCAACAAAACGTCCTCGCGCTGCATGCCGCGTCCTGTTGCAAAAGCATGTGAAAAAAACGACAAAGTTTGCTAGGCCAAAAAGACCGTTAATCGCGCGATAAAAAAATGTATCGCGCTAAAATGGGTTTGCGTTAACGCCGTTAATAACGCGTTTAACTGACAGCCCTAATATATATATATATATCTAAAAAAAAAAAAAAATTATTATTAACTGTTCAACACTTATTTTTTGGGGGGAGGGATATTACTTCCCAGCTTATGATATGGGACAAAAAGCTGGTTTCCTCTTTAAAGAATTCTTCTGGGTCTTTTTTCAATGTATATTACACACAGATCATATTTTAAACACTTTGAAAAGTTTCAGGCCAGTATGACATCTTTTGGCTCAGAGCATAATATACATGCCTGTTTGCAGAAGCCAGATATGGTCTGGTTTAATGCTGCTGCCATTAGCTGGCTCCTTTGGCAGTCTCTTGTGGGCAGCAGCCTGAGGGCAAAAGCCATTATATTTAACACACACTACTCTGGTGCCTTACTCCATTTCCCAAGAGCCCTCACTGTGTGGCTTTCCTAATAATGATGAAAATGCCAGAAAATAATCAGAGTCCCATATACCATCCTAATTTGCTTTAGAATAAATAAACATATGCTCACTACACTGCTGGTGTAAAAAAAAAACAAATTAGAGGTGAGATATTATGACTTGATGATATCGCTTCGAGACTCATGGTCCGACTGACCCCGTTCTCAGACTCCACTAAACAGTTGCGAGACCTTTTAATATAGATTTTAAATATGGCTGAGAGCTGTAGTTCCAACCACACAAGTTTAGGATGCAGTTTGCAAATGTTCGTTGGAACTATGGTCTCGAAAATCACAGATTTGTCGTTGCTAATAACAGAACTTGTGACCGTAGTTGGTTACCGATACTTACTCCAGGATTCTTAACTTGCTGAACTAGCAAGACTTCCTTGGTACACCAGCAATTGTCAGTCATTGTAAACCAGCTTGGACCAGAATAGAAAATTATCTCTGGCTAATCTGGGGTGCGTTTCCACAAAGCCAACTAAGGTCGCAAGTTCATTTGTTACAAACACGATTCAAATTACATCCATAGTTGTCTAACGTTGCTTTTGGGAAATGCCACCCTGGTTAGCGGGGATGCCGTGTCGGTTAACAGTTTATGAGTAGAGCTTTCAAACGAGTTTTAATCTAGTCAATATTTATCACAATAATCTTGACCGCTCGCCCTCAGTTAGCATCCTTGCTAATTTTCTGGATCTCTTTGACAGTCAAACATGGTCAACTATTGATTCCGTAACTAGCATAAATTGGTGTTTCCAGGTTCGGTATTAATATAGTAGCATCCTAGTTACAGTGAGTATTTGGAGGCTTTGCTCAGATGACAAGATTCTTGTCATTTAAAACTAGCTAGTTAGCTAAATGTGGCACTGGTACTGTCAGGCCAAATATTTTCCGTCTCTGCATTCGATGTCTGACCAAGATTCTGAAGAAACTGGAAAGTTGGCATGGCTCTTCATGTCTGAATTCATTATGGTAATTCTAAGTCAGGTTCCCAACTCTCATTAACCGTGAAGTTCTGCAGTCAAAGTGACGCTCATCTGTATACAAAAGACTCTCTTAAACAGCTCACTGCCATCAACTACTGTATGATCCACAATAAATGCAGAGCTACCAGTTTCAAAAATGCGTTTATTACTCCAGATTTTCTTGGAGGTCAAAAATGTTGTTTCCTTTGGAATTTGTTTGTTTAATAATCCTAATAATAATACAAAGTTTTGCTCTCATGAATCAGTACTGAGCCTTTTTACTTAATACACAATGTGTTATCTTGCAAAATTTATGAGAATACCTCCCCCCCCAAAAGGTTGCTTTTGCAATGTCATGCTGAATTGATTATATATATATATATATATATATATATATATATATATATATATATATATATATATATATATATATATATATAAAATATAATATAATTGTATGACAGCAACACATCTAAAAGCAGTGCATACACAGATGGTCCAATGTACTCATTCTAAAATCTATTTAGTTATTTTTTTAATATTAAATAACATTTATTTGAGAAATCACAGAGCTTTGTCAGTATTTTCTTTTCTTTCATCAATGGCTCTGTTGTTACACGGCATATGATGATTTTAATTAATTTAACGTGGCATATTCAAGGTTTAATGGGGATGTTTCTGTGAGATAAAACTTATAACCACATATGAATATCCAATATGTGCATTTCTAACATTAGTAATTAATGAATAGACTGTTATTGAGGATATAATCAAAAAAGTATCTTAGTAGGACCTCGAAGCTTACATGTTCATCCACTCGCTGTGCTGGTTTATTTTTTGACTTGTAACTGTTGAATAGATTTAATTGATGTTACGCCGTTCTATAAACGGGCGAGAATCTCAGCAGCTGTAAATGGAGTTGCCATGCAAGCCTTTGAGGCTTAATTGTTTGTTGATTGGATTAACATTAACTCCCGGGACCATCTGGGAGGCTTCGGTCGGACCGTCGAGGCTCTGAGAATTCTGGCTCTTTCTCGTCTGATGATTAGCGGTTTTGCTCCATGTTTCCCAAATGGAATCGTGTCTTCTGAAGCGGAAATTAGCTGGATACATCCTCGCTGTGGCATATCGAACTAATGCCTGCTGATTAGGGAGGAGATATAATCATCTTTTGCTGGCAAATGGTGGAAAGCAAGAGTTGGGACTGGGAAAGTAGGATCTAGTCAATTGACGATTAAACAGAAAATGTAATCGAACTTTACATTTAGTGTAATAATAAAGATGGGTTACAATGGTTGACAAGTTGTCCAACAACTGACTTGTTTCTTAGCGAGGTCAACTAGTTTATCTATATTTTTCCTTTTCCTTAAGTCATTTGTGTTAAACTGCATCCAACAACTGTCTAGTTGATTAATGAGGTTGACTAGTTTATTTTATCGATGTTATTTTTTAAATGCATCTAAAATTCAAATAGATTTAAGTGGGGTTTTTTTCATATCTTTTTTTTTTTTTGTCAGTGAAGTCAACTAGTTTATCTACATTTGTAATTTTTTCTGCACATATTGGACATTTTGCTGTTAAAAACCAGCCTAATGTTTAAGACTTGCGCAAGCAGATTGTTTAATTAAGGCGATTAATTAAATTGTACGTGTTTGTGTTTGAGATATCAAAAAAGATCATTAATTAGCCTGTTAAATTAAATAAACACTGGAGTATGTACGCAGCTGATTTTTCCTTAGTGATCGCTCATTATAGACTGTTAAACTGATTAACTATGATCATGAGTGTCCATTAATTAGAAAACTAATGAAGCTGAGGCACTGCTCATTAATTGTGTTTTTGTCATTATATCAGATTTCGCTACATGCAGCAGAGTGGAGACAAATCAATATGTATTTGAAATGATCTCTTAATTGAGAAAAAGACCAAATATAAAAAAGTAACTGTTAAGTTACTTTTTGAGGTTCAGAAGTCTAAAACAAAAAGGGTTTATTTTGCATTGTTTTATAACATATATTTAATTTGTAAGCGTACAAATTTGAGTGAACATTTTCATTGAAAACTGTTTTGCTTTGGCTTTAATGTCGGCAGAGCATCTTTTTCTTCAATAGAAACAAGTGAATTTAACCTTTTGACTTTTCCGGTCAACATTGTTGTTCTGCCGAAATTCTGCCGAATCATGAATATGTCTGCCTAATAACTGTTTATTTATGACTTATTTAAAAAAAAAGATCTATGTTAAAACAATAAAAATAATATTGATAAAGTCCATTTAGTTTTTCATTTAGTCTGACAGTCATTCAGAGCTATTCATGGCTCCACCGCAGGGATTTCCAGTACTAGGCAAATGTGTTCAAATGAACCAGTGTTTGTTTTTACATTCCCAGCAGTTGATCCGAATCTTTCTAAGTAATAACACTCAACTACGGTTTCCTTGGAATGTATACACATACAAAACTTAGTATATCTGCGGTTTATTACCCTAGAAAACCTCTATGCCGGATACCTGGTCAGGGTTACATGAAACTTTAAAGTGGGTAGAGTAACAACATGGGCCATAGATATGGCCATACATTGTACCCAAAAAAAACTAGCATGTTATTACACACAAGTGTTATGGCATGCAATACTTTTTCCAGTACCTTGAACACGGGGACAAATACTCAATGTATTTGGGGGTTGAGAAGAGGGTATTTATGCACTACATTTGTGTGAATATGATTTCAAATGGCAGGAAATTGGAGCATAAAATCTTATTCTAATGTAAATGAACATAAATCTAAATGTTTGACTACAAAAAAAAGTCTTCCCATACCTCCCATTATGGACATAAAATCAATAATAATCTAGGCAGGTGGAGCTGGGGAGGTGGAGGGGTTCAGAGGAACGCTGATAGCACTGCAGGACTAACTTACAGCAAACACTGAACCAGACTATTTAAATGTTCAGCAATCAATCTCATTGGCTGCAGGATCAGCAGAGGCCAATCAGCTTGTGCCATGTGGTAATGATGTGATCGTTTGCAGATTCAACGCTATCTCACGACCAATTCGTCCGAATTTGACGAGTGATTAAAAGATGGCTAATTCGTAACAATTCGTACGACCTCACTCGTACGAATTTGTACGATTTGTCTAAACCCACGTGATGGGTAGGTTTAGGGGCGGGGTCAGGGGTAGGTCATTCGTACGAATTCATACGAATTGGGCAACTCATCAAAATGTACGATTTAGCAAAAATCGTACTAATTCGTACGAGTGAGGTCGTACGAATTGTTACGAATTAGCCATCTTTTAATCACTCGTCAAATTCGGACGAATTGGTCGTGAGATCGGGTTGGCAGATTGCATGGAAATGACCTATATATATATATATAGGACCAATAGGGCTTGGTATTGCAAAATGACTGTATATGGACTGTATTTCCCAATTGATAATTGTGGATATAGGGTTTAATCATAGTTAAATTGTGAGGGGAACAATAGTGTAATCTGCCTGGGGTCAATGCAGTGTCCACATCCTAACCAAATATAAATAAAGCGGACATGAAGACTGCATTTGAGTTAATAACAGATGGGTTCTGTGAACAATATTAACATTAATTAGATTTAACAGGGAACAATGACCGTGTTTACAGTCCCAGATTGCTGTTAATTCGAATTCAGTTCCAATTGCAGACTCAAAACGTATTGTTTATATGTAACTTAAACACTGCGATTCAATGGAAATCTTTGTTTACATGTGCATCAGATGTATTCTGTGCAAAGACTGGAACGTAGTGTCAATGTTATTACGTTTTTAGCCTCAATTAGACTTCACTGGATTAGAGTACGGAGCAAAGACTTCTGGGAAAGAGTTGACCTACACTATGCCTGTACGTTTTTGTGAAGATTGTGAAGGTAGATTCAACGCATTCGGTTTAACACATTCGCAAAACTACTATAAATTGGGTTAAGGTAATTCAGATATTTCTTTTTTTCCCGAATGAAGTGTTTGTGAAAGCTTTTCTTTCCAGCTGAGCTATTAGTTAAATTAGGATGTAAACTTAGAAATAAACCTGAATTGGTCAGTACGTATTCTATATGATTAATTTCAACTGTATTTCTTTTAACTAATTATTTATTTATTGAACTGACTTTTCTATCCAAACTGGTATTTTAACTGTAATTGTTCACCATAACAGACGATTATATTACTTTTGGATTTTTTTTTGGGAAAAGCCTCTCAAAACACACTTTTATCCTCCATAGTTTACATAATACCGGCTGGAGGTCTGAAACTGCCTTACAAAAGGTTTATAAACATGAATCTAATATTGAAAAGACAAAAAGAATGGGCAGTTCGTTTGTATATTTCTTGTCTGCCAATGAAAATAATTATGTGTAATTGTATGTTTCTTTATATTAACATATTCAACTCTTGCTTCAACTGAAGTTAATTCTTTTTAAAGCCGTTTAGAAACAGTACGGTTATCTAAGGTCAGGGCCGTTTGTAAATCCAGAAGACTCTCAGCAGTGCGAATGTTTCCAGGATTGCCTCAGCTCTGAGGTAAACAACCCTCGACTTTTACTTTCACAGCAGGACGCACAAACCACAAAAAAGGCTTAAGAATGTGAATCCATTTCATTCTTTTTCATCAGTCAGTTCTTCACTCCCTCTCGGAGTCCTGCCTATATAATATCTGCCCTAATACCTCAGATGTGAATCCAAACAATATATGGTATAAACTCATTTACAGTCAGTTTATTTGTAGTCATTTCAGTTGTTTATGTGCAGGCAATGCGTATGTAATACTGATGAGCTTTTGTTTAAGCCCGAGTCAAGAGGAAAGATGAAATCTGGCATATGATGTATAGTTACAGAGCATGTTAAAAAGGAACTTTGTGCTTCTTTATTGGTTTAATCGTGTGATTAGAGAGCCACGAGGGCTTTTACCATATTTCAAGTGGAGTGTATAAACACATATTTGACATTTTGAGTGATAATGTCTAGGCATGTTCAAACCAAGGATGATACCTATAGCGATAAAGATTTGGTTTTAAAAATCGGTCTAAATTTTAAACGATAGCAGAGTTCACAGCACAACTATAATGATAACGGCACAGAGGAAGAATATCGTTGGAATCACTTCACTTTCTTTTTTTCTCCGGGAAATGAACGATAAATACATTGACAGAATCCATCCTGGTTTAAAGAGCTCGAGCATTTAAAGTGGCAGATGACAAAACTGGAATAAAGGTCCTTAAATAAAAATTTAAAAAACAATGTTTCTCTGTATTCGTATTTCTATTCCTTTTATTTTTGTCTTAGGCATGGTCACATTAGCGACATTTTGGCTAAATTTCACAGACAAAGAAGTCACAAACCAATCAGCTTTCTTTAGTCAAAGTGGCGATTCCACTGGAAATCTTTTTCTCTCATGCGAAGTTACTGATGCACGTACTGATAAATCTCCAACTTAAAAGTTGAATAAAGGTATCTGTCATCTGTCAATTCATCAACGTAAACTTTATATTTAATCTGAATCCTTTATACGTAATCTTTTCATATATATATATATATATATATATATATATATAATATTTTCTCATTTATAATAAGTCATAAGAAATTACAGAAATTTCGTATAACTTTTAATAAACTCAAATCTACACATGTAAAGGTTTTATTTGTTCATTTTGCACTTCAGCAAATTTCTATATTTGTATTGCCTGAATGTGGATGTCTATTGAAGTAATACGCTAGTTTTTTTAAAGAAGAGCAACTATTAACAAAACTTTCTCCATCTAATCTGTAACGATCTTAGAAATATGAGGTGCCTTTAAAAATGCCAATCAGACTGGAGCTTCCAGCGCAAGCTGCGCTTTCCAGGTTTGTGTGCAGGCATATTTTAGTTTATCAATTTGTGGCATTATTATGACAAAAACAAAACACGTTATATAACAGTTTATTTCCGTTCCCTTAATTCGATTAGCCATGCCTTGTTCCAAGATTGCTGATATTTCCAGAACAGAGCAATACGTGAGTTGCATATTTATACGGTCCTAATTTTTAAGTAGTCTTTTGTCTTTATAGATTCTTTGAGAAATGGGTGTGTTATCATTTTGACTGTAAACACCCTCCGAGCGTGCATTATAAACAGGAGTGAGCACATATCCGCCAACCTACGGTGACTTTGGAGAGAGTCTGGAAGACATTAGCGTTTGCACGGCCCTTGAAAGACATCTGAAAACCCCTTTGTTTATGGGAAACAAAATCTGGCTTGATTTTAACATCACCGTATCAGTTTACCTCCCCTGCCTCTTGAGTTCAGATTTCTCAAGTAAACCTGACACACACACACACACACACACACACACACACACATACACACACACACACACACACAGCCCATTAGTATTACATCTGACTCACACTTTGCACTTACCTGTTTATGTGGAGTTTCTGGTGTGTATCTACATAAACAGCTGCCATGGATTTCACTGGCGTCCATGCATACACTGTTCCTGGATAATGTTGCTGTGGCATCGTAAAATAAGACAGACTAAGAAAAAACAAAGGTACTTTGGACAGTAAAGGCTTGATCTCAGAAACTAGTGAAACAGTTTAATGTCTACATCCAAAAATGATGCCATATTTTTAGTGACGCCCGCCCGAGCTTTGTTAAAAGGGTTTGTTCTCGCGTGGCAAGTACGGTTGAGCTTGTTTGTGTGAATAAAAACCTACATAAGTAAATAATTAGACGTGAAATAATATATATATATATATATATATATATATATATATATATATATATATACACATATACACACACACACACACACACACACACACACAGTCAAACCAAAGTTTATTCAGACACCTTCAACATTTCTCATATTATCACAGTTTATCCGCTATAGTTTAGAAAATGGTAATACAATATGACAAGAACTCAGAGTTATATTTCACTGGTTTGTCCGTCCTTATGTTAGTCTGTCACAAATAAATCAGGTTGAATATCTGTCAGCTGTTAAACATACGTACACGATTAGATAATACCAATTTAGCTCAAGCATTGCCAAGCAATGCTTCATTTTGTTCAGTATGTGGTGTAAAAAGGTCATACTAGCAATTAAAGAAAAAAAAAACACTTAAGCAAAACATGGTCAGGTCAAAGCGTCTGAATAATTTTTGGTCCCAAATCTTTATAAATGTAACAGGTAGTCACTGTATGAAGAATTTGTGGGTATAATATGTCACAGTTTACTTTCTTTTGCTATCCTCACGTACATAAATGAACTATAGTGTCCTGTACCCACTAATAATACAATATCACGTGTATATAATATATGTGGTGATGGCGCAGTGGATAAGACACATGCCTTTGGTGTGAGAGACCCGGGTTCGAATCCACTGTGAGACACCAATGTGTCCCTGAGCAAGACACTTAACCCCTAGTTGCTCCAGAGGCGTGCGACCTCTGAAATATAGCAATTGTAAGTCGCTTTGGATAAAAGCGTCAGCTAAATGTAAATATCAAAAATTATATCTGGTGTCTGAATAATTTTTGGATTGAGATTTGAGTAGTTTGACTGTATATATATATATATATATGTATATTTACACAGGCTATATCTCGAGATTTCTAACGATAAACTGTGGTTTCCTGATATTTTATCATATTTGTGTAGCTTCTTTAAATTGTGATTGCCAATTTTGGCCCAGGGCTAATGTTTGAGCAAAGAAAACAAACAAAATATCATGCTAGCTTAAACATTTCCGAGGAGAACCTAAAACAAAAATCAGGAGAAGTATAAACTGTCAGAGAGATGGGCTAAAGAGAAAACTCCCTAGACAGTTGAACATATTTACCGCCATCAAACACAGTCTGTTCAGCTTCATCTGGCCTGTTCTCACAAGCTGAAAATTGAGACTTCATGACGCTGCACATTGTCCTCTAGAACTGAATGGACAGGGGATAACGTCATTTCAAAATAAACAATTTCGGGAAGGTTTACGTGGCCTGCCGGCAAAATGCAGGAAGAGCGTTTTTTCAGTGTCAAATTTTTAAACAGATTCCACAATAGTGTGAATATTGTGAATAAATCATCAAGTCTCTTAGTACTACATGACTTGGAGATCTTTGGAGAAATCAACCAGGTGTCTAAAGATTCAGGAGTTATACAGCAGGAAAACGACAAAGTAAAAACCTCAATCCTTTTCTTTGTTCCTTTCATAGACATTTCAAGTTCAAGTCTTTTACATACATTTGAAAACGCATGTGCATTATATTCACACACAAAGCTATTGTATGACTTTAGAAGAATATAATACTTCTTTTATTGCGGCCTCTGTTGTGATTTTGTATGGCAATCTCTTTCTGTATTCCACAGAAGAAAGAAAGCCATATAGGTTTAAAACGACATGAAGTTTTGAAGTAAACGATGACATAACTCTCATTCTCGGAGTGACCTAACTCTTTAAAGAGGAGACGCCGACACTAGATCAAGCACAAAAGATGTTGACTTTTCATTCAGACACCTTTAAAGTGAGTGCACAACATATTGTGTCATAAAAACTTCTATTAGCTCTATACGGACAGGGTTCTTTTACAGTTAATGCATTTTTTATGTGCATGTGTGCATCTGTGTTGTGCTTATAACCTCATTTTATTACCTATAAATGCAAGAATGATGTCAGTGGTTAGACTTTACTGGCTATCACTCACAAAGTACCTAAATGCAAACCAGCCCTGTGAATATACTGCGTGTCATGTGATGGTAACCGTTTGTACGTCTTTACTATTCCTATAAGTACAAAGAGAGCACTGGATATGTAGGACACTGAATAAACAGATTAAAATGAAATCCAGAAATACAATTTCCACCAAATAAACAAATGAAAAATTACAATAACTTGTTTTATTACTGTAGCGGTTTTGTTATTCTTTTTCATTTCTTTGGACAAGGTTTGTGAACATGTCAGAGTTAGAGACTCACTGAAATGTATTCACGGTCATTGTAAATCATACTTGCTGGAGGAAACAAGAGAGGAAACGCCTCTTTGAACTTGATTCAAAGCAAACAATTATTTAATAATTGAATGCATTTATTAAGACTAACAGGTGTGATGGTCAAATGAAATGCCATGGTAACTGATATGAGCGGGAAAAGTGGAAAAGACAACAGGAATGTAATAAAAGCACCTAAAAGTTCCTAAAAAATTAAGCTAAACAAAATATATGTGACACTTACGATGCTTGTGTGGCATTCAGTTTATGGGTTAAATAGAGTTTGTGCACAACTCCTATTGCCAAGGCCAATGAACAGATTAATGTCTATATGCTGAACAAAGCCAAGCTACAATCACATTATCTCCGTTAATCTGACTAAAGCGTTCATATTGCATAAAAAACACGAGTTGTTATGTATGTATGGACGGACGGATGGACGGATGGATGGATGGATGAGAGGTTTCTGTCCCTCTATTAATCCAAAAAGGTTATATAAAGGCATTGTAAAATGAATCCTACATTACATCTGTTCATCATATAAAGCACCAGTGTCTCTTCAAAAGACTTGGATTAAACCATACAATTCATATGGATTTGTTTTATGATGCTTGGATCTTTTATCTTTTGGGTACATGGACCTCCAATTGAAAGACAGAAACCTCTTAGGTTTCATTAAAAATATCTTAATGTGTTTAATCAAGAAAAAAAATATTTTTTCATTTCAGTAAATGCTCTTTTTGTTATTCCAATTCAAATTCAAATTCAACTTTCTATTGGGTGTGGCCGACTAAAAACATATTTTGCAGAACCTTGGTTGGAACATTCACATTGCGAAACTGCATTTCTGACACTGTTAGTACTTCCTTAGAGGCTGAGATTTATCACAAAGGCAATTAATTGCCCATCACTAAGTGATCTAAGAATGACGATTTTGCATTAGAACATAGGAAATGTTTTACAACCCCTGAAATTTGTCTCAGCTGGGACCTTTGTGGCCGTACAGTGTGCACTCTGCTTAAGTGTTCAAGACGGTGTGTGCTTAGGGGCCATTTACAGGTAGCAGCCACTTCCCTTGCTCTAGAGTCTCACTAATATTGGTCAAATGGCCCACAAAGGGCTCACTTCCTGTGTGCTTGTTGTGGAAGTGATTAGAAAGGGATTTGAGGTAGAAGTAGGTTGTTATCACACACTTGATGAATCACTCTCCGCTGGCAAAGGCTGGCCAAATCTATAAACTCCAGGTGTTTCTGTTGAAACTCTTTAGTATAGAAACATTCAGTCTCTTTTCCATTAGAGAGATTGTGTTCTGTCTACCCCACTGAGAACGAGTGGCTTCTGTTATTTTATGAATTAAGCTTTTTGACAGCTATGTCACCATGTATGTTACTCTAAATTATCCTCTACAAAGTTATTTTCATTGGGTGACCTGTTGACATTGCTCTGCTTTATTTTTCCAGTTATTTAGGGATTTCAAAGGACAACATATCACTCTGTTAACCATGGCTTGTATGACTGTCCCATAAAAATGTTATTGATAATAAAGATGGTTATGTGTTTTGCAAATCTCATCGGGAGCCAGTAGTAATGCTGTCACTTTGTATTTAGTGGTGGCATTTATAGAACGCCATCCAGGAGTACATCGTTCAACCATATACTCGCACCTTCATTGTTCTATCTTCCCTAAACACACATTGTTCTACCCTATACACACTCTCAGGCTACGCCTACATTAATCCGGATACATTTGAAAATTATGTTTTGGTTTCAAAACGCTCTCTGTCCACACTAGCGTTTTCCAAAAGTTTCACATTCACACTGAAATGTCAGAAAACGCCAAATTAACCTTATTGTTCAGGTGAAAAACCTTGTAGAAGCTCACTGAGATGATACAGACGGAATAGACATAATAAAGTGATCATGCTAATCTTCTATCAGGATCATTTTATTTAGCAAAAGATCTCACCATTCACTGATGCGTCCAGGCCGCACTCAATCACCATTATATGTTTGGTCTAAATCACAACTGCTCTCATGTTTGGCTCATATTTAAATCTTTGCAGGACTGTGATAGGAAGAGTGTACTAACATATCTTTAGTAACAGAATGAAAGTGAATAGCACATAACAGGCACAATATGCGTCACATGACTAAAAACGCATCACTGCTTTCGAATGCCTCAGTTTTTGCAATCCACACTACAACGCGAAAATGGCATTTCCAAATGAATCCACTTGGGAGTGTGTTTTCAAAAAGCTCTGTCTTTGTTGACAAAAACAGCGTCTCAGTGTTGACGGAAGGCCAAAACGGAGAGAAAAAATGTGTTTTCAAACAAAAACATATTAGTGTGGACAAGGCCTCAAGTAAGATTTTTAAAAGTTTAAAACTAAAGTATTACACACTCACAAAGCATGCAAAACATCTGGGCTTGTGTTTCATTATTAAATTTATATGTTTTGAGGAATGGTGTCCAATGTTTTCATTTTTCACAGGCTCAACCCAAGGAAACGTTCATTTATCCATCTGAGTCACATCCCGAGCAATTGAGAGTTGTTGGGGAAAAAGACAGCTGGATTTAGTGAGAATTTGTGACAAAAAATGTGCACAATGGAATGATATTTCCATAGCATGCCAACCTCAACTTTAAAAAGGCTCCAACCTCAACTGGTATTTAACATGACATGCACACATGCCAGTTATATCTGAAATGGGTCAAAAATGGCTCATTTTCTAAGATAACAGTATCCTGGTCCACCACAAGCCACAGAAAAGCCAAATACATTGAGACATCTGAGTCTCCACAAGTTAAATGCAATTTGTCAAAGAATTTAGGAAAAAGCCCACTATTGTTTCAAAACCTGCCATAATAAAGCCAATTATCACATTGATTTATTTTGTCAAGACAGCTACAGTATAGTAGACTACAGCAGGAATTGAGATTAAAATGACAAAAGTATATTATCCTGTATAACTGACGGATGAATGCGTCAACTAGGTGTCACTCTAATGTGTGCAGCTTCTGAATTGCCAAAATATGATGATTTGGAAAATAGGCAGAAATTATAGGCATATCATTTTTATTAAACACAACATACATGTTTCCCATGCTAGCTTAAAGGTGCTCTTTCACTATTGGGGTACCACAGGGATCAGTCCTTGGACCCCTAGACATCTCCATTTACACCATTAAGTCACTCAGAACAGTCATACAAGCATACCGCTTCTTTTACAACTACTGTGCAGAGGATACTCAACCATACATCTTTATTTCCCCTGTCTGCCACACGTCCACAATCGTATGAGGGATCTTTGTATAACTCTTGGACACATTTGAACTGGATATGTCATTACCACAAGTTCCTGAGCTCCGACTCCCACCATCCAATACCTCCTCTTTCCTTCTTGTTTTAGTCAAAAGGTCAATGTCTCAAAGTGAGTTAAAACGCTTGATGTCATTTCTCTTTTGTGGACCACATTATGAAAACTTCCAGGTACTGCTTCATGCCACATCACATGAAGAAAATAAGACCTTTCCTCCACAACTCCTCAGTCAGGTCTCGTAATTTCATGGCTAGGCTACTGAGACTTCCTCCTTGCCATACTACCACATTTACTATGTCCCTTTTGATCGCAGGTAATGAATGCAAAACCTGATCTCACTCATAAAAACGAAATTTATTGAGGTGTATTCAAATATATGAGACACGTTCTTTGACTAATAAAACCAGTGATATTTGCAATATATCGTGATGTGTTAAAAAAAAAAAAAAAAAGGTACAGCCACATTCAGTGACTACTAGGAACCAAAAGTCTCTAGGGCATGTAATGTATGAACAATGTTTTTCTACCAGTGAGTTGTACCTTTTAGCAGTTTTAAATGTGATACAACACCTTTTCACTGAAGTTTTGAATCAGTCTCCCAGGGGAGACTATTTTACTATTTTTTTTCCCCCCATTCGTTTTATGGGCTATCCTGTTTTTTAACCAAGCCACCAATGATTTAGGTGACACGCTTGAAGTAAAAGTTCTCCGGGCCAGAAATCAGCTCAGGCTTTTATTGTGGTAGCACTTATAAAGTAATAATATAAAGAAATAAATGAAGTTGAGAGTTAAACGTTTGCTGGACCTGTTGATACCCTTTAGGCATTTTGAACTGCACATTTTTCATGCATGGCTACACAGCTGGTCAAAAGTCACATTTCCTTGCCAATGGCCTCATCCAGAGCAATTTGCAAAATTAATAAGGATTGGTGTGGAAGAAAGAGGCGAGAAGGGTGAGAATTTATTGTAGGCAAGGTGACCTGGTTCCAAAATGTTCCTGGAGTGGTTTTTAAGTGGCACACGTCATACAAATATACAATTTCAAAACGAGCGCGACATAAGGTTACAACATATTTAAGTAGTCGTAACTAGCTTTCACTGATGGTAGTTCCTATCCTTTCAACTTTTTTTTTTTTTTGCAGTGCACTCCAAAAACAAGTGAACGGCTTTGTTGTCTACGCGCCCTTAATAAAACAGAACGTTATGAGTGACTGGTATGGAAGTCTTTACATATGCAGCATCTTTGTGCGCTATACAAAAAGTGCCTAACTCTATTGATTTCAACAGAGTTTGATGTTAGCATCTTGCTAAGCTAACAATACATAGCCTAGCACTTACACATATTGGGTAAAATTCTCAATTTCTAATTAGACGGATGTTTTTTTTAATCAGTATTCAATTATTTCGTCCACCATTTTGGGTGTTTTTTTTTTTTTTTTTTTTTTTTTTTTTTTTGCAATCCATGATGGGAAGGATTTAGTTTTTCACAAACGATACAGGCATTAGAATCTGGAATTAAACACATTTTGAAGGAGAAAGACTAAAATGGGATATTCTGGTGAAACATTCTACAATAATCTTTGATTTATTTACAACTTTGAATTAATTATTTTTAGTGCTGGGCAAGTTAACGCGTTATTATCGCGTTAACGCATTTATTAATTAATGCCGACAATTTTTTTATCGCGCGTTAACGCAGAGGTTTTTTTTATTATTATTTTGAAAGTCCGTTGCTCACTGCCTCTGAATACACATAGGCCTACAGTCAAACCATGATCACAGGAGGGGTGGGATGTTGGTCAGCCAGCAAATAACCCACCCAAACAAGCAGTGGAGAGGCTTTGGCAGGTTCTCTCAGGTGAAAAGAAAGGGAGACAGCGCTCCGTGAGTGAATGACAGGCGCTCTATGTATAGTAACCATGGCACCGGCTTCTGTGCGCTACGCAGCTGTAGCCTTTTTAACTTAAATTAAAATTATACATAACTTTACCTGATAGGCCTGCGTTTAGTTTAGCGGGGATGCTCTGCCATGTGAATTCCCTCCTGTTGATGTCCTGATAACTATTTAGATTCTGGAAACTCACAAACAGCGAGCCGAGGATCAGTCTCTCTTCCAATGATTTGTGCTGCGCGTCGTGTACAAAAAAGTTAGACAATTCAACTTCGGCAACGCGCGGGCGCGTGCGTGAGGCGAGCATGACAGCAACAGTTTCACAGGAACGCACCCGCTTGTCGCTGCACCTGTGCTCGACCACTTCACCTCACTCTAGGCTGATTTATACTTCTGCGTCGGACTTACGCCGGAGCCTCTACGCTATAGACAACGCGTTGGTTTTCATTTATATATCTGCGTCGTTGTCCGCGTTGACGCGCAATTACACATGAGGGAGAGTGTGAAACCCGGGGAGCGGTTCTAGCAATCACAGCGCTTGCGGTACGCGTAGAATTGACGTTACATTTTTGGAGAGATGCACGTCAGGGTACGCGCGCTACACAGCTACGGCGTGAGTTCGATGCAGAAGTATAAATTGGGCTTTTACCTCTGTTTAATGTAATCTTACGTGGGAAACCATGGCATGCCATGACCAAACCTAAGCTGCTATCAGAGAAGTAACGTTGGTCGACTTATATCTGTAGTAGTGATCATGACCCTTTGACTACATAGACTGTTTCTGCTGCTCCCTGATACAAGATACCTGTTCAGAAAAAAGAAAAAAAAAGAAAACTGGACTCGTTTTAACAAGCTAGATAAAAGGTAATGCCCTGGCAGTGGCAAATAGCTTTGTTTAAATATTTGATTTGATTACATTAATGTTTAAGTTGAGATTTACAAGAAATATTTTATTGATACTGTGTAAAGGGAATACTGCTGGTATAAAAGCACCTTATTTGTTTAAAGTTTTTGCAAACCACATGTTATTGCACTTTTGTAGCAGTACATTTAAATCAAAAGTGCGCAATACACTACTAGAATTCATTATTCAATTTTGCGCGTAACAATGCGATTAATCGCGATAAAATCATGCGATTAATCACGATTAAATTTTTTAATCGTTGCCCAGCACTAATTATTTTATATTTTTACAGTGTATGATGCCTTAAAACGCTTCCTACGTAGGCAGCTCCCTAGGATAACAGCTTTATTTTTTAACATTAAGGTTGAATGAAAAAAATAACACGGGGTCTATCAAATTTCAGCATTGCATCGTGCCGAGTATGTTGTACATGTTTTATAAGATTTATGTAAGCTTCTTTAACAAATTGGACATGCAGTAGAGTAATTTGTAGTAGGAACACAAGAGCAGCTGGAAGAATTAAATAGGTTCTCTGGCTTGTCTCCAAGCCATTTTTTACTGCCTGTTTTTCATTCGTAGTGTGCTTTGTCTAATGTTTAATGACGCTTTGGATTTTTACTGATCTCTCGTTTTCCTCTACAGTCTAACGAGGGTGAGAGAGAGGGAAATGGGGGTGATAAAAGTGGGTTGTCAAATTACATGTGCGGTTTAGAAGCGAGGTGTGTTTATCTGTGTGACTTTGTGCACAGCATTTTGTAAGCAATGGCTTTGCTTGAAAATTAGAGGTTAGACGAATGTTTACCATGGTGTTGGGGAAGCTTATTTTAGCTTTATATAATTTAGAATAGTTAAATTTAGAAAAATTTAAATTTCCCCAATAATAAAAAAAAAGACATTGGTTGTAGCCTTGGGGCCCAGATTGGTCAGTGTTATAATTTAAAGAAATTATTTAGTTATTTAGTTTTATTCATTCATTTACTTACTTTTTTGTAATGGCCCTGTCCACCCCTAGTAGTTTAAAAACGTTAAATAATACAAAAATGAATGATTGCTTGGGTAGAAGTTCTCAGATAACCATTATTTAGGATTTATTTTACATTTATTTAGGATTTTATGTCACTGTTTTTAAATTTACTGGGTGTTGGGGCAAGTTTCATGCTGCTATGAATATATTTAAGAGCACTTCAAGCACCTCAAACAAGCTCCATTGAGTCTATTTTGGAAAAGAATATGAAAGGAAACAGCCCGACCATGACAAATCAGGTGTTTTAAATTTTACATCAGCTGATGGCGTTTTGTGCTGTGATTTCCTCCTAAAGTCAGACAATATAATGAACATGAGAAATTTATGTGGCGAGATGAAAATGGAAGGAATTTGCCCACTTTCACAAAAATGAGCACTGAACAAATAATGTAATGCCTTGGTGCGGTATTAGTTGCAAGATGGATTTATTGTCATCACAGGCCATACTATGTTTTCATGTAATCCATCTAAGTGTAATAAGGCCATTACCCGAACACCTCTAATGTCCAGAGTGGAAGAAAGATCAAATACTGCTTAAAAGAAACAGCCATTCAAACACAATCTCATGGCAATTCGTATATATTCTACATTTTGTTGAATTGGTGGCTAATTTGTATGAACGATTTTTTTCTTCTAAAAATCACACATTTCCATAGAAATCACATTATATAAATTCATACGAAGTCGCCACCTTGAAACAGAGAAAAAAAAATCAATTAGATCAGGGGCGCATTTCCCAAAAGCATCGTTGGAGCACTACAGTCACAAGTTCCGTTAAACTCTGTTGGTAACGACGGAACTTGCGACCATGGTTGTTTTTGGGAAACGCACCCCAGGTTGCCTCTTTCTAAAGGCCAATTAATGGAGACTAAATCAGGGCAGAAGCATTACCTGGTTAGTTTATACAAACTAGTCAATTCCCCACTTCACCACTACCTAACCCAACGCTATCTCAAAACCAATTAGTACGAATTCGGACGAGTGAGTAAAAGGTGGCTAATTCGCAGGACCTAACTCGATTTGTCTAAACCCCTAAGTGATGGGTAGGTTTAGAGGCGGGCTCAGGGGTAGGTCATGAATTTGGCAACCCTTAAAATGTGTATGATTTAGCAAAAATCGTATAAATTCGTACGAATTAGCTACCTCGTAAAATTCATAAGAATTGCCGTGAGATCAGGTTGCCCAAACCTGAGTCTGACTACTTTGGGTAACACCAATTTAAGGTTCTTATCAGATCAAGTCCTGTAGGTAATAACGGTACATCAAACTGGAAACAATTTGTATTTTCGTAGGCTGTGAACACAGTCATGGGGTTGTTTCAAGGTCTGACTGTCAGAAAGTGTCTTGCTCCTCTTGTATCTGGCAATGGCAATTCTGAAGAGCCCTTCTGTTAAGAATGGCTTTACAAATGGTGGTTTTTGATGCTGCCATCCTGCTTAGGGCTTTTTAGAAACCCGTTTGGATTGAATTGCAAATTAGGATTTTATTCAAGAGCACCTGGTTTTGTTTTTCATTTGTTGTAGAAGTACTGTCACTCATTTGAGTGCCTCATCACTTATGTAATGGTAAATGATCCCATTTTTTTTTTTTTTTACGATTACAGTAGGTGGGTTGGGGATCAAATTTCATTGTATTTTTTATTATATATCAGGTTATACATAAATGTTTTAATCCATTATTATTATTGTTACACTTAACTATACTATTATACCATTATAACTAAACTATAAATGCTAATAAACAGCCAACACTTTCAAAGCACATATAATGCCTTATTCTGCATGGCTATATTGTATATGCCTTAATCCTACCCAATACCTAAACTTAACAACTACCTTAACTATTAACAGGCAGTAATTAGGAGATTATTTAGGCAAAAGTCGTAGTTAACTCGTTCCCTGACAGCTTTTTTAAATTAATATTCAGATATTCAATGTTTGTATGAATATCTGAACATGCAACATATCAAAAGCAAGAATAAAGCCTTTGCTTTTAAAGGGATACTCCACCGTTTTTTTCCTATTAAACTATGTTATTCCCTTAACTAAGACAAGTTGATACATGCCTCTCTCATCTCAGTGTGTGCACTAAATCGCTTGCGGCGACACTTTGTTAGCACGTAGCTTAGCCCAGTTCATTCATTAGGATCTAAGCAGAGAAGCGACCAAACAACTCCACGTTTTCCCTATTTAAATACAGTTACACGAGTAGTGTAACCCGACTAAGAATGGTGACACAAAATAAAACGTGGCGCTTTTCTAAGCGTGTAAAATGGATAACTATAATGTATGGCGGAATACCATAGCAAGTGCTTGGGAGCACTTCGACTCGGCGCAGTAATATCATCATTCGTGAAACATCTTCTCCCCCTCTCCCTCTCCGGAGTGATGATATTACTGCGCCGAGTCCATTTATATGTGCCGAGTTGAAGTGCTCCCAAGCACTTTCTATGGTATTATAGTTATCCATTTTACACGCTTAGAAAAGCGCCACGTTTTATTTTGTGTCACCATACTTGGTCGCACGAAACGCACATTGAAATAAAATATGTGGAGGATTAGTGGCAATACATTGCTGTTCAATTGCGAGGAGTGACCCTCCTGTCTGCCCTCCACGGCAGTATGCGAGAGTGGACATTAATGAGCTGTGTGCTGGCACAGGAAGTTCCGGAACAATGACTTTAACAATTAAGAGAGATCAACTCTGATGCCCCACTGATCACACAGGAAAGGGCTGACTTTGATGGAACAATTTTTACCACGCAGCAGCCTTCATTCCCGCACACACTTAATCCATCTGTGTGTGTGCTCTGTAATCTCACACAGCCAATTATCTCAGCAGGCTTTGAATGTTTGCTTATGAGCTCCAGTAACTCTGCTCTGTATTGCCAAAGAGCTCTGCGCTTTCATTTGAACCCCTGAGCCACCATGATTTACCCACTTTACAATGTAAAGAAAAGAACGTTTCTCATTATGATGGCTTGACAAAGCCAACACACTGCTATTTATTTTGGTTTAGGGTTTTTTTCAGAATCCTTAACCCTTGACCAAAACTTCTGACTCTTCCTTGAGCTTTCAAACTACTACCAAACTTAACCCAGTACTTCAGGCTTTTCTGACTTGATGGGCTTTATTTTTCTTTCTAATTGATCGGTCTTACGGTTTTCCTGAAGGAACACACAAAAATCCCCCAAATCTCCTAGACTTCCATTAAATGTGTGTAACTCACCCTAGAGTTTTCAAGCTACATCTAGCAAACTTGGCAGTTCTTCCTTCCAAAGTCCATTTTCATATCAAAGTAAAAAATAATTAAAGCTGCTGTCCGTAACTTTAAGTTAAAAATAATCCAAATTAATTATTTAAAAAAAAAAACATCTTCAGCCATAGTTCAAAACTATCTGCTTGCCATAGCTAGATTCAAAACGGTTAGCTTGTAATAATGATTTTAATTCCAGTGGTACTGGTGGGTTTTCGCGGGAAATTCGAGCATGTCTTTGCGTCATTACGTCACACCCGTACACATAAAGAAGGAGTTTCGGCTAGCCGGCTATACTGCGCGTGACGAGATGTTTAGATGTATAGGCTTTTCTTGCAGCACTTTACATGATTAAACTTATGGCGGATCCAGAAAGATCCAGACAACAATCATCAGAGTCAACTGGAGATTAACCAGTTATAAAACCCGAAAGACTTTGTACTTCGGATTTAAGTTGGAAAGAGAAAGAAACCGTCTCATGCGAACACAAGGATACACATCGGCGGGGCTTTTGAAAGGTGCGTGAACTCCCGAGGGGGTTCGAAACGGAAGAAGAGACAGCTTTTTCTGCTGAACAAGTAAGACATTTCAATAGTTCAATCGTGTAACAGTGTGTTTTCTTAATTCACACAGTTATGGAGTTTCCTTTGTTGTGCCTTTCTCGTTTAGCTATTATGGAGAATATGAATTCTGAACTTACGCAGGTAATCATAAAACACATTAAATAACGTTAGTCACGCAATGCTGATGTTGTTAACATGAACAATTTGAGAACAAAGTAGGCTATGATTTGCACGGTTGCTGATAAATCGCACTGATTAAATCTAACGATCGCTTGTCATGTCCCCTTAGTTGATCAGAACAAAAATGGATGTTACTTACTTGTTCAGAAGACATTTTCCGGTGAAAATTCTTATGTTGGTCAAGCTTTCAAAAAGTGAATCTGTGATTCTGAATGACAGTATCCACACAGCAGCACTCGCCTCAAAACACTGTGTTCATCCGCGCTGTTTCATGCCGATTTACAACCCACGTAAAGATGATAATTCCGCGAATCACTGCAGTTACAGATTTCGAACAGAGATGGCGACAAAAAGGGAAAAAGCTACGGACTGCAGCTTTAAATACTTCAAACTTCAGACCGCCGTCCTGCGTTTCACTCATAGCCCAAAGATGCTGCGACGCGACTGATTCCATAACCTGCCAATAAACAAACAGTGCACAGTTCTGAGGACATCTTATCATCCAAATTAATTATATTCATTATCTTTAGGAATAAAGTTGTGTGTTTTATGCAAGGCATCAGGCATTTCAATCAGCGAAAAGACAGACGTGACCCTCGTTTAGGTGACTCATATTGCGTCCCAGTATGTTGTTTTGCATTAAATAAAATGATTTAAAGCACAGTAATTATTTTATAGATAAAATAAAACATACACACACCTGAAGTTCACAGAGGAAATGCACCAATTCTGCACCGCTGAGAAGAGAAGAAGAGAACTGTTCTGGAGACCGGAGAGAGTTCAAACAGCGCGCGCTCACTCAACCTCGAGTCGTCGTCACGTCAGAGGGTGGGGGAGGGGTGCATTGAGTAAACTTACTCAATTTCTTAAGAGTGTGTTAAATATATTAATAATATATCTTGAAACAGATCAGTTTAATTCTCCATTCTCAAATATTTTGATAGAAATTTCACAAATATATTAAGTGTATTATAAATATATAATTGGTTGGTCAAATACTAAATTATTTTAGTGAAAAAAAAGTAAAAAATATCTGTAAATTTTAGACAAAATTAACTTTTGGATTTTATTCAATTATTTTGGTATGTTTAACTCAAACAATCAAGTAAATGATATTCAGAGATATTATTAAGTTAATAAAGTTAATTATTACTGTGGTATTTACTAAGCCACTGAATTATTTTTTAGAGTATATTTGCTTCTACCAACTGTGACTTTATATTGCATAATTGCGACTTTCTCACATTATGACTTAATTTCTTGTTTTATTATTATTATTATTATTATTAGTATTATCATTATTATTATTAGTAGTAGTAGTATGTTTTAAGTGGTTAGACTTTTTAAAAAATATTTTCTTCTAATCAAAAATCCTAAAATATTCCCACAGCAGGACGATGTTGTCATTCCTGTTTTACAGTGCTAAATATTGGTTAAGTTTACATGAAATGAAATTACATTATACTTATTAAAACTTCCTTTTTATACTTTACTGTTACAGCAGTTTCAATAGTCGGATCTCAAAAGTCCTAATTTTGACAGACGAGATCTGCTATTTGTCTCTTCAGCGTCAGCGTGTAATAATAGCAATTACAAAGTCTTTTTGTAAATATTATGAGTAAATGCTTGGGAGGCATATTACATTCCATATTCTGAGTAAATGCTTGGGAGGTTTTCCGATGTAATGTAGTTTTCTCTGTTTCTAGAACATGACTGTCAAAAAGCTTTAATTTATTTGCCTCTCTTTTGGTGGGAAGCTCTAATGAAGAACACAGACCGTGAGGTATGATGATGAAAATTCTAGCAAATTCCATTAGGATGTTCGAGGTGAGATTCAACCTTCCCAGACCTACAGAGATTGACCAGTTTACTACCACCAGCATAGATATCCACTGAAGCAAACCTGTAATTATAATGAAACGTGATAGGCATGGTGGATACATGGAGTAATGCATCCTAAAAGCCATTACCTTAACTACCAAGAGATCTGTCAAATATCTACAAAAACATGATTGATCTATTTTAATTTCAGGTAACGTCCAGTGTCGGGAAACTACGAATGTCAAATCAGCAGATATATACTGTAGTGCAAACCGACTTCCCTCCAGCCCTCACCATTGCTTTGCTATTGGAACCGCAGACCCCCTCCCTATCGGCAGCATTCGTTAAGCCAAATAACACACAGCAGATGCCCACGAACCCCAGCGCTGTAATGTAGTGAAAGCAGGAAACTGGGGGTAGTATTTTGGGTTCTCAACCGTGCCAGTTTTCTTTATTTTTCTGCAGCCTCTCCAGAGCTGTAGTGGCCTGCGATGGAGAGTCCCAGGGGCGCAGCAGTGTAATGGTAATACGGACCATCTGACAGCTGTCAAAACAGCCCTGTTAGTCAAGCAATGAGGCCTGTCAACCTGCTGAAAAACTAGTCTGCAGCCACTCAATTTCTCTCTCTCTTTCCCTAACTCCCACAAAACAGAGTCGGTTTCCTTCTTGGGTTGACCTTTCACACTCCGGCCGGGTCCATACAAAAACTTGTTCTGGTAAAACGCACGTCTCACAGCCCAAAGGCCTCAAAGCGGGAAGTGTTCATAAGAGCACTGAAAGAAGTCATTTTTCAGTCAGTATAAAGTATTAAAAATTTCTAAACATCTTTAGAACAACACGAATTCTCAAGAATTGAATTTTTTCCAAATTCAGAGAATACAAAGTGTGGGGTATTATATGGAATACATAAATTCTTAAATAGATGTGTTTTATTTTTCATAACTCATTAGAAATTATTATTCTTACATTATTTAAGATATGTAAGAAGTTGAACTTAAGATATGTAAGAATATGAAGTTCCTTCATTATTTTATATTTATATATTTATTTTATATGTTATGCTTTATTCCAAGATATGCTCTCAACAAATATCTAACAAAAACATCTAATGCAAAACTCTTGCATGATCATTCTTATTATTCAATGTTATTATTAAAATTCAAAGGTGAAAACTTTGAATTTTGAAACCTTTTTGTTTTCCATGACGAATAATCCAAAGTTAAGCTAGGTAATGCAAGTATGCCATATAGACTACAATACATTGTGTAAAGAGTCCTGGGATGCTAGATATATGAAATACAGTGCTTCAGTAAATATCTCCAGGAAATAGCAGCGTCAATGTAAGCGTGTTCTGTCTTTTCTCATGTCAAATTAAAAACATTCCTGTAATAATCCTTCCCTTCCTGATTATTAAACTTTTGGCTTGCACTGTCGACACCAGAAGGATATGCAATTGTTTCCATTGAAGAGCTCTTGGTTGCAATAGATCACAGGTGGACACTGAAGTGAACGCTACATTGTTACACATACACCTGGGTTTAATATAAAATGTATTATATTTCACTATATAATGGCTCAACTTGACTTTCGTTTGTAAAATGTTTTTTTATTTTTATACATTCATTTGGTTTGCATTCCTTTTTATTAGATTTTGTTGGGTTTAATTGATAGGAGAGAAACGACAGGAAATGATGTGGAATGTAATATGTCTGTCGACATTGAAACAAATGACACAATCAGAACCTCTCAAAGCATTTTTATGTTGAATATACTGTCTTGAGGATTGGGACCAATGAGATCTAACTGTGGCTAAGCAGAATAACGCCACATGTAACAGAGGCAAGCTAGTGAGAGCAGTGCATGTAAACCTCACTCCCCTGGCCTCAAGAGGCGCACTTGTGACTGAAACTGGAGGCTGCGGTCTTTAGCGTCCTGTTAGCGTGTCCACCTCCTATGCCAGAGACGCTGGTGCGAGTAGAAGCGAAGGGGTTACATACCCCGAATGGGAGTGAGTGTAACGGAGGCTAGCTAGCAAGAGTTGTACGAGTTAACCTCACTTCCTTGGCCTCAAGAGGTGCAGTAGCGACTAACCTTAGAGACTGCGGTCTTTAGTGTCCTTGTGAGCGCCCACCTCCCATATCTAAAACGTCAGTGGTGCAAGTAGAACTGGAGGGGTTATATTGGTGCTATGATCCCAGGTGGGAGTGAGGTTTAGGGGGGTGAGTGTAACTGAGGCCAGCTAGTAAGAGCTGTGCGAGTAAACCAGGGGTTACATTGGTGCCGTGACCCAGATGGGAGTGAGGTTTAGGGGGTGAGTGTAACTGGGGCCAGCTAGTAAGAGCTGTGCGAGTAAACCAGGGGTTACATTGGTGCCGTGACCCGGATGGGAGTGAGGTTTAGGGGGTGAGTGTAACTGGGGCCAGCTAGTAAGAGCTGTGCGAGTAAACCAGGGGTTACATTGGTGCCGTGACCCGGATGGGAGTGAGGTTTAGGGGGGTGAGTGTAACTGAGGACAGCTAGTAAGGGCTGTGCGAGTAAACCAGGGGTTATATTGGTGGCGTGACCCAGATGGGAGTGAGGTTTATGGGAGTGAGTGTAACTGAGGCCAATTAGTAAGAGCTGTGCGAGTAAACCAGGGGTTACATTGGTGCCGTGACCCAGATGGGAGTGAGGTTTAGGGTGTGAGTGTAACTGAGGCCAGCTAGTAAGAGCTGTGTGAGTTAACCAGGGGTTACATTGGTGCCATGACCCAGATGGGAGTGAGGTTTAGGGGAGTGAATGTAACAGAGGCCAGCTAGTAAGAGCTGTGCTAGTAAACCAGGGATTACATTGGTGCCGTGACCCGGATGGGAGTAAATCAGGGGAGTGAATGTAACTGAGGCCAGCTAGAAAGAGTATCAGTTTCAAATACAACTGCTGATGGAGTGAAGGCAAATTACAACTCTTTTGTAAAGTCATACAATGCTATCACGTTTCCTTTCCTTTTCCCAACTATGATGACTTTTTCTTCCTAAAACCATGAAAATGTGAAAAGGTTCCATTTATGGTAAGTTCGAGCAAAAACAGGTTAACATTATTACTTAGAATATGGTGTACATTGTTTGTATACTGCGGTTCATAAATCACGTGAATTCGGTTGGTGAAAACTCAATTTTGACATCTTGTGCTTTGCTTTTGAGTGTTAAAAATCACAGCTTTTCAGCCTGAGTGAAATTGGTGTGCTTGGACACATTGATGGCTATTTTCTGAATCCCATTTGGTAAGTTGTTACTTTTCATCCTAAATTGCCACTTTTCTACTACAGGGCACATTACCCAGTATAGGTCTGCAGTTACATTCAAGCACCTGATGTCCAGCAGAAAATAGGTCTCAATTTCACAAGGTAAGCTGCTGAGATGCAATGATATGTGGGAAGAAAGCAGGGTAAAAAAAAACAAAAAAAAAAAACATCCACATCAAATCATTACCTCAAGCTCAGCTGAGGGTGTTAACTCCACAAAAATACCTCGCATCCAGCAATAGTTTGGGGGAAATAACCTCAGTCTTAATTCTAGTAGTTTATTTTGGCAGAGATCAGAACAGCTGTGATGTCATTTGTTTGGAGGTCACTTGCGAGCCTGGTGTCAGGCTGTCATGTTTAAAGGTGAAAATAAGTCAGCCATCCAGAGAATACCGAGGGCAAGTTCAAGAGGCTTTAACTGCCACCAAATAGGAAAAGTTAAAAGCTCTTTTAGTGCATCCGACACTTTGTAATTTATGTATCCATCATCATTATAGCCACTCTAAATGAATCATCAAAGGCAGGTACAATTGACAGTATATTGATTGGTCTAGGGATGTTCACCATTGACTGAAGTGCACTAGGTCAACTCCAGTGTGTACTTTAATCAAAGTCTTTAAGTGAGTTTGACATTTTAAGATCATTTTCTGTCTGTAATTTTCATTTCTGTGCAAACCGTCAATCTCAAAGAGGTTTTAAATAAAACACTACAGGTTTTAGTGATAGAGTAGTACTGTGTAAATCTATAATAAAGTGATAAATAATTACAGTACTCATGCTTTTTGTCAATGCACCAGTCATTTAACAATTACTTGGTCACCATGAAAAAATAAAAAAATAAATTTAATGGAACATTGCCGTATTAATTATAAATGATTTATCCGTGCACATCGATATTTTTTTCTTAAATTCATCTACCCTCATAATCTAAATAACTTACTGGTGCAAGGGCGGGACAACCTGTCACTTACATGAGATCCACCAATAGCAAACCACAACCGTCCAATCAATTCCCCATTAACAAAATCAAGCCCATGAATTCTGATTGGCTGTCAATGTTTTTATCGTTCATCAGCTGGAAAAAAAATCGTTCTGAAAGTGATTCCTATATAATTCCTCTGTGCCGTAATCGTTATAGTTGTCGTGTGGACTCTCCTATTCTGTTATATTTATAAAGATTAATATTTTTTATTGTTATCCTCCTTGAGTGTGAATGGGCCTCAAGTGTTTGTCTTCTGAAAAACATGTCTTTACACTGTAAATGAGGTCAGTCTCTGTAATGCATATGTCACATCCATTATAGCTTGAGTCCCTAATGCTGTTGGAATGACTGATTGGTCAGGGGGATATGAGCATTTGGAGGGAGACACCGTTGACTTTGGCTTGTGTTTTAGGGTACTGTGGGGGATCGAGCATTTCTGCTTCCCACCGTTACCTGGCGAGAGTGTCTGGAAAGCCAGCTTGCAGTATGGTCAATATGGCCAACACAAACAGGTGCTGCTTCAGACGTTCTGTCTTTAGATGGTCCCTTGCCATTCGCCAGACAGCCAAATTAATTAACTTCATTCAGACTGTCATAAACAGATATTACCAGCAAATAGGTTTGAGATATTCTCTGCTATACTGATTTGTCAGGTTTGTTTTTATGCTTTTTGTTGTTGTTGTTGTTGTGTTTTTTTGTGGTCAACCTTCCAAATTATAATCTTAGAAATTTTTGAAAACTGCAAGAAACATAAAAATGTAATTAAAACAAAATCAATGCAATTTTTTATTTATAAGGGTAAATTGATCATTATCTGCAGCGCCCTAATGTCAGTGTTTGTGTATTTCATGTCGAAATGAAAATAATGCAAAACATTGTTTCTGCGACTTGCAGAATTTCGAAAAAGGACAGATATTTGTTATAGGAAATAAAACTTTGTAATGTGGACACGCACACACAAATGGGAACTGCTTAAAAAATATATGATATAACATCAATACTTTGAAATTAATTGACTTCATAAAGACCTGAGTACAGGGTTATTATAGTTAACTCAAACAAAAACACTTAAAAATATTTTTGTTGCTTGAAATAAATTAACGTTAACTGACAATTTTTTGTTTGTTTGTTTGTTTATTATAACCTATTTGCCAAGGCAACATTTCTCATTTCCATTTAATGTACTACAATAGATATGTTTTTAAAAAGGAAAACTGAGAGAAACACACTACACAATTACTACAAAAATAACTAAAATTAAAGAATTTTAAATCAAAATATAATAAACTAAAATAGTATATCAATGATACTAAAATAAATACTTGATACTTGAGGAAGACTGGATAACGATGTGACCTGTTTATTTTGAAATTATATTACCTGCAAATGAATTCTTAATGCTTTGATATTTGAGACATTTTATATAATAAAACATTTAATAAAAAACATATATACTGTAATAAAACAATTATAACATTTGAAAAAAATATGTATGTATTGATTGATTGATTGATATATTATTAAAGTTTGTAAAATAATAATAAAAATATATAGAAAGCAGTCTTCAAATGTTCTCCTTTTGTGTCCCATAAAGAAAGAAAGTCGTCTAGGTTGCATATGTAACCTGGTTCCCTAAGAAGGGGAACGAGACGCTGCGTCATGCTGTTGACGCTATCAGAACGCAGGTGACATCACAGGCTCACTGACAGGGTATAAGAGGGCGCCTACAGAAGACGTCATCAGCTTCAGATTGTCTGAAGGAAGATGCACAGGCATGCCTGAATTATTGCAACATGAAGCAGCGTCCTGTTCCCCTTCGCAGGGAACCGGGGTACATACGTTACCTACACGAAACTTCGACGCTGTGTCATGGTGTTGATGCTATGAGATGAGGAAGTGGGACACGAGTAGCAGAATTCCCACTGTCTACATCCATCATACCCATCTGTTACAGAGGAGACATATGCTACTACCTCCATATTTCATCTACCGGGGAAAAAGCTACAGAAAAAGGAGTTGGATGCAAGTGGCTGGATTGCTAACTTTCCCTTTCTGTATACGGCATATGAAAATAAGAAGGATACCGAAACTGCCGCTTGTGTTCCGGATGGGCACCAGATGAAAGAGTGGGAATGGCAGACATAGGTGTGTCACTTATTGTGGATTGTTTCCTGTTGTACCTGTCTTCACCATGCCCTTTTTCCATTTACTGAGTTATTAATTTCTCTTTGTTGATTTATGTATTGTTAAGGACTCAAACAAGACCGGTAACCATGTTATAAGTTTATTGATTTCAATTAACCACTTACATAATAATAAATTGTCATACTTACGTACAGGAACATTTTACTTTACCAAACAGACGAAACCCGGTCACAGTAACTGCCACCATTTTGAATGCCTCTTTCCCGCCAATAGGCACGGTTAATTGCTGTCATGTGTGAGGTGGAGATTGGAGTTCTGTTTGATTCTTTGTTAAACGTTGTTCAACACTAATAATTAATTGAGTTGTTTTGTTTATATATTTTTATATTATTCTAACTGTTTATTTGTTTGTTACTGTTAAATATATATATATACACTCACCGGCCACTTTATTAGGTACACCTGTCCAACTGCTCGTTAACACTTAATTTCTAAGCAGCCAATCACATGGCGGCAACTCAGTGCATTTAGGCATGTAGACATGGTCAAGACAATCTCCTGCAGTTCAAACCGAGCATCAGTATGGGGAAGAAAGTTGATTTGAGTGACTTTGAACGTGGCATGATTGTTGGTGCCAGAAGGGCTGGTCTGAGTATTTCAGAAACTGCTAATCTACTGGGATTTTCACGCACAACCATCTCTAGGGTTTACAGAGAATGGTCCGAAAAAGAAAAAACATCCAGCGAGCGGCAGTTCTGTGGGCGGAAATGCCTTGTTGATGCCAGAGGTCAGAGGAGAATGGCCAGACTGGTTCGAGCTGATAGAAGGGCAACAGTGACTGAAATAACCACTCGTTACAACCGAGGTATGCAGCAAAGCATTTGTGAAGCCACAACACGCACAACCTTGAGGCGGATGGGCTACAACAGCAGAAGACTCCACCGGGTACCACTCATCTCCACTACAAATAGGAAAAAGAGGCTACAATTTGCAAGAGCTCACCAAAATTGAACAGTTGAAGACTGGTAAAATGTTGCCTGGTCTGATGAGTCTCGATTTCTGTTGAGACATTCAGATGTTAGAGTCAGAATTTGGCGTAAACAGAATGAGAACATGGAACCATCATGCCTTGTTACCACTGTGCAGGCTGGTGGTGGTGGTGTAATGGTGTGGGGGATGTTTTCCTGGCACACTTTAGGCCCCTTAGTGCCAATTGGGCATCGTTTAAATGCCACGGCCTACCTGAGCATTGTTTCTGACCATGTCCATCCCTTTATGGCCACCATGTACCCATCCTCTGATGGCTACTTCCACCATGTCACAAAGCTCTAATCATTTCAAATTGGTTTCTTGAACATGACAATGAGTTCACTGTACTAAAATGGCCTCCACAGTCACCAGATCTCAACCCAATAGAGCATCTTTGGGATGTGGTGGAACGGGAGATTCGCATCATGGATGTGCAGCCGACAAATCTGCCGCAACTGTGTGATGCCATCATGTCAATATGGACCAAACTCCCTGAGGAATGCTTCCAGCACCTTGTTGAATCTATGCCACGAAGAATTGAGGCAGTTCTGAAGGCAAAAGGGGGTCCAACCCGTTACTAGCATGGGGTACCTAATAAAGTGGCCGGTGAGTGTATATACAGTATATATATATATATATATATTTGTCTCTTACATTTCTTTATTTCCTTTAATTACTGAATGGTTTAGTCCAAGTGGGAGGGGCTTATCATTTTTAAGAGGGCCTCTCAGTGTTGTAAGAAATCTCGTAGAGTGAGTTGGGAGGTATTTGTTGCTCTATTTTGGGTCAATTTATTGACATAGCCAAAAGTTTGGGAACGGATAACTTTGAACAGTTTATTTTATTTTTGTTTTTGGATTTTTGTTTTTGGGAGATTTCCACTGTAAATATGCACTCTATTGGAATAAACACTGGACTTTTTTTTTACTTCATCTTCACGGTACTTCATTTTTTACGCCTCCATCGGCCGGTACATTCAGAGCAGTGGTGCTGCTACTGATTGAACATCTTTGGGGCCTCTTGATGTCAGTTGGCACACCCCTGTCTCTGTTACAGTTGGTGTCAGAAGTTTTTGTACCGCAGAGGTGACGTGGACATTCTTGTTTTTTTTTGCAATGCCACCAAAGACAAGGAATAAGCCTGATGAAAGAAGGTCAGATGTGGACCAGAGTGAAGTCGAGGAAGATCCAGATGAAGGAGTGCAGTCTACGATGGTTTCTGGGGCTGGAGCTGATACTGCTGTTACTGCTCTGGCACAGATGTTCAAGTCCTTTATGGAATATCAAAAGGGTAGAGATGAACGTCAAGAGAGAGAGACAGTCCGACGAGAACAAAATTTTAAAGTGCTCAGTCACCATGTCACGCAGATGCAACTTGACATGGAACATATCAGTCGTGGAGCAGTTTCCGACGGACAAGCACCAAGGGTGATAGACCGTGAGCCACGGCTTGCGAGACTGGAGGACTCTGGCGATATGGAGCACTATTTGCTGACATTTGAGAGACTGGCAGAGGCGTACCAGTGGCCTAAACAAGAATGGGCCATTCACCTCATACCATTGCTAACTGGTAAGGCCAGGTCTGCGTTTGTTGCAATGGACCCTTCGCATACACAAGACTATGATGTTGTTAAGAGAGCAATATTGAAAAAGTATGAAATCAATGCTGAGACTTATAGACTGAGGTTCCGTAACCTAAATACCCCTGTCGATGAGTCGCCACAGGAGCTTTACATCAGACTGAAGGACCTGTTTTGCAAGTGGGTGCGCTACTCCAGCAGCACTAAAGAGGATATTATGGAGACCCTGGTTCTGGAACAGTTCCTGCGAGTCTTGTATCCAGACTTGAGGACCTGGGTCAAGGAGCGAGATCCAACGACTGCTGCTGAGGCTGCCAGACTGGCAGAGGCATATATCACAGCCCGGAAAGGATCAGGAAACTTCCGCAATGCAGGAATCCTCCCTTCGGTAAGTCTGAGGGATTTGGGGGCGGTTCAAACTCTCAAGATAGAATCCTAAGACTCACACAAAGTAAAACCACAACTCCGCAGGTAACTTCGCAGAGTGTAGTTAAGGAAGATGTTGTCTGTTATCATTGTGGTCAACCAGGGCATACAAGACCTCTTTGCCCCTTAAAGAAACCCAAACAGGCAAGCCTTTGTTATGTTCCTCATTCAGTTCAGTCATCCCCCATGAAATGCAACTCACAGCCTATTAGATCTGTCTTGTTAAATGGTTGACCAGTTTTAGCCTTAGTAGATACTGGATGTACATATACGCTAGTGCAGAGCAGATATGTTCCCAGACCAGATTGGAGCGACACGGAGACTGTTACTGTTTGTTGTGTGCATGGGGACAACACTCCACTGCCTACTGCGGAAGTGTATATTGAAGTATTGAATCAGTCTTATCTGATGAAAGTTGGAATTGCTGAGACTCTTCCCTATCCCATCCTGCTTGGCACGGATATGCCAGTGTTGGCTGAATTGCTGCAGGACGCAGAGTGGTGTGGGCTAGTGACAAGGGCTCAGTCAAAGCAGGCAGTGCAGACAACAAACAACCCAGACCCAAATGATCCCTTACAAACCTTGCCTTTTTGTTCAGCTGATATTGAAACTGAGGCAGGACCAACCAAAGACAACAGGTTGCGACAGCGTAGAGATTGGGTAAAGGACTTGATGGATACATCAGAGCAGGTTAACGAGGATATTGCTGAACCGGAGTTAGGTGAGTCAGACATCGTGATTCCAAATGGTCTAGCCCAGCTGCAGAGGGAGGACCCAACACTAGCCATATGTTTTGATCAGGTTAAGCAGAAGGATGATAATGATGTTTTACTTGATGATCCTTTTGTGTTGAAACATGAACTCCTGTATAAGCAGACTAAGGAAGGAGATCTTCAGCTTGTTGTACCTAAAGCACAAAGAAGTGAGGTGTTAAAATTAGGTCATTCCATTCCATGGTCAGGTCATTTAGGGTTCGCAAAGACATGTTGGAGAATCTCTAAAAGATTTTATTGGCCTAGAATGTACACAGACATTAAAGAATACTGCCAAAAATGCCCTGAATGCCAACTCACTACTGGTCGGACTCCTGCATATGCACCACTAATCCCTTTGCCTGTGATTGATGTACCTTTTGAGAGAATAGGGGTAGATGTTGTTGGACCAGTTGAGAGAAGCCAGGCAGGAAACAGATTTATTCTAGTAATCTCAGATTATGCTACGAGATACCCTGAAGCATATCCCTTGAGAGATGTTACTGCTAAGCAGATAGCTTCAGCCTTGTTGAAATTCTTTTCGCAAGTAGGCATACCAAAAGAGGTTCTGACAGACCAGGGCACTAACTTTATGAGTCGCACACTGCTACAAGTTTATCAGCTATTGGGCGTTAAGAGAGTACGAACAACCCCATATCACCCTCAGACTGATGGCCTTGTTGAAAGGTTCGATCAGACTCTAAAGAATATGTTAAAAAAGACTGGGATAAATGGCTGCCGTACCTCCTTTTCGCCTACCGTGAAGTACCCCAGGCTTCTACAGGATTCTCTCCGTTTGAATTGCTATATGCCCACCAAGTAAGAGGTCCTCTAGATGTCCTGAAAGAGAGCTGGGAGGCGACCGACAACCCAAAGAGAACGAACGTCCTCACTTACGTGATGAAGATGAGGGAGAAACTTCAGCAGAGTACTGCCTTGGCACGAGAAAACCTGTTAAGGTCCCAAGTACAACAGAAACACTGGTACGACAAGACGGCTAGATCACGAAGTTTCAAACCAGGGGACGAAGTCCTGTTGTTACTTCCGACCTCCGACAATAAGCTGTTAGCAAAGTGGCAAGGCCCATACCAGATAAAGCAGAAGGTAGGTCCGGTGACCTATCAGATCGAAATTCCCTCAAGAAACCAGCCTCTGCAAACATTTCACGTGAATATGCTGAAAAAATGGCATACGCATCGAACTCCAGGCCAAACAGAGGAGAGCAATGACATTGCTATGCTGGTGAGAGCCGTAGAGGGTGAAGAGGAAGTAGAAGAACAGTATTTACCGACCTGTCGCGGTGACAGCAAATTGAATCTGCAGCACCTGAGTGAAGAACAGAGACATCAACTATGGGAATGTATACCTGAACAGCTCTTCATGGATACCCCTGGCAGAACAGGCTTGGTCGAACATTCTATCATCCTCAAGGACCCTAAACCTGTCCGTCAGTCGGTGTATCGGGTCCCAGAGAAACTTCTATCTGTTATGAAAGAAGAATTACAGACCATGAGACAACTGGGTGTTATTGAGTCATCGTCAAGTGAATGGAGTAGTCCCATAGTGCTGGTGCCGAAGAAAGATGGTACCCTGCGGTTCTGCTTAGACTTCAGGAAGCTGAACAGCGTTAGTAAATTTGATCCTTATCCAATGCCACGGGTGGATGAACTGGTGGAGAGGCTGGGAAGGGCGAAGTACCTGAGTACACTGGATCTCTGCAAGGGACACTGGCAGGTACCGCTGAAGCCAGCATGTAAGGAGCTTACTGCCTTCAGAACTCCCTTTGGCCACTTCCAGTTCCGAGTCCTTCCTTTCGGACTCCATGGGGCCGCGGCAACATTTCAAAGGATGATGGATAAAATCCTCCATGGTACGGAGGACTATGCTGCAGCGTACCTTGACGACATCATAATCTTCAGCCAAAGCTGGGAAGAACAGATGAAGCACCTTGAGGGGGTGTTGAAACGCATCAAGGCTGCAGGGCTAACCATCCGCTCTGATAAATGTACTCTCGCCAAACCAGAAACCCAATACCTTGGATTTGTGCTGGGTCACGGTGTGATCCGATCTCAGGTGGGGAAGGTAGAGGCCGTTAAAGGAGCAAGACGGCCTGTGACAAAGAAGCAGGTTAGAGCTTTTCTTGGACTTGTTGGCTGGTATAGGAAATTTATTCCAAATTTCTCAGCTAGGGCAATAACCCTAACAAACTTGACAAAAAAGAGCCGGCCTAACAATGTAGTATGGACTGAGGACTGTGAAAAGGCCTTTAAAGTCTTAAAGGATGCACTATGTCAAGAACCAGTTCTTCAGAGTCCTGATTTTTGGGAAACTGTTCACAGTACAGACTGATGCCTCACAACATGGCATTGGTGCTGTACTCCTTCAAGAGGAAGAAGGGCAACTCAAGCCAGTTGTATACATCAGTAGGAAACTCCTGCCCAGAGAGGTAAACTATTCCACTGTTGAAAAGGAGTGCCTTGCGGTTAAGTGGGCCCTGGACTCTTTGAAGTATTATTTGCTTGGACGAAAATTCCGGTTGGAAACTGACCATCGAGCATTGGCCTGGTTAGGCCGCATGAGAGACACAAATGCTCGCATTACCAGGTGGTTTCTGGCCATGCAGCCGTTTGACTTTGAGGTGCTGTACAGATCAGGGTCACAAAATTACACTGCGGACTTTCTCTCGAGGACACCATAGGTGGTGTCTGGAGAGGGAGGGGGAAATGTCACAGTGAGGTTCTGTGACTAGAGACTCTTATTTTGGAGAAGACTCTTGTTATGACGCTGGACTGAGAAAATGCATACATACAGACACTTTTCACACTAACATCCTATCTGTTTTGTGCATATTTTAACATCAGTTAAGGCAGACATAGGTGTGTCACTTATTGTGGATTGTTTCCTGTTGTACCTGTCTTCACCATGCCCTTTTTCCATTTACTGAGTTATTAATTTCTCTTTGTTGATTTATGTATTGTTAAGGACTCAAACAAGACCGGTAACCATGTTATAAGTTTATTGATTTCAATTAACCACTTACATAATAATAAATTGTCATACTTACGTACAGGAACATTTTACTTTACCAAACAGACGAAACCCGGTCACAGTAACTGCCACCATTTTGAATGCCTCTTTCCCGCCAATAGGCACGGTTAATTGCTGTCATGTGTGAGGTGGAGATTGGAGTTCTGTTTGATTCTTTGTTAAACGTTGTTCAACACTAATAATTAATTGAGTTGTTTTGTTTATATATTTTTATATTATTCTAACTGTTTATTTGTTTGTTACTGTTAAATATATATATATACACTCACCGGCCACTTTATTAGGTACACCTGTCCAACTGCTCGTTAACACTTAATTTCTAAGCAGCCAATCACATGGCGGCAACTCAGTGCATTTAGGCATGTAGACATGGTCAAGACAATCTCCTGCAGTTCAAACCGAGCATCAGTATGGGGAAGAAAGTTGATTTGAGTGACTTTGAACGTGGCATGATTGTTGGTGCCAGAAGGGCTGGTCTGAGTATTTCAGAAACTGCTAATCTACTGGGATTTTCATGCACAACCATCTCTAGGGTTTACAGAGAATGGTCCGAAAAAGAAAAAACATCCAGTGAGCGGCAGTTCTGTGGGCGGAAATGCCTTGTTGATGCCAGAGGTCAGAGGAGAATGGCCAGACTGGTTCGAGCTGATAGAAGGGCAACAGTGACTGAAATAACCACTCGTTACAACCGAGGTATGCAGCAAAGCATTTGTGAAGCCACAACACGCACAACCTTGAGGCGGATGGGCTACAACAGCAGAAGACTCCACCGGGTACCACTCATCTCCACTACAAATAGGAAAAAGAGGCTACAATTTGCAAGAGCTCACCAAAATTGAACAGTTGAAGACTGGAAAAATGTTGCCTGGTCTGATGAGTCTCGATTTCTGTTGAGACATTCAGATGTTAGAGTCAGAATTTGGCGTAAACAGAATGAGAACATGGAACCATCATGCCTTGTTACCACTGTGCAGGCTGGTGGTGGTGGTGTAATGGTGTGGGGGATGTTTTCCTGGTACACTTTAGGCCCCTTAGTGCCAATTGGGCATCGTTTAAATGCCACGGCCTACCTGAGCATTGTTTCTGACCATGTCCATCCCTTTATGGCCACCATGTACCCATCCTCTGATGGCTACTTCCACCATGTCACAAAGCTCTAATCATTTCAAATTGGTTTCTTGAACATGACAATGAGTTCACTGTACTAAAATGGCCTCCACAGTCACCAGATCTCAACCCAATAGAGCATCTTTGGGATGTGGTGGAACGGGAGATTCGCATCATGGATGTGCAGCCGACAAATCTGTGGCAACTGTGTGATGCCATCATGTCAATATGGACCAAACTCCCTGAGGAATGCTTCCAGCACCTTGTTGAATCTATGCCACGAAGAATTGAGGCAGTTCTGAAGGCAAAAGGGGGTCCAACCCGTTACTAGCATGGGGTACCTAATAAAGTGGCCGGTGAGTATATATATATATATATATATATATATATATTTGTCTCTTAAATTTCTTTATTTCCTTTAATTACTGAATGGTTTAGTCCAAGTGGGAGGGGCTTATCATTTTTAAGAGGGCCTCTCAGTGTTGTAAGAAAGCTCGTAGAGTGAGTTGGGAGGTATTTGTTGCTCTATTTTGGGTCAATTTATTGACATAGCAAAAAGTTTGGGAACGGATAACTTTGAACAGTTTATTTTATTTTTGTTTTTGGATTTTTGTTTTTGGGAGATTTCCACTGTAAATATGCACTCTATTGGAATAAACACTGGACTTTTTTTTTACTTCATCTTCACGTTACTTCATTTTTTACGCCTCCATCGGCCGGTACATTCAGAGCAGTGGTGCTGCTACTGATTGAACATCTTTGGGGCCTCTTGATGTCAGTTGGCACACCCCTGTCTCTGTTACACTGACGACGAATGAGAAAAGTGGGAGGCAATCTCAGCCATATCCACTTTTCCTCCCTAAACAGCCCATCTCAAACTAGGAAGGGCAGCAGGTCGAAGAGTAGGACACGAGCGCGGTAATGCCTAATCTGTTCAGCTGCAAGTTTCAAGCCCCACGATTGCGGTCACTGTGTCGCCTCAGCAGCAGCAGGACCCCGACCCCTTAAAGAGAGCCAGGTGGGAATGGGCGAGTTAAACCTTTCACATGGTGTGAAACATCTCCTAAATCTGCAAGTCATAGGGCCCTATTTTAACAATCTAAGCGCATGGTCTAAAGCGCATGGCGCAAGTACACTTAGGGCGTGTCCGAATCCCCTTTTGCTAGTTTAACGATGGGAACACGCTCTTTAAATAACAAAATAAATACTGCGCCATTGACTTTAGACCAGGTTTATTTCGGTCAATGGCTCAGTCTATTTCAGTTGCCTCAAAATATCAATGTGCCAACAATGCGCCTGAACACACCTCGTTTTCAGACCAGCAGCCCATGGGCACACAAATGGGCACCAATGCATTTGCTATTTAAACAAAGTGGCGCCGGACGTGAAAATGATAACTGCGTCGGCTGAAACTAGCAAAAGAACACTTGTGGCGCACCTGGCGCCGCATTGCGCCTGGTGTTTGATAGGGCCCATGACATGGGCGTCAGTTTGGTTTGAAATGTGCTGGGGACAGAGACGCATTCGGAAAGGCATTTTCAAAAGTGCTGGGTACAATGGCGCATTCATTCTTTTTCTCTTTCGCGCAGGTCATGTTTTGAAAGACGATGTCCTGTAGCTTACTGATGTAAATAAATAAAAATGTATACAAAGATGTGATGATGTCCGACCAAAAATGAGATGGTACTTTGGGTTTAATTGGTCGTACAATGAGATCTAATATATGTTGTTAGTATCGTGAATTTTTACGTGAATAAATACATAGATCCGCTTGTGTATGTACTATGCGTATGTACTGTAATGGTCCAGTGGCAGAATTTTTGCCAAGCGTGTCAGAGGTTCTGGGTTCTAATCTGCACTCGTATAGTTTTTTCCCTCATCAAAACCGATAACGTTTATCAGTGGTTGTATATCAAGAATCTTGATATACTTTATCACTGATAAACATCGGTTTTGATGAGGGAAAAAAACTATACGAGTGCGGATTAGAACCCAGAGAAGCAGGGACACGTTTGTGTGCATTTTGATTTGTGATTTCACCGGAACGAATAGAATCTCCGCAACGGATTGAAGCGCGCGTCCGAGTGAAGACAACACATTTCAGCGCCAGATCGCCTCTTATTTAACAAATGATTAAACGAATGCTGCTAGTTAACTGGAGATGTTTTATTTGTATTGGTACATCCGTGCCGCGAGATGTTTCAAAAGTGGTGGGGACAATATCGACCCTGGCGAAAAGTGGTGGGGACATGTTCCCCCCGTCCCCCCCCCGTAAATGATGCCTATGGCCCATGGTTTCTTTCTCTTAAAAACACAGACAAGCAGACACCGGTTCATGCGAAGCACTCCCATAGCGTTAACACCATGACGCAGCGTCAGAGAAGTGTGAATAAACAACAACAGTACTTGAAATATTGCTTCATCCTCATCTTTCTGCTTCAAACTGGACTTACAAAATGCTGCAAGTCGTATTTACTTTGCCCCGAGCCCAGTCATATTTGTCACTTTGAAGAGTTAGCCGTTTCCAGAGAGTAAAGCTTAGGGATGAAAACTTCAGAATAAACTGCTCCCATACAGCCGTAGTTCTGCTTGGACATTCGAGTACGTTGTTTCTCTGCTCCTTATTTCATTGTTTAAAGAGCTCTTCATAAGTTTTCCATGCACTCTGATCTTTTTCTCCTTTGGTTTCATTAAAGCAAAGCACACTTGGAAAATGGGCATACACGAATGGCTGCTTTCTAACAACACTCTCGTTCTAACAATCCTCTAACAACTTCGGTATTTGACCTAGTTTATAGTTTAGCACATGCGAAAAACCCACACGGTTCTGAGAAAGAGGAAGAGAGAGCGAGGCGAGGGCGAGACCTGCTCATGTTGTTAATAATGTGGGCGTTTCGTTCTACATCCATACTGAGGTTCAGAATAGTTAATGGCCCTCGACAGAAGTGGAAATTGTATTATTAGGTTGAACAGGGGACATTTACTCATCCAACACAAAGCTGATATCTTTACATACCATCATGCATTTGGATATCTATTAAAGCACTTGTGGATGAGGGTTTGACTCAAACACATGACACTTTTAACAGTGAACTCAAGATATTTTTGATAGATAACCATGCTTTCCTCATGATCTGCATTTAATAGTGTGGTTCAAAGGTCTTGGATCACTATAGTGAAAATGCATTTATTTTGCACTGGCATGGGAATGAAAGTCTTATCTTGTTGCAGGTAGTGAAGAGAAGTGGCTGGTGAGCTGAAGACTGGCAGATGACGACACAAGACGAGACAGTTCGATGCACAGGTAAGTTTTTTTCACAGGTAGGTAGTCCGGTAGAGCTTCAGTGTAGAATGACATAACCAGAAGCTGATGTGTGTTTGGAGCTGGCTTATATGGAGGAACTGATGAGGCTAATGGCTGACAGGTGTGGTGATTGATGAGTGTGAAAAGGTTGTAAAAGATACATTTATATGGGAAATAATTTGAATCTGAACTTCAGCCTATCAATTTTTTTTTTTAAATGGAGCTTAAATGTTGAATCAACAAAACCTAGAGAATATGGGTTGGTGTTGGTGTCTAAAGACTAACAATAATGAGATAAATGCTTCTGTCACGCTTATGCCGGATAGACTGTTGGGCTTAATAGTTATAATCATGTGTGCTAGTCCCGCCCAATGTCGAAACAGGCGAACTGAAGCTGACAGAGATTCTTCTGATTGGTTTTAAAACCTTTGTCAAAAGCTACAATTTCACTTGTGCTGTCTGTGATTAAGCAACATTTCTAAAATGCAAATATTATAACTAAAAAATGGGTGGGGATTAACGTCGCCATGAAACAAAAGTTGCACTAGTCTTTTCTTCCCTATTGTGACTTATTTGTGACTTATATCCGAGTGAAACGGATGCTTGAACAAAAACAAATAAAGAGTTTGGTTCCAAAACGCAATAAATCCATTTAGATTAATTTGAGTAAAAATGTGTTTTCTTTACAAAAAAGAAAGTGGAAAGATGAAAACCACTATTTTCTGTTTCAAACTTTCACATAGCATTTGTAGGTCATAATAACAAAAAAAAATTAAATCCAGGTTTTGATTTTCAAAGATTTATTATAAAAACAGATTATTTTTTTCCCCAAAATGCAATAAGTCCATTAAAAAAAAAATCAAAATGCAATTAATCCATTGAATCAATATAAAAGTTTTTTTTATTTTCATATTGAAACTGTTGAAAATACACAACAACATAAGTTTATAATATTTTTATTAAGAACTGTAAAGAACATTTTTCCTCCTCCCGAGTGCCTCATCTTCTTAATCTCCTCATGTAAATGATTCGATTTCGATGCCTTACGTTTCTTACCCACCGCAGAAACAACCACAGGTTCATCAATGCCGTCAAAATTATTCATTTTTTTGTTTGTTTGTTGATCGAAAAGTACAAAATAGATAAGAAAAACTAGGAAGCCGGGTGTATTTAAGGCGCTGCCGTTAATGTTTACATTGCGTGGAATGGTGCGTTGTGATTGGCTGAGAGCGGATATATCGCATTCTGCAGAGAAGGGAGACTGGCGTTTGTCGCGGTTTGGAAAGAAAGGGAGAAAACATGACAGAATAACACGGCGGATATTGCATTTTACTTCAAATTAAACATTGACTTTTCAATACCAACCAGATACAATACTGATTTTTGCAGTAACTAATTTTTTTTTTTTTTTTTATTGCGTTTATCGCGTTTTGGAACCAAACTCTTCAAATGTAGGGTGGGGCTTGATTTTGTCTGTGGGGAATTGATTGGATGATTGTGGTTTGCTATTGGTGGATCTGATGTGATTGACAGGTTGCCCCGCCCTCGTCATCAGAGAAGAGGAGACATGCTGCAAGAGGGAGGGGAAGTTATTCTGATTGAAGATTATGAGACACATGATAAATCATAAATCATTTAGAATATACTCGGCAATATTCTATAAAAAACAAGAACTGTCCGGTTTGATTTCATGTTGACTTTAAAACCTTCGTTTTACGTGAACAGCTACAATTTCCCTCTCGCTGTCAGTGATTAAGCAACATAAACTTATCAAATGTATATATTATATCTCAAAAAGGAGATGGGGATTAAAACATTATAAAAATTGTTTTAATTTTACAGTTTGATTAGATATCCAGATTCGACTTTATTCTTAAATAAATAAATTTCTTACCTAATAACCTAATAAAATGTAGGTTAAATGCATAAATAAACATTGCACTTTCATCAGACATTAAAGATATGAAATGGGGCTCTTTATTAGTAGGTGTTCAGTACAGACGGTAATTAAATGTTAAGCGCGGCTGCTGCACTGAACAGCAGGGAACAACGGCTGTTTAGTGACTGTAGGCTGCAGTCGACAGAAAACCCACGGGGAACACTTGGACCAGTCCTAATAGTAGCCAACTGTTTTTATGCAGCTGAGCCTCTCTTATCTTCTGTACTATCAGGGTCCATTGCTTCCACAAATAAAGGGGCAATTAAACCCCGAGAGCACCACAGAGATCAAAGCAGCGTCCCCAAAAAGAAAAAGAAACCCAGTGTGGGACAGTAAAACAACTGCATGATTGTGGATTATGGGGACTGAAGGGAAGTGAACCACCACAGACCGAATCGTGCCCACTTTATAACCAAATGAGTGTTAGGTGTTTAAATGTGCATGACTGGCCACTTTAAATGTTGAAAAGCCAGATGCAGCTTTCTTAATAATAGGTTTTGCTCTGTTAAAGCACAAATTTAATGCAAATATCAGAGAAGCCTTAGTAAATTACATCTTTTGTCACACAGAATACTGTGCAGAATACTGTATCTCACAATGTGCTTAACCTGATCTTCCATTAACAATGTGACAAATGGATTGACATTAATATTAACCACAACTTTCTTCAACATCTCTTCACTGATGACGAGGAAGGGGAAACCCTTCAATCACATGAGATCCACCAATAGCAAACCAAAACCGTCCAATCAATTCCCCACAGACAAAATCAAGCACATTTGTTCTTGTTCAAGAAGCCGTTTCACTATAGGAAAGAAAAGACTATCGCAAGTTCTGTTTTAGTCTCTTTCTTGACACATTATATGATCAGACTGACACATTTTGAATAAAAATGTACAAAATATTTCAATTTAATATCATTTTTTAATATTTTTATTTCCTAGATTTTTTCTAGCATAATGTGCTACAACCAGTAAAGTGTATACTGTAAAAGATAGTCGTTATACAGTGTGTACGGTGCAGAATTCAGCTAGACTTCCATGCTAGTGGCTGGCATTTCAAGTAAAACAACAGGAGAAAGTGTCATCATGACTGTCAAGTTAATGTCGTTTACAAAACCCTCTCAACATTTTAAATTACTGCCTTGCGTTTTGCATAGAAATATTCCACTGCATGTCTTCAGCGGTGACACAGAAAGCTTAAACTGATATATGTGTGTGATTACTAGAAGATTTACCGAAGGGAAAATAAATTCTTCCCCAGAAGTTTGGTATTTAGTGTGTGAATGTGCATGTGAAGAGAAAGAGAGAGAGTGTGTGTGTGTGTGTGTGTGTGTGTGTGTGTGTGTGTGTGTGTGTGTGTGTGTGTGTGTGTGTGTGTGTGTGTGTGTGTGTGTGTGTGTGTGTGTGTCTTACTCCTTTGGGAGGGAGGTAAATTGCGGTGTGCCCAGTGTGGGAATTGGTTTGCATTTTTTTTGCTGAGAGAAATTCAAATTCCAGAATAAATTGCCTGTGGAAAATATGAATGAAACAGCTCCATGAAAACCGAACACCAAAGCCAAATTCATTGCATCACACTTTTACTGGATCCATACATTGCACAAAGCAGCAAATGCCGTTGTATTGAGAGTGAGAATGAAAAATTGCAGGGTGAAAGGCTTTGATTCAGATATATCTGCATACCGCGGATGAAGCTAGGCAAGCTAGGCAAGTGAAAAAGATTTTCAATACTGGTCAATCTCTGGCTTACAGCCGTGGCTCCATTGATTGCAATTCGAGCGTAACTCTGCGCAGTTAACATAAATTAACACCAGTCAGAAAGTGAAACCAATCAGTTCCTGAGAAACACAACCTCGGTCTAAAATAAACGTTCCGATTAATTCCGTTAATGCAGAAATTGACTTTATATATTTATTTTCAATTCCCATTTTACATAATGCCATCAAACTATGTGTTTGTGTAATGCTGACCATCGCAAAAAGGGGTGGGTATGAATTATGCAGGACATATACATAAACTATGATGTGACATGGTGGGAAGGCTTAAAATAAAATCTTAATAAAGATCTCGAGTGAGGGATGGTTTTATGTTTGCTCCAGGGGTCTGTGCACTTTGGGACCATGGGGGTCTGTGTCACACCATTCGTCATAGTGACAGGTCAGTGGCGTCAAGTGCCAGCAAGTGTGACATTCCTCAGTACACTAGACCACCAGAACACACACACACACACACACACACACACACACACACACACACACACACACACACACACACACACACACACACACACACACACACACACACACACACACACACACACACACACACACACACACACAGACACACACACACACACACACACACACACACACACACATCTGGAAAGGAAGACGATATGGCATGTATACCCCCTCTTCACTAAGCGTATTACATCTTCCCAACCCCCTTCTCTTTATATGTCAGTTCAAAGGTTGTTGGGTCTAGGTGAGGGAGAATTTGTCCCTATTTGTATCACTAATCATACATATAAGAGCGGATAGTGTTATTAGTCACAAACTGCAGACTCAACTAACTGCATTGTTTGCAAAACGACTCTCTTTTATCTTTTGAAAGAAAACAAAACAATACACCATGAGAGGTCATGCTGTGGTTATGGGGTGCTGTCGGGTAGAATATGTTGATATGTCGGGTAAGATAAGTGCTTCAAATCTCCTGATTCATGATACAAATTCCATGTGATGCATTAACTCATACCGTGGATTTTATCCTACGTCAGGAGGTGAGGGAAGTAAGGAACAAATCATGCTTTATAAAAGCAGAAACTGACACAAAAATAAAATAAAAAAATCTTGTGTGTAAATTATCTGAAGAGCATGAATACAAACTTTTTTTGTACTAAAAATACCTGTTATTCAATTAATTCATCATTGTGAATGATAATGTAAAGATAAATAAGCAATCACAATATGAATTCATATAATTATATGTGCAAACGAGCAAATTACACCACTGAAATTAGTCCATTCGTATGAATGATTTCCTGAAAATAATAATAATATATGTTTTCCGAGAGCACGCTTGGATTTGCTTGCTCATTGATGATGAGTGCTATGCTTCTTATGAACCATAAAGAGATTTTTGTGGCTGTTTTGTAGGTTGAGATGATGCACCTTTACATTTTGCGCTTGAATTTAAGATGAACTGTGATCTATTTGCATTTAGCAAACCTTTTGGTAACACTTTATTTTAAGGTGCTTGTAATAAGCAGTAATTAACAGTTAATAAGACACTTATAAGACCTTATAAGATGCATATAAGATGCATATAAGCATTAACTACTTCATATAAGGGTTAATTAAAAGGTCCAGGCCCTGAAGAGATCAGGGAAACTTCTCCCTCTTGGGAAGGTCAATTTTTAAGGGACTGGGAGTTTGTGTTACCATTTATGTTTGTTCGGCTGTTCTAAAAGTGCAATGTATTGATACTTGAGAAATTTATTATTTAATTTAATTTATTTATTATCATTAGTTAATGCTTATATGCATCTTATATGCATCTTATAAGGTCTTATAAGTGTCTTATTAACTGTTAATTACTGCTTATTACAAGCACCTTAAAATAAAGTGTTACCAAACTTTTGTGCATTCAGACTTTTCATAAATTGTTCATAATAACATTTCGGACTTTGCATGTAGGATAATTATACACACGCCTTTCTTTATAAATAAGGCCCCTGACGTGTTATAAAAATCGCTCCCTATAGTGCACAATTTGAGGGGACAGCCATTTGTAGTGGTGTCCGACCTTATGAGTGCACTCATTCAGTCCCATAATGTACCTCAATAACAAGTGCAAACGATGTACAGTCTACGGCTAGAAGATAGTGTCCCCATGCTCAGTGTCGGAATTCGCTTACTCATTTACATTTATTCAGAGGACTTTATTAGTGGAGTAATGTAGGGAATAGTAAATGAGGGTATAGAGGGTGATTTCGGATATAGCCCAGGAGTCAGGACTCAAACTCGGGTCGCCCAAAGTATTGTTGCGCTATATGGGAATCAGTGTATTCAAATAATAAATGCACAAATAGTTAATTATCCTAAATTTGATATTGAAAACCTGATTCAGATTATTCAAGGTCACAAGTGTGCTTATATCAACTATTTTACAAAGGCTTTGAATATGGCTCATCCAGTCAGATTTTTGAACTGGAACTACTAGTTTCATGTATGATTTTTTTTTTACATGAAGGAAATTTTGCAGGTTGCAGGGACCCACCCGTAGACTTTCCCCCTGAACCAATCATCCCTGTCATGCTATCATTAACGCTTATTTGGATTAGAGCTGTAATGAAAAGTCCACATGTTCCACATCAGAAGGGGATTTGAGATTCCTTCGCCTTTTGTGAAGTTATAAAAAAATCTTAAGAACAACAAATGCATCTACATGTTTCAAATTCAACTTTAGATTGAGATCAATGTTAGATAAGTTAAAAAGTAAAAACATATTTTTTCACACCCCTTTGGTCTTCTACATATTTTTAACTCACTATAAATTGTCTGAATAAAAAAAAAATCTAACTATAATGAATAGCAAAACTAGCTTTGACATAGCCCCAAGAAAGTTATTTGAATTAACTACATCAAATAAATACTTTTCTCACAAAAAAATGTATGCATTAAACCCCATTATATGTAGCACTATCAAGACCAGGTGCACATAAATGCCAAGTGCCCTTTGTTTCTATTGAAATTGGATTTCTTTTATGTTCGTTTGTTATTAATTTTTTTACGTCTCTGTTATAAATTGACTGATTGTCTTAGCTGCCATAAAAGGGTGATAATGGGACAAAATCATTAATATAATTATTTCTGGGAATACAAAGAAGAGGAATACTTGTTAACATTATGAGGTATTTATCAGTTTCGAGTGGATCCCAAGGCCACCCAAGCTTAGCCATTACTCACATAAACATGCGAGACTGTAGTGTCCTTTATGTCCTCTACTGCCTGTGCTCATGCATTATGGTTTTATCAGCACTTCAATTGGCCAGTGTTGAGAGACAGAGAAAGGATCTGCCTTTTCCCTATTGCTACCCAGATGTCTTTTTGATACCAGGCATGACACAAATCTGACAACAGTGGGATCAAATACAAAAAAAAAGGAATAAGTGACCACTCAGCTGAACCTTCAAAACAAATTATTTGGGTTATGTCTCATTTTGCCTTTTAATGGGGTCTGAACAGCCAGACCAAGAGGAATGACCTTGTTTAGGGGGGCAATTTCATTCAATCATTCAATCAGGCTTGGGTTGCACCATGCTCATCCCACAGACAGGATCTCTGGGTCAGGTCAGGCCAACACTTTCATCTGTCTATGATGGCGTCTGGCATTGGAGTCTCTGGAAATGCATCCCAAGCATGGCTGTTGGACCAATCCATCATCACCACTGCATCCAATCGCTGTGTCCTGTCTATTAATACACTTTTGATGATGATGGACGGTGTTTCAATGGATTGGGTGGACAGAACCAAGCCAACATGCCCATTTCAAGGTTTGATTGTGCTTATTCCATTTGTCATGAAAGGTCTGGCATTGGTGCAGAAAGCAAGTATGCATCGGTGTCTTAGATCCTAATCTTTTCATGGTGGGGCATATCAGCAGTATGAACCATGGATGATCCATGCCTTTGGTTTCGTTAATGCCTTTCACATGGACCTATGTCCCAACAATTTGTTTGTTATACAAGTACATCTATCAAATCCCATGAAAATCCAACTGCCACTTACTGCTCAGTTCAAAGCCAAAGAGAGAATGAAAAAATACACATTTGGAATTTGCTCTGGCATGCATCCATGGCCATGTAGAGGACAACAATATGTGTTCTAGTTTCGAACAGGCACATTCGTTTCCCAGTGGCTTGATGCCACAGTTCTGTGTTGGTTTAGCTACGCATCTCCCATGCTGCTCGGATTTGCTCAACGGACTCTCGGATGTAACGAGCCACGGCAAGCTGAGCACACATGCGGTGTTCCCTCACCCCCTTCCAATTTGAAGATAATTACAGGCAATTAAACAAACGCTTTCCCTGTTAGGTTGAAACTCCAGTGTGGGCACATTCCAGTGTGCATCCTTTATAGGCCCTCACAATGTGGTCAAAGGTGCCCCACAAGGGAACAATGGGAAGGGGCTGTGTTATTTAAGAGACTAGGCAGTGGTTGAATGTGGATGAGCTAAAGAAAAGGGGAACTGGAGAGGGGTCCACTTCAAACAAGTGGAACCGAAGAGTGGAAACTTGGCCCATTTTTCCTTGCGAAACAGGAAAGAACTGGAGGGTAATTAACCAAGGGTTTAAACTGAGCAGTCATCAAGGTGATACTACTTAGCACGTTTCTAAGCTTTCAACCACCAGTGCCGACCACACAAAGCTGTAGATTTGTAAGGATCAGCACTGCAAACAGGAAGGAGACCTTGACTACAACTGGTGCTAGTTTTCCATATAGGTACGTTCATCCTTGCGTATCAAACGAAGACTCCGTGCTTATCATACATTTTCTGTTCTATTGCTTTTGTTTACAGACAGTCACTGTCCTTGGACTGTTCCAGGTTAATAAACTAATTTGTTGGCTTATTTTGCAGTGGTCAGGGTGGTCAGTGGCCTTGACCCTTGCTTGTGACTGGGCTGAATTTTAATTATTTGCCAGACACAGAGGATCTGGGCTGTTTCTCTTTGAAGGACATCCAGTGACAGCAAGCACAGTCCCTTGGCAGCCCTGTCAGAGCATTGCAGCAGAACCAGACAGACAATGAGCTGTGTGTATGAGGTGCATTTGAGAGTCCGTGCCAGAGAGGGGGATATTTTGCCCTTCTGCAGGAAGCACAGGAACTCCTATTCCCTCTGGGTCAAGTTCTCACTTTTAACTTCCTGTTGACCACCATTTACCATCAATGACATTACTGCAAGAGTAATTGATATGTCCCCTTTATGCAAAAATATAGTGAGGGTGTTTAACCGCTAGATGTTGAATTTGCAAGAAAGAATGGTTACACTTTATTTCGATGGTCCACTTTCGACATTCTACTTACTAAAAGTAACTTTGCAACTACAGTACATGTCAACTAACTCTCATTAGAGTATTAGTAGACTGTTAGGGTTCGTGTTAGTAGAATAAGTTGACGTAGTTGCAAGGTTGTAGTTGTAACTCAAAGTAGAGTGTTAGCAGATATTAAGCAGGCAGTCTACTAATACTCCAATGACTACGAGTTGACTTATAGTTGCAAAGTTACTCATTGCTAGTAGAATGTATAATGTGGACCATTGAAAATTAAAGTGTTACTGAAAGAATTACCTTTCAGCAGAATTTAAAATAAGATTACATGATAACAATGCCGGGTAACTCTTTATTGTAAGGTGACGAAGTTACACGTTACTACATGCACTTACTATAGTAGTAACAGTAAATTATGCAAAATTACAAGTAACTAACCCTAAAACAAACTCTCACCCTAACCATAACTCTATCGTAGGTACAAATAGTTAATTCATATTACTCAGTACTTATTTGAGTAAATACAATGTAAATACGTCACCTTAAAATAAAGTGTAACTCAATGCTCATACAGAAGGAAATAGTAATTCAATGAGCTTTTTGTTCACCTGTTTTTTCATCAGGCTGCCAAAAAAATTTAAGTCTGATCAGAGTGAACAGTAATAGCACATTTCTCCTCAAAAAATATTTGTTCAGGTGTCAATTCCCTAACTAGAATGAAGCCCTAATTTTCTGATATACAGTATATAACATGAATAGCATGCTTTGATCAATCTGTACTCTTGGACATGAGTAATGTTCGTCCTGAAAGTTTAAAGAAATTCCACAGGATGTTCAGGGATGTGTACATTGCTTATCATTTACGCTCAGAGTAGATCAGACAAGGGACGAGTAGTGTGAAGCGGACATGGTGAGCGTGTCCGTAGCTTCCTGTTCTTTCCCATCCCTCCACCATTGGCCTCCATGAGGCAGCGGTGTGCAGTATCAAACAGGAGTCCTCCCTTAGGGACCACCCCACCCGTCTATAAGGGGGTTTTGCTTGAGTGAAGCATTATAATGGCTCAAGGAAACAGTGCTTCTCTAAAAAACTTTCAGAGCTGTCAAACGGTGAAGATTAATGCCTGAGCAGGATCCCTCTTGGGGAATTAACTCTCCATTCTCTCCCTCCTTTCCCTTTTCCTGCTCCCACACTTGGTAAACTTGCAAGAACATCTTTCTGTCTCTCCCTCTTTTTCTCTCATTCGCCTTCTTCAGCATTTATTTCCCTTTCTAAACATATGCATGTTTAAACATTTAATCCAACTTCAAAAGGTGCCACTCAATGGGCACATCTGACAGCCAGGCTCAGATCAGCTGAAGTGGGACTCAATGTGTCCTCAATCTGTTCTTGGGGAAAACTCAGTGAGGAGCAGAGATTTTGATTGATCCATGGCCATCGAACGCTTTAAAGAAGAGCAATCTCCTCACTGACAGCGGAAGATCACACAAAGAGGCTTTCTCACTGTACTTATTTACTTGCTTGACAGTTTGATCTTAGATGGCCAAAGAAAAGGTCATTCTAGAGTTACAGAGATGAAGAATAAGGATTTTATGTTACCAAACCTGATTTCTCAGAAAACAGAACTCTCTTGTTTAACCCAATTTAAAGAAAGCTGTGGTGGAGGCTGATTGATTTCTATGAGATCACAGAGATATGGACTGTCTTCACTCATCTTGTCAGAGTTTCTTGAAATCCCGTTGGGTCTGAGCTTTATTCTGTAATGGAATGGTATTTCTCCACTGGGGTTGGACATATGAATAGTTAAAGAAGAATATGCACAGTGACGTAAGGCAGAACCAGAGCACCGATTTTGAAAATATATTTTAAAACTACACTGTAATAAAATTATAATCAAGTTATGACAACATATGTGTTTACATTGCTTTAACTTTAATATTCTAAGCAATTTTATTTTGTTTTGTTTTGTAGGTTATACAAGATTCAACTTAGATTGAGTCAGTTTAATGTCATTTAAGTTGAAATGACTTAAACATCCAAGTTGATTGTACTTAAAAAATAAATAACAATTTAAGGCAGCAACTTTTTTTTTTTACAGTGTATATCAAAACTAAGACTTACCCAAAGGAATTGCTTAAATAAACCTTTAGACAATTAGCAATGTACAAATTCTTGTTTTTTTAAAAAAAAAAGCCATCTATGATTTGGATAAAAAAACAAAAATGAATTGCTTTTGAACAGTGTCTAGTATAGTTTAGTTTTAAATGTATAGTCTGGTATGTATGTATAGTTTTGTATAGTACATGTATATGCATGTATAGTATGTATGTCTAGTATCTATGTAGAGTCTAGTATAGTTTTAAATGCTGAACTAGCATATTAGGATTGAACATTAAAAATTCGAAAACATAGTGCTGTGGAAACAAGGACAATTCAATGTCATTGTCCTTCCGTGAATTACATTTAAGTTATGTGCTATTTGCCTAATGTGAACTTCATGGTTCCGCCATAAACTACAAAACATATATATTCCCATTAGACCGCCCCCTGCAGGTTCCACAGGTGGATTTGGCCACAGTGTCTTAAGACATACTGATTAATATAACAACTATATCATTGCTCAGAGAAATCCTCCTGGGCTGTATACTATGACCAATATGTAATAATTTGTAGGCAGTGACCCAATGACTGATCGACATGTGTGAGGTACTCGGGTGAAGCCAATCAGGGGAAGTGGAAGCAGTCCGCTTTGAATGCAATGAATACCTTCATTCAAGAGAGCCAAAATCTATACTTTGGTTTGACTTAATGCATGTCAGATTCATTTTAAGCGAAGAAAGCTGCTGAGATCTGGATTGTTCTCCGGGTGTATCTGAATACTTGCAGTCTTTGGATGCAAACATAGATACATGTGTCTCACAGACGTTTTTGTAAGGGGCATTGATCACATAATAACCAGGGTCCGTTCTGCATGCCCAGATAATCAGCATTAAAAATAACTCCATGAAACCATGACGCGTCTCCTTTGGAGCTGGCATCCTACAAAGCCTTTTCAACATGATCTCTTTTCCTCCACCTCCTTGTTCTAAAAACAAAATGGGTGGCATTCCTCGCCCACCACAAGCACATATGGCCAGTATTCCTCGTTTTCTCCTAATCGAAGTCAGTGGAGGACCAGTCTGAAACGATTACTCTTGCTTGGTTTCTCTCCGTGGATTCGGTCTTGAGGTTAAGCAGGCTTTTCATATAGCAGATCGCTGATGTGACCCCCCTGACACCGCTTCTGTCTGACTGGGCTCTTGGGGTCAAGCTGAGCCTTGTGATTGCAAGATCTTTAAGGGGCCAGAGGGGTCAAGTCCATTTCCAAGAGGGTCAATGTTTCTTCTGCAGGTGGACAAGAATAATGATGTGTCATTTTTTGTTACAGGGCAGTACACTAAGCAGTTTATGTGAAATAGCACATCTTGGAAGGCCATGTTTGGCCTTCCTTTCTTTCGAGTTGCTACCAAAATTGCAATGCTTAGACAATATCCACATTTAAGCATATTGTGGCTGTAAACAAGAAACTTAGATGCCAACCTGTTTGTTTGCAGTTATTTTTGACAAAAATAAATATTAGTAGAGGAGTAACAATTGGATTTACCCGCAGAATGTACATTGCCAATCAGTGGTGGTAAGTAATGAAGTAAAAATACTTTGTTACTTTACTTAAGTATTTTTTTCGGGGATCTGTACTTTACTTGAGTATGTTTTATTTGCATCTACTTTCACTTTTACTCCACTACAATTTTAAAGACAAAGTTTACTTTTTACTCCAATACATTTCCCCATGACCGCTCCAAGTATTTATTACACTGGCTTTCCAAACCAATGAAAAACTTGTTTTTCTTTTGAAAAAAAGAACGCGCAAGCTCTTTGCTAGCATACGCTCACATAGCAGTCAGTTCGCCATTGACTGCAGAAACCGGTGAAGGTGCAGCTCTCGCTGCCAGCAATGATCCCAAGATTTCCGACAGGGATCACTCATGGCCATATATCAATGATATGTTCGAATTCACTGAAGTCAAGGGAGATTAATATCGGCTGAAATGTCTTCTTTGCCTGCCACGGGTGAATTAAATTTCAGCATTCAAAACTTCACCCTCAAATCTGAGAAAACATATTGAGGTGAGTTGACGTTAAAGCAACACTAAAGAAGATTTTTTACCTTAAAATAATGTTTCCAAAATCGTTTCAGCGGTTCATCAAGTCGTAACAGGCTGAAGGGCACTTCTGCCTTCGCTTTGTGGTCCTATATCTGCTAGAAGACACTATGTAAGTTTGCCAGATCGGGTCGCGTTTCTGTAGTTCGAATGAGACATAAGAAAACTACAAATTTGACTTGCATTACGGCAAGCGTTACAATTGGACAACGTTCACTCTAAAGCCGGTGCTGGATAAACAGTGGATAAACAGCGAGCATGCGTGCGACAGTAGACTGCGGTAGGCTAAATTATTTATGACAGCGGTAACGGATAATGCCGCTTCTAACCTGTAGGGGGACCGCAGAGGAAAAGTTCTTTAGTGTTGCTTTAAAGTAACACCAGGTAACTTTTCAACCTTCATAATATATTTCCAAGTCTCTTGTGATGGTACATCGACTTACAATAGGTTGAATGACACGTCTGCCATAGCCTGACGGGGTCTGTAGCGTTTTTAATCGTACTTTTAAACTTCGGGTTTCGGGTAGTAACCGGCGAACAAAGAGAACTACAAAATTCGACTGCTTTACGGCATATACGTCACTTCCACCACCACCCCCACTTCCTTAAAATCGGACGTGCGAGCCAAATGTTATAGTCATGGCCGAAGCAGCACAGAAAAACAAGAAAGCAAAGGTTTTATCGGAGCAAAGCAAAAAGAGAAAAAGAGAAAGTGATCGCGTTAAAGGCAGAACAGAATTGGGCCAGCATTTTCTCGCTGGCGTGAGCTGAAGGAGGAGGAGGGGTGCCCGACCGATGCAGACTTGGCAAAAAACAAAACAAAAAGTCAAATGAAAGCCTATGTCTAAACGGCTTGTACAAGTTTGGTAGGGGCTACATTCTTGCAAGTAAATATATAAGATGTACAAAATCATATTTTAGGATACCTAACATGTCAGTGATATTTGTTTATTTGTCTTGCCTCAAGCTATAATGCAAATCGATTTGTAAAATTTGCAGATTCATTTATGGTAGCTTGATATTATAATATTGACGATATATGGTTATTATCTACCACTCAAACATTGCATTGAAGTATCATATAGATCCAGTAAAACGGTAACCAATAGACTAGGCTACTATAATGACGCTGGCTTGTAAACGTGATCATCGCGATCATTTGTCGTTAGAAAAAAATAAAACCCATGAAATTATATTCATATGACATGCTGAAATATATGCCACTGTACCTGGGATGAAGACATTTCAGACAAGACGCAAGCAGAACACCTGCATGTGACCTCCTCCTACAGTGTTCAGGGCTATCGTGGTTGTCAACAATTGCACGTGCATGTAGGATGACAGAGTTTACGACAGTAGTAGTGGTCTAGAGGACAATACTGTTTCCCAACTGTAGGGGGACCCCACCCCGAGAGCAAAAGTAACCTGGTGTTACTTTAATGTTACTATTGTTAGCCAGGTGATTTCATATTAAAATGTGCCTTGTAAACAGCTAGCTAACAAATTGTTAATTGCAGTATCTAATCGTATCATCTGTTCAAATAAAACATTGCATATCACTACCAAAACTATTGATCTGCCTATTGATATTTACAGTTAATTTGAATATTTACTTTTTACTTTCGGTACTTAAGTACGTTTTAAATCGGATACTTTTGTACTTTTACTCAAGTGATGTTTGAATGGAGGACTTGCTACTTTTACTGGAGTAATTTTTTATTTAGGTATATATACTTTTACTCGAGTATAACTTTTGAGTACTTTTACCACTCCTGTTGCCAATATGATTTCCCCCAAACTAACATACTATTAAAGTGGTCAATAAAGATGAAACGACAGTGATACGTTAGTTTACCAGTAGAACAATGAATACAATGGAAAACAATACACTATCAATGGAAAATTTAAATTCTGTCATCATTTACTAACCCTCATGTTGATCCAAACCTGTATGACTTTCTTTATTCTGTGGACTACAAAAACAAGATAATTGAACGCATATCAAGTTGGGTGAATTAATTGGCAATACATCTTAACACACTTTAAAACTTAATAAATCACATAAAAGTTTTTGCAAAAATGTCCATGAGCCTCACTAATAATTTTACAAGCACTTTTGGTGATAAGCAACAATAAGACTAAAATGTTGGCTAATGCTATTAGTCTCTTATCTGCATCAAGTGATTTACACTTGAGTCCAATAGATGGCAGAAATGCGCATTTGTTCTTCTTCTAATTTCTTCTTCTTCTAATTTCTTCTTCTTCTTCTTCTTCTTGACTGCGTTTAATTCCACTTTTAGTCATATACTCGTGAACTTCCCTAAGCACTTCCCCTCAGGGGAATCCCCACCACCATTTTGAAGTGCGTTCAATTTCTTCAAGTGGGCGAAGCAAACCTATTTTGACGGACCCTCGACCCCTCAATTTTGACAGAGGGAGCGAGTCTACTCAATATGTACTTCAGGCATATCCATAGACCACAATGCCCCAACTCTAGTGTATGACATTGGAGTTATTTTGACATTTAACCGCATAATACTTGTAGCTACATTAAGCTGACTGTTTTTAGCACAGTTATAGTTTATTGGATCATCATTTCCGTTTGTTTAATTTGCTCCAACAGCCCAAGCATATGCACAGGCCTATATAATGGTGCGTAAAAAAGGACAATTCTGTGAATAATAGATCAGCTCCATATCAGATTCCAATTGATCAAGGGTTTAGAGCAATGGTCCTCGGACCTGTCCTAAATAGCACACTTCAGGTTCTTTCGGTTTTATGGACTTACAATGGCTGCCGTGTGCGCATGTCCATTAAGTCCATGGGTGTCACATTTGTCATTTTAGGTTTCAGAAGGGTGTTCGCGAGTGCCCCCCTTTGCGGTTGATCTGCGCCCTCGATGTGCACTACTGCCGAGCCCACACTGGTGCGAGCTCCTCAGCAGACTTCTTCCCTACAGTCAAAACTGTGTTACGTCACGAAAGGGTGAATGTGATTTCACCAAGTACCACATGTTCCTGGATCAACATCTTTGTTGATCCTGGATCAACTTTCCAATCAACCAATCAGATTTGAGGGACAAGTTTACAGTTTATGTCAAGTTTAGGCTTAGAACCAGAGTGAAGTACTTCAACATCAGTGTTATTCACCTTTCATTACCCTCTGATTTTAGGGAAAAGTTATGGGTAGGGTTAGGTTTAGGGGTAGGGATTGGGTAAGGACTACATTTTGGGACAGGAATGTTGATCCAGGATCAACTAAATATGTTGATCCAGGACCTTGTCTTACTTGGCAAAATCACGGTGACCGTCACGAAAGTGCCGACTCATAGGTAGGCTGCGAGTGTTTAGGGTGCCCTTTGGGACAGGGCCCTCAAATCTGGTCCTGGAGGGCCACTGCCCTGCAGAGTTTAGCTCAAACCCTGATCAAACTCCCCTACCTGTGATTTTCAAGGGATCCTGAAGACCTTGATTAGCTTGCTCAGGTGTGTTTGATTGGAGCTAAAAACTGAACGACAGTGGCCCTCTATAGCAAATTTGAGGGTGCTCCCTAAAAACGTAGGGCGTTCCATTAAAACATATTGAAAGGGTACCGCCAGTCGTGGGCGCTCGCAAACGTAAGCAATGACGTACATCTGAGTGAACGAGATGGAGGGTATTTAGGGAGGGAAGGGCATACAAAATTTAAACTAAACGCAGCTATTGTATTAATGCGGTTTGGCAAGCCAACCGAAATGATGCATTTATGCCACCTACTGGTCTGGAGTTGCTAGCTGTCGTACAGGGCTGCGTTTCCAAAAAGTTGATCGTTGGTGGCAATTGTTCCATGATCAATTTAGGCTTACGATGCTTTTGGGAAACGCATCACAGGACAGTCATAGTTCCCGCCACAGATTTGAACATTGATTTAAATTCTGATTATTCTTTTTTTGTGTTTTTTTTTTGCTTTCAGTTCAACTTTCTTACACATTTACATTCGCAAACATCACTCTCATCACTGCACTTGCAAAATCTATATCTCAATAAAATCAGATCTTCATGATGTAATGCTCTGCAAGAAAATTACAAATAGCACAAAACTCTAAGTCTTTCTTTTTTTCCTCCCAGTTTTAACGATTATTGCTGTTCTAGTTCTGCTGTTCTTCTCTCCCGACAGCTCACTGTGTTAACAAGGGCTGATTTCCTGATACTTGATTAAATAATAATATCCCTCACTTTGAATTATCCAGAAGCCTCAACAGCGGCAGGCACATGGCAAGTATGGAAGGCCTCCAAAACCAGCGCTGATAGATGACTGTGAGAGTGTGAACATTTCAAATAGCTTCACCGCAGGAGATGTGGTTCATTAGTCCATCCCACACTTAATTGTATCTGTTCTATCATGCGTTCTGTTTCTTTTTATTAACCAGCGTCCTCCAGTTCGGCTCTATTATAAAAAGACTTGACCCTAATTCCTTCTACCAAACTGAATTTCAAGTAATGCTTTATTGCTCATTATTATAGTTTTGTTTCGTTTGTTCATTCTGTCAGTGATTCCGATCAAATGAGAGCTGTTAGTTTTTAACAAATTAAATAAGGTTATTTTCTGAATAAAACCTCAGAATAAAAACTGCTTCATAAAACATATTTTTAATTTACAGTAACAAATCCACAGTAGCATACATTAATTATTATATATTTTAATGCAAATATAGTCATATATTTTAATACAAAACATGGTTGGATGTTTTTCTCAGGACAAGTCGTCACATATGTTTCATATACAAATTTTAACTCATTATTTACAATTTATGTTAGCTGAAACAATGGTTTGATATTTTGTGTTCTCCCATATTTGCTTTTTATTTACATTTTGCCTATTAAATGGCTTTGGGCAGGTGGCTTTTTGATTTACATTTCTCTTATTAGGCAACAGAAAAAAAAATCACTGGAGAAAGTAGTGTGATGATTCCCCCGTACTATATCATATACAATAACAATGTCTGTAATCTCCTTCATTTGGATCACACAAACAGAAACTGTTAGTCAAGGATTTAATTTATAATTCCACCTTGCCAAATTATGCAAACAGAGCAAATCATTTTTTTTTTAACAGATCTGCTTTGATGGTTGAGCTGTGAAACTCATTGACACTTCAAGGGATGGTGTGAATTCACTCCCTCTCACCACACACACACACACACACACACACTTTCAGAGGCATATTTTCTATATTCACTCCTCTGATGGCAATCAGACAGCATAACCTCTGCTAGATAAGAAAGGGTCACATCCTGGTGCCTCGTGTCCTTTCGAGGCCACCGTCTCCCTCACTTCCTGTTGCTAGACACCAGTGACACTTCAGGACAAGAGTGTGTGAGTACAGACACTGTTTATCAGCGTGCTAAATGAAAGAAGACCCCTTAAAGAAGAAACAGTATTGTTTTTAATACCCAAATAACCTGATAGTCGCATAGAAAAGAAACATTACATATAGCATTCATTCAATATGTTAAAATAGACATCTCAGCGATATCTAATATTGTTAAATTGTCAAAAAAAACAAAACAAAAAAACACTGAAGTCTGCAATCAACAGTCAGAGATCTCAGTTTGAACTCAAACACTGCTCTTCAAAAACACTTATCTGAGCCACAATGAACTTTCATTATAAATAATGTGCTGAATTGTCATAAAATGCAGCCAATAATAAGCACATTCCTTATGAACTTTACTGTAAAACATTTTAAAAGAAAACATTCAATAATTACTGTAATACAATATTTTACAGTCCAGATGTTATATGTAGTTACTGTAGTAATAACTATAAATGATGCAAAATTACATGCAACTAACCCTAAACCAAACCCATTGCTAACTCTAACCCTATAGTAAGTACATGTAGTTCATTAATATTACTCAGCACTTAAATATATAATTACACTGTAACACGGACACCTTAATAACCAGGTGTAACCAAATACAAATATTGTATTGTACAATAAACAAAATGTAAGTCTATTATCTATTATTTAAATATGCATAAATTAAAGGCAGTGCAACACAGAGATTTGATATCACTTTATTTTACAGTGTCCTTGTTACATATGTCACATGTACTTGCCATAGTAATAGTTAATTATTCATTATTACATGCGACTAACCCTCAACCAAAACCTAATCCTAGGTACATAGTAAATACTCAGTACTTATACTTACACTGTAACAATGACACCTTAAAAATAAAGTGGAACCATAATTTCTTATGTCTTTCTTTTTAGCTAAAATATTCACCCAATCTCAAAAAGGGTGATATTGTGTTGGCATGGTCACAAAGATCACCATGTTTTTCACATATTTCATTTTTACCCTCTTATATTAATTATACCACTTACAGATTTGAAACTGAACACAGAAAATGGCAGATACACTTGAGAAAGGTGTGTGAGATCTGTAGATGTGCAGTTAGCAGCTGTCAGGAAGCCCTTTCATCTGAGACTGAACCTGTGATATGCAGATTCACTCTGGAGGGCAAATGGCCGATGGGGGGCTTCACTCATTCCTTTCTTGAAAGAGTGAAAAATGACAGCTAATGACTTGAAAAGACAGTGATATTGTAAACCTCACACCTACTTACGTCGTGGGGATGTCTAGACGGCCGAGCTCATGCTGACTGGCTCACCGAGACATGATGGTATCCTGTTATATAGGCCTTCCTCATCTAAGAGACAAATACATACTTTCATTCAGCAAGTACACATTAAACTGATCAGAAGTATCAGTAAAGACATTTACAATGCTGGTTTTTATACTTTCTTTTCATCAAAAATCCTAAAACATAAAATGTATCATGGTTTCCATAAAATATGAAGCAGCACAAATGTCTCTCTCTCTCTCTCTCTCTCTCTCTCTCTCTCTCTCTCTCTCTCTCTCTCTCTCTCTCTCTCTCTCTCTCTCTCTCTCTCTCTCTCTCTCTCTCTCTCTCTCTATATATATATATATATATATATATATATATATATTATATATATATATATAATTAATTATATCATATTTTCGACCAGGCTTGTGAGCATAAGATACTTCTTTTCAAGAACATTTCAAAATCTTCTAAAGTATTTGAACAGTAGTAAGTAGAAGGAATAAAGCTTTACCATAACTGTTAGTGTTTGATATGTAACTTCACACAAAAAAATTAATAATATTATTTATCTGCTCAGAGCTTAGGGTTAGGGGATTTATTTTTCAATTAGGACTTTAAGTTTTTCCTCTGATGCTTCACCTAAAATAATTATAAAAAATAAATAAAGTGCATTTTTTGTCATACAATACGAATTGTACTAACTGTACAACTAACATGGATAGCATAACAAAGATCATTCAAATCCATACAAAATCGTCAAATTTGAGAAGTTCATATTTTAAATATTTTACTTTGGTTTCTTTCTTTTTGAGAACTTATCTAAAATAATAATAAAAACATATACACTTTTTTATTGTTGTGCGTTTTTAAAAATATATATAAGAATTTATTTGATATATTCTATCACAAACTATATATATATATATATATATACAGTATATATATATATATATATATATATTTTATATATATATATATATATATACAGTATATATATATATATATATATATATATACAGTATATATATATATATATATATATATATATAAGGATGCAATATATATATATATATATATATATATATATATATAGAGAGAGAGAGAGAGAGAGAGAGAGAGAGAGAGAGAGTATATATATACTTTGTGATAGAATATATATATATACTCCTTTTATTTATGCCTGTTAGATTAAATATAATCAGTGGTCCAGATACAAATAAGCACTAGCAACAGTTTTGCAAAGCAAAGTAGAATGAAACGAGTGAAACCACAGGGATGTGAAATTATGAAATTAAATTAACAAGTGATAAAATTCTGGGATAATTTGATTTTCTAAGAACCGTCCTTGTGGAGCGCGCGTCTCCCTGTAATTAACCTGAGAGGAAGAGCCGGACATGACGAGACAACATCGAGCTGCTGAGAGATGACTGAAGGGCTTTTACTGCGCCGTTCCTCTGAGGCGGAGGCAATTTGTCAGGGACAAATGGTCGGCTTTACAAGGGCAGGAGTCTAGAGGAGTGTGGATCCCTAAAGAGGTGACTTAATGAAGGAAGAAGTCACGGTCAGGGGCTGTAAAAAAGCCAGTTGGTCTCCATCACATCCTGTGCAAAATAGTCCAAAGTGAAATAGGGAACACCTCTAAGGGTCCTCATTCAGGATTCGGCCAGTGTTTAGGAACCTCAAGGGAAGACGGTCACAGGAGGGTCGAGAAACAACTGTCTTCTCACATCAGAAAACACTGGGAAACTTATAAAAACAGGCTGTCCGTATATTAGCAGGAGGTTTGCATTAAGAGATATGCATATGTGCAGTCCTCTCTCTCTGAGAAATGAGGGGTAAATAACTAAATAATTTAAAAATAAACACGTATTATTGCACGTCAAGTATTTTCTTTCATCATATGTTTGGATGCTTTGAAATTTAAACTGACAATTGCACAAAAAAAAAAAAACCACTGTAATAAATATGTAATAAACATGTTATTGATACATCTGAATGAAAACTATTTGTGACTTATAGGCTGATCAATATATTCTAGCAGAAAAAAAAAATTAAGCCATTTAAATAATTACTTTGAAGTCCCCAATTTCTAACCTCCCCAACTCAAAATTTTCTAGTGACTGGTCACGTATACATTTTTCAATTGGCCAAAGTGAAATTCTGCTAATTTAATTTGATCAATTTGCAGAATTTCACTTTGAAAAAATTAGATGTGACCAGTCACTAGAAAATTTTGAGTTGGGGAGGTTAGACATTTTTTACAGTGTAATGAATCAACATTAATATTTTGATGAGCATCTTATGTGAGATACACTGGGTTCATATTTTTCACAATTTCTACAGTAATTTAACTTTTACCAAACGCAAATGTATAATAAAGTCTTCCTCAAACAAGTTTTTGACACACTCTAACTTTTAAAAGTTTGGGGGGTGAGAAAGAAAGCAATATTTTCATTTGGCAAAACATTAAATATATCAAACGTGACAGTAATGACATAATGTTACAAAATATTATTTACGACTATGTAAAAAAAAATGCTGTTATCCTTGCGAAATTCAATTAAATTGATCAAAAAATATGTTTGTCCTTCCTGAAGAGACTGCTTTCATTAAACATTTGAATAAATCTTACCGACCGCAAACTTCTGAACAGTGTATGTTTCTCATACTAAAAGATGACTCGTCGATTTCAGTAAGTTATGAAGGAAAACATAATATGAGGAAGTGCTGCGAGAAATCAGCGTTAAGTTGGAAATGTGTTGTAATTAGGCCATGCTGATTATTCACAATTAATAGTTCATATTTTTCTAAAAGCATTAAGTGGGAGAGTTTGAAGAGGCAGAACACTTCAAACCAGAGGCCTCGAGTGATTAGAGCTATTTCTGCTTCTCTTCAGAGTGAATTATCAGGGAAAAAGAGTCCTATCGCACACACTTCTAATCATTCTATTTATGACATCACCTAGAATTCCAACACTTTCATATCGGAGCTCATTTAACCTCATTTCACATCTAAACTTGAAGCTTTGTCAGAGACATTCTGGGCTTTTCGAGAGATTGAAATCTTTGTATGCATTCAAATGAGTTTTTAAAATAATGTCGGAACTTTTGCTGCATTTCCAGGTCAAGGTTGTGAGGAAAGTACTTATCCGAGTTGCGTTCTGTAACCCATCTGCTGTGGTTTTTACAGTATTGAAGGCATTGTTTTCAGAGCAGGCATTGGCAGTCTTTCAACAAGATAAATTACATCGCGTTTCCTCTCAAGACTCAGCAATATCAGAAAAGCCTCCTCGAGCGGCTTCATTGTTTCAGTTTTACGTATATTTAAAACCACGCCTGTGCTGTTTGCTTTATAAATAATAGCCTGAATAAAAATTCAGTTTGATGAGGAAAGTGACCTGTGCGCATGCATGAAAAAAAAAGGCCTGTACCAAATGCTACAAGTTCTACAAGCTAATATGTGTATAATCAAAAAAAAAAAAAAGAAAAAAAAAAAAGAAGCAAAAATCTGACAAAAACGACTCGTGTAATTCATTCAAAAACTCATTCGTCTGATTTTGAGTATGTGTGAAAGTTTGGTGTATATTCTTATACTGTTAACAGCAAACATTCTTGCTTTAAAGGGGCTCTAAGTAAATTGCTCTGAGTAAAAAATTATATTATCAATAAGTAATGACAACAAATGTCTTTAGATGGCTGTAACCCCTCAAAATAAGGTAAGCAATGCTCTACTTTTTTTATGTTAAACAAGATTCAACTCATCAAACAAGTCCTTTAATGTAATTTAAGTTGAAATGACTTGCACATCAAAGTTGATTGTACTTAAAAATTTAAGTTAAAAGTAAAAAAAAGTAAAAACTGTTTTTTTTTTTACAGTGGAAACACTGTATACTGTGTGTGCAAATAGCTGCATGTGTATGAATTATATGTAAATGTTGCCTTGAAGACAAGAACATAATTTCGTCTTTAAATGCAGTCTGTGAGAGAATCATCTTTTGAGGAAGAAGGATTTTATGAATTAGGCGTTTTAATATGCAAAGTCTTATTGCATTTGGTCGAAACCCCGAGGTGAGCTTAAGGGAGGTCTAATCAAAATACTGTGTGTATTTTCTCATATTTAAGTCAAAAGTATTACATCACTTTTAAAGGTTATGATTGTTGCATGTACCATAAAGATTGTGTGTTTATTAGGTCGACTCTAATGCAGGAAAGCATTCCACCACACAGTGGTAAATAAAAGTGTTTGGTGCGGCTACTATTACTTACAGACACAATGGTAGGCCATCAGAGTAAACACTACTTCGTATCTGGGAATAACATTAGGTTTAGTCTGGAACTAGGCCAGATTTTCATGTGTGTGTGTGTGTGTGTGTGTGAGAGAGAGAGAGATAAAAAAGACCACCTGATCTTCTATGCTGGAAGGTTTCTCCACACAATAACAGAAAAAAACAAAACAAAATAAAATCAAAGCTGATTTCTTTGTTTCTGACATGTTTAGCTTTGATCTCATTATCTAATACAATTAAAAAAAAAAAAAAAAAAAACACCAATATTTAACTGTAATTAAACAGAAACAAACTAAACAGAAAAAAGACCAGAATATCAAAGAGATTTGGCTCTTTAAAATTTCAAATAAATTATGTAATATTATGTATTATGTCTATTTTATTTAATACAGTATGCCCAATCATAAATGCCTTAATATATAAGATGGTCATTTATTTTATAAATGTTACAGTTAAGGGATTTGTATTTTATTTTAAAGTTTTACTACTGTAAATTGAGTGAATGAGTGAAAAAAAAAAATCCAGTTGTTTCTTCATTTTCCCCGTTCTCTCATCAAAATGTTGCAAATAATACGTTTCCTTTTTAAATAACTTTGTAGCCTGGTTAAAACCAGAGCATTCTCAGTTGTAACTGAGTTATGGTCTGCCAAAGTGTCATAGACTACTCATTTCCAGAGGGGCGTCACCAGCGGAGGTCGCGGATAGACCTAAACCCAATCAGACCGATGAAGGAGATGACGTATGCAGAGCGGCGGAGACACATCTCCGAGTGTTGTTCTTTGCTCGGTTTTTAACTAAAAGGAAACGTTCAAATCGCTTAAAACAGACGCGATAGCTGATTCGAACGAGTGATGTTCGACGGCGGCATCCATCTTTGTAATTAAACAAAATCTGCTTCAAAATCCCAGCGCTGTCGTCATCGTGTAAAGCCCGCCCCAACGTTTCTGATTGGTGCCTCGATTTCGGCGGATTGGAAATGAGCTTGAATGAGCTCTTTGCCAGACTAACTTTCAGAGCAAATCTAAATTTGCCGGAAGTTGTCTGGGTTTTCCCAGGCTAATAACTTTGTATACGGTTATATCCTTTCAATTAAACCTTTAAATAGCAAAATATCATTAAGTATTAGCAGAGGAGTTGATGAATTCTGAGATGTTTTGTAGTTTGTTTCACTTCAAAACCCTCCATCCTGTCTAATAAAATCACAAAACTTGTATTTCAAAAGACGAATATCAAAAAGATATCAACGTGAACTTCAAGCTGACATCCTCATGTAAGCGAACTCTCCATCCCTCAGCGAGCTTATGACTAATTTTAGCTTTCTATTTCGTTTCCAAGTTTTTAAAAAACGATACCGTCATCATCTCCATGTAAACTACAAAAACGGGAATCTGTGAAAACATTTTCGCAGATCCGTGTGAACGGGGATCGTTTTGTTGTGTATGTTTAGCTACGTTAGCGCAGGTAATATTTAGCCTATGTGGTTGTCACCAAATGCGGTGCTACATTTTATTCAAAATTCATTAGATATTGACTAAATATGTTTGATACATTTCGACTTTGGTAAGATTTACCCTAGAAATAGACTTAAAAATGTATCTGTCCTTCATGATTCCTATTCTTTCCAACAACAAAGAATCGGAAATCTATACAAATCTACAGAAAGTAGGACATTTCTGATTGCACGCGAAGTCGGCATCACTGGCCATTTTTTCGCTCAGCCTGCCAGTTGCACCAGATCACATTTGTGGGCGCAAATTCAATCAGCACTAGGCGTAGGGAGTCTTGGCACCAAAATTCAATTTTGCTGTCTCGTCCTGAGGATCGGAAGCGGGTGCCATTTTAACCCCTATGAGCGGGCACCTTTCAATTTGGGGGATTAACGCCACGGGCATCTGATGATCTCAGAGCTGAAGGACGGGACACCCAATGCACCGAACGGCCCCTCCCCCTCCAACCGATCTGATTAAGCTAATTAACTCAGATATCCTTCACCAGTTTCATCTCATCACATGCCACCCACGCAGTCACGCTTGAGACATGCGCTCTCCTGGTCCGCCACCTTAGAAGACTTGAAAGTAGCTGTTTGTTAGATTGTGTTTTAATTGGCCAATGACATATAAATGTATCCAGAATGAAGAATCTTTTAAAAATATAGCTTAAAACGCATGCACCGCATACTTAAAATTACACTTGTACTCATGTTGTACATTTGTACTCATGTTGGTTTCACTTAGAAAAAAATGTCTTATCTTGTAAAATATGTGGTCAGTACAGCTCCTACCTATTCAAAGAGTATGCATGAATTGAAAAGTGAAAGTAAATAGCGATTTCAAAACCCTGCACATTGAGAGTGGCTACCTGATGCCCGCAAATCATATAGGGCCCTATTTTAACGATCAAAGCGCATGGTCTAAAGCGCATGGCGCAAGCGCACTTAGGGCGCGTCCGAATTGCTAGTTTAACGACGGGAAAAATGGTCGGCGCTCCCGGCGCATGGTCTAAAAGGGTTGTCCCTATTCTCTTAATGAGTAATGGGTGTGTTTTGGGCGTAACGTGCAATAAACCGATCAGAGTCTCATCTCCCAATCCCTTTAAAAGCCAGTTGCGCTCGTGGCGCATGGCAGAATTTGCAAGCGGAAAAACTGAACGTGTCTCCAGAGAGGAAAAGGATTTGCTCGTGCGCAAGGTTAAAACGCAAGCTGACCATCTACGGGACAAAGTGTACGCGCGTTGTGGACCCGCCTATAGGCTTATATTACTAACACGCTCTTTAAATAACAAAATAAGTACGGCGCCATTGACTTTAGACCAGGTTTCATTCGGTCAATGGCTCAGTCTATTTCAGTTGCCTCAAAAAAGCAACGCGCCAACAATGCGCCTGAACACACCTCGTTTTCAGACCAGCAGCCCATGGGCGCACAAATGGGCACAAATGTATTTGCTATTTAAACAAGCAGGACGTGAAAATGATAACTGCGTCGGGCTGAAACTAGCAAAAAACACTTGACTCGCACCTGGCGCTGTGTTGCGCCGGGTGTATTATAGGGTCCTACAATATAATTACCCAACTATACAATTTGGAGAGAACCCAAAAGCATTGAAATATATATATTTTTTCCATCACCATGTCCCTTTAGGTGCTCCGTAGAATGTGTCATTTCCTTTCCAAACACCGTATTCGCCTTCAGGCACATCCTCAATTTATAACATTTCAGAAAAACCCCTCCTGAAGTCAAGAAGAATGCCTGAAATCAGGTCTGTGGTTCACACAAGCTCACATTTAGTCCTAAAACGTAAAATACATCAGTAATACACCCTTGTGAAAGCTTTAGCTTTGAAAATTGCAGTTGCTAACAAGTGTCTAAATGAGTCTACAGAAGTTGTCAGGACATTAATCGTCATCACATCGAACTGGTAAACTCATCTACTCACTAGTCCGCTTTCACAGCCTCGATGTGTTTACAATCAAGACTTTTCAAACTATTCTAACTCATACTTTCAGGGAGGTATTTTTAAAATATAGACTGAAAGAGTTGTCAGAAACCCTCTGGTGCTCTTCGGTCATTTTTGACCAAACATTTTTACTTAAAAAAAACAATAATAATAATAATTATCGGAATGGTACGAAGCTTGGTAAAGGCTTTGGCACTTGCTATGTACGCACACACACACAAATCATGGACGTGATTCGAACAGGTTAAATGTTCCTGAAAAAATTGTCACACTTGTGTTCCTCACGGTCAAAAATGACCAACTTGGAAATGAATGGGAGATTAATTTCATCTAGTGAAATCTTTTGGTTCTGTGGCCAAACGAAATCTTATTGAAAGCTATTTTCTTTAGATATCAGGCTAAAATTTTTAACACAACTTGTTTAGATTCATGGCTTGGATTTTCTCACAGTAAAACATTTGAAAATATGCATTTCATATAATTTTTTATAACAATAAACGTAAAATTCTGTAACTTTTTTTAAGTTCACTTTTTATTTTTTTTTACTTCAGCAAAAAACCGCCAAGTGTCGTCTTTGAAAAGAGATTAAACGAGATGCTGTGCTCTAAAGCATTCAAGGTTTACGACAGTTTAAGTGAGAAATTTAATTTTTAGCTCTCTGCTCAAAAAGTGAATAAATGGATTACAAATAAAGCGTAAATATAATTTAGCAACATAAAATCCCCTAAAAAAACTAAATATTAAATAAAAAACATTATTGAACTAAAATATAGTACAAAATACATTTGACCGACACTCAATTGTGGTGACGTGAAGTCATGCCGTCGTGGTGTAGTTCATTCAAAGCCTACATTTAGCTTTTTACTTCTGCTAAGCTTGGGTTCGTCCACTCGAACAGCAGAATCAGACATGACTATACACCTCTGTTTCCAGTTAGTTAGAACTACAGTACTACCTCAGTACAAACAGACGAGAAAACACTGTCAACAGGGTGTGAAATTCCAACAGAGGCCTCCATCTGGCTAATAGCAGGAGACGCGTCAATGCGTTTGCCATGTGGGTGTTCCTCCCGCGAGCGAAGCCCGGAGGTTTATCTGTGGGCACTGGTGCCCGTCGTGCCATGGACTCAAAAAACCATGACATCCGAAGAGCAGGGCAGGAGAGACTGGCCGTAGGGCACTTAGACAAGAGCCAAACTGCTTTCTGGGTGACTCGGAGCAGCTTGTTGATTTTCAAAGTTAGATTTGAGGTCAACGAGTGAGATCGTGTTGGTTTATTAATAGACCTTAATGAACAGACATCATTTCCGAGATGGAAAAGCATGTACTTACAGATTTATAGCCTACAATGTGATCAACTTTTGATGAGAGCGAGAGCCGCCCACAGAAAGAGCCTGTTAAAAGCAACCACGCACTGTTTATTTTGCTTTGACTTGTTGTTTACAGGTGAATCTAATCTATAAAATGGTGGAAAATGCGGGCATTTCTGTGCATCCGAATGTAATAAGTAAAGATTATTGGCTTTATATCCTATTTAAAATAACTTTCTGTGGGTGTACCGATTACTGTAAACATTTCAATAGACAACACGGTTGAAGGTCTCTGTAATGTGGACTGCTGTTTGACTCTCAGAGTTTACCAGGCCAATGCTCAGATATTTATTTTTACTGGGCCATTTCAGCCCAACGCTGCGATTCATTCTGATGTAAAATAGCTTCTTATTGGCGTGTAATAGGTAAGGATCTGGCCCTCGGGGGGTGAGAGGATTTAAACCATTTCTCTTTCAAAGATCGTGCTCTAAACATTCATTAATTATCTCGCTGAGCACAATGTTAAAAGACAGGACAGATTCTTGCCCCGAGCTGGCCATCTCGTTTCATTCGAGTTCACTCAATATGAAAAAATCTATTTGTTTCATCAACTGTGAATTCAATTTGCGGTGTGTTTTAATACAGATACACCTTTGCCCCCAGCACAGAGGACGGGTTTGTCCTTTTCTAATTTGATAAAATGAATCTAGACACAGTGAGGGAGGACCAGTGACCTTGATAACTCCAAACTGCTCGAGCTCGTACACTTCTAAACTTTCTCACCTATTTAAATCCAAAGAATTAAACTAGTTAATGGGTTTGCTGTCATTTTTGTGTGTAACTTACACCTGCTTGATATGGAGAGGCAGCTTGTTTTGCCGTGAAAGGGTGAATATTTTGTCAATGGCTCTATCAATATCAGTCCAGCACCAATCAGTCCAGCATAGCAACACTGGCTCAGCCAATGGCGTTGGACTATCTGTTTGGCTGACCAATGGCAGACAGGGAAACCCGTGTGAAAATTATATCTTTTTACAATTCATATGGTGTCACTAGTAGATCATTTTTTTAATTTTTGTTTTCAGAAGAAGAATATTTCTTGTATTGGTAATTTTAACTGTTTAGTTTCATATTTGCATTTAACTGCGTGGCAAATGTTATGTTACCTGGCTAATGTTGTGGACTGAATGGATTCATTAATAATATCATTAATATACCGTTATAATATTTAATTATTTTAGTTTTAAAGTTTTAGTGACTTTGATGGGTTTTTTTTTTTGTCATTTTATAAAAAAATTAAAATGTCTATTTAGTTTTTATACATTTTTATTTCGGTTTTAGTTGTAGTAATTTTAGTACTTCAAATTAAACTAAACAAAAATTAGAAATTTTGGCAATAAATAAAACTAATCAATAAAATATAAATACAAATTAAAAATAATGTAAAATAAATACGTTTTTTAATATTTTGTTTCATCTCAGTTACATTTTGTTTTATTTCAAATAATATAAGTGTTTTAAATATTTTTTAGCAATATCAACTTATTCATATAGCACCATTAAAACAACACCAAGTTGACCAATGTGCTTTATAGTCACACAGACAAAAAAGAAAAAGAAAAAGATTATATATATAAACAAGCATCACATGGGCAACACATATAATAAAATCGTTACTGAACTTTAGATTTAAAGTAACTGTAATAACACTGAAAGACAAAAAGGCAGTTTAATTTTGGCAATGATAATGTCAATTTAGCACAAAATTCAAAACAAAATTTCCTTGCATTTATTGCACTTAAGAGTGAATTAACTTTTCATCTTGTGGATGCAGAATACATCTTTTGTGGACCAAATAACCCCAGTATGTCACAAAATTCTCAGTCTTCAAATAAGATATGTATTTTGCCCCCTAAAGTGCTTGTTATGAAGTGTGTTTGTGTCCACAAAATGTGTTTATGAACATTTCCATTGATGAAATGCAACTGGCTCCTGTCCTTTTGTCATGTTTTTTGCATACAAACTACACTGTATTTCATATCCCGACAGTGACTAATAGAAAACAAAACATTGCAAACAAAAATGAGTTCCAACTAAGATAAAGGCGTGTACAACATGAGGCCTGTATACATTTGTCTAGTGTTTCTTAGACTGGTTTTTAATTTGCAAATACAAATGTTAAATGCAATTTGACTTAGACCTTCTTATGACAAACTTTAGAGAGATAGCAGGGGTTGTGTAATGTCACAGCGGAGACTCGGCTTGTTTATCTGTGGGTGGGCGTGGAAAGTGTCATGGTTGCGCTGAAAGAAACCCAGTATTTACTGCATGTCAACAGTGAGGAAATCCAAACACTGAAGCGTTCAATCCGTCATGTGACATCATACCAGTGAACGGGGCCAAACATGTACCAGCTTAATTCAGTCAATAAATACGCCCAATCTTCAGGGGGGATGAAGTCAATTTTGACAAAAATTGCATTTTATTTGAGGTCGTCTGTTTGCTCTTTCCATCTAACAGTAAAATATTGCAAGCTCAAAATTTTAATTGGCTTTCTTGAGTTGCTGCACATGTCTTTGGCAGAATGCGTGTCAGTTTTGAGATAACTATACAAGCTGGGATCTAATGCACCAAAAATGTAAGAATTTTTTTATTGATTAATTTATTTTCCATCCAACCATCCATTCTCCAAACCGTTTGGCTCTGTAGGTTGCCGTTTTTTTTTTTTTTTTTTTTTATTATTATGTTTTTAAATTTTTTTTTTTTTTTTTATTATTATTATTATTTTTTTTTTTTTTTTTTTTTTTTTTTTTAAAGATAAAATAAATTGATTTAGGCAACATTTATTTACCAGTGATAATCATGCATTTATTATATACGATAACAAATAATAATAAACGGAGCAATTCCAAGAGCCCTAAATATATTTTATAGAAATATTTCATATTTTATAATTTTGATATAATACCTTTATTTAAAAAAAATCATTTATTTTATAATAATATATTTTATATTATTATTATTATTATTAAAAAAAAACATTACCAATTCAAATATTTTGATCGAAATGGATTTTCAATGCAAAAAGGTTTTTTTTTTATTATTGTTTTTTTATTATTTTTATTTTACATTGCATTCATACTTCTTGCAGGAAGTTTCAATGTTAAAGAGCATGACACCTTCTGATAAAGCCTGTCCTGTTTGAGGCAATAGGCACAGCGTCTGTCCTCAGACCGAATCAGGCAGTCTGCGTAACCTAGTCGTGTACTTTACTCAGAAATTAGACTAAACAAGGTTCCAGGTGAGCTTTAAAACACCAGAGAGAGAGAGAGAGAGACCATACAATACAGTCCAGCCCGCCTGTTGACTGTCACAGCCAGGGTCCACTTTGAAATACCAGGTGCTTGCTTGGTGACGCCAGGCGTCCTGCGTGTTTATATTTCATCATGGGAGCCAAGAGAAACTCCAGACACCCTTGTTCTGTGGTTTGTGAACGCTACACCTTCCCTAAGGTACCGCAGCGGAGATGGCTGACCGCTCAAAGCCCATGATGGCCCAAAGTGAGCCTGGTGTCTTTCCCTACAGTCTGTCAATGACCACACACAGCCAAGGGTAATGTTCCCATTTTCCATCCCTTGACCTCAGCGTTCTTAACCAAATTTTGTGGGCAAAAAAGGTGCATTGTCTCTCATTAATAGTGTAGTGATGTATGAAGCACAGCTCACACGGAAGCCACTTTCACACCGAGCTGCTTTCTGTTGGTCAACACTGTGAATCCGCTTCAACTCATTGCTTGATCTGCATTTGAAAACATTTCGTCCTTATGCCATTCCCGATCGTATGGAATTTTATTCCTGCCACGAAATAAAAATATAAAAATGGTAATTGCGACATTTGTCAACTCAATTTCTCTCGCAATTGTGAGTTACATTTAGCTATTCTGTGTTTTTTTCCCTAAGAATCCTGACTTCGCAATTCAGATTTTTTCTCTCAGAATTCTTAGTTTACATTTCGCCAGTTTGACTTTTTTTTCCCTGAGAATTCTGTTTAAATTTCAGGCTTTTGACTTTTTCCTGGAATTCCTGGAGTATACACCTCTGACTTTTTTTCCTCATAATTCTGACTTTTTTCTCATAATTCTGAGTTTGCATTTCGCAATTCTGACTTTTTTCACAATTCTGAGTTTACATTAATTCTAAATTTACATTTCGCAATTCTGACATTTTTTTCAGAATTATGAGTTTACATTTCGCAATTCTGACGTTTTTTCAGAATTCTGAGTTTATATTTCGCAATTCTGACTTTTCTCTCAGAATTCTGACTTTTTTTCAGAATTATGAGTTCACATTTCGCAATTCTGACATTTTTTTCAGAATTATGAGTTTACATTTCGCAATTCTGACGTTTTTTCAGAATTCTGAGTTTATATTTCGCAATTCTGACTTTTTTCTCAGAATTCTGACTTTTTTTCAGAATTATGAGTTTACATTTCGCAATTCTGACGTTTTTTCAGAATTCTGAGTTTATATTTCGCAATTCTGACTTTTCTCTCAGAATTCTGACTTTTTTTCAGAATTATGAGTTCACATTTCGCAATTCTGACGTTTTTTTCAAAATTCTGAGTTTTTATTTCGCAATTCTGACATTTTTTTTCAGAATTATGAGTTTACATTTCACAATTCTGATGTTTTTTTCAGAATTCTGAGTTTACATTTCGCAATTCTGACGGTTTTTTTCAAAATTCTGAGTTTACATTTCGCAATTCTGACAATTTTTTCAGAATTATGAGTTCACATTTCGCAATCCTGACGTTTTTTCAAAATTCTGAGTTTATATTTCGCAATTCTGACTTTATTTCCTCAGAATTCTGAGTTTACATTTAGCAATTGACTTTCTTTTCTCAGATTCGTATTTTGCGATTCTGACTTTCCCCCTCAGAATTCTGTCTTTACATCTCACATTTGACTTTTTTTCTCAGATTTTGGACTATTCTGACTTTTTTCTACGTTTTTTTTCTGTTCACATTTCGCAATTCTGACTTTTTTCTCAGAATTCTGAGTTTACATCTTGCAATTCTTTTATTTTACCCCAAATTTTTAGACATCTGACCTGACTGCACATGCATAATTCTGAGAAAAAACTTGAGAGATAAAAAGTCACAATTTCTTTTGCATAAAAGTCATCTAAGCTTCCATACAATTGAGTGGATTCCAGTTGAAATGGCTGCATTTGGCCTGAAATGTGACCGCAACTTTAGAGGTGAAACAAACATGAAACTTTAATTGAAGTTGTTTTCCGCAACAATTCAGGGCTTGTGCACTGTCAAACGTTGCTTAAGGGTAGTTTTATATCAGATTTATTATTTCATAGTTTTCTATCAGCTGCGAGCAGTTAATCTTTTTGCGTTTGATGGATCGCTATCTGTCAGTCTCATTTCCAGCACCTGTAAGATGCACAGAACAGGGCCGGTTGTCTGATTGCCGTCTTGGCAGCGACGGGACTGGTGTGTGTGTGTGTGTGTGTGTGTGTGTGTGTGTGTGTGTGTGTATGGGTGGGGGTACGTGTGGATTACATTCTCTCGCAGGAATCTTACCCTTTCTTGGGTTGGAGTTCTGTGTCACAACACGCTCCAGTGAGATTTACAGGCCACACATTCTACAATTGATATGAACCATAGTTTCCATGCTAATCCCTGACTATGGGAGCCAAAAGAGTGCCTTTAACACATGTGTGTAACTCACAAGATATACGTTCAAGATTTCAGGCATTTTCTACTGTCTAAAATCATAGGTTAATAATAATGGGCTGGTTTGGTGCTCTTTTAAAGTTTATTATCCCACCTAATTTCATTAGCAATCCCAGATATTCGTATATAAAGTGTGGTTCTAGCACAAATACATTTCTGTATGTTTGAATAGACACTGAAACGTACATTATAAGCATACTGACAGCATCCAAAATCTAAGCATTTTATGTATGATCAACTTTATGTTTATGGAGCATTTGAAGTTCATAGAATATTGAATTTATTGAAATAATAGATTGATTTTATTGAATACATGACAATAATGAGATATGCTCAATGCCATCACATTTATTTATTACATGTACTGTACCTTAGTTGACATTCGTATAATTTTGTTCTGTGTGATTTCTGGTGCTGTATTCTTGTCACGTAAAACTTGTTTAGAAGGATTTCTTCACATTTCCCGAGCCTAAAACTTAAGACGGTAGCATTTTATGAAAATTGTGTCTTTAATCATTGTTTAATCATTTGTATTTAGTTATCCATGGCATGGGATAGCTACAATAACAAAAGTATATACATAAAAGTAAATCGTACAAAAAAGTACATAAAAGTACATAAAAATATCAGCAATGTGCATTTATCTGCCATATTAATATGGAAGTAAAATAATGACAAAAATCATGTCGAATTGCACTAATAAAAATGCATTGCATGAACAGTTCTTGCATTTTAATGCATTGAATTTTCACTGACTCAATATCTCTCTCTTACTGTTGCATATTTATTGAGTTCTGGCAGTAAACGGCGAGGTTTCATGCAGTCGCAAGTGAACTTTATCTGCATTTGGGTTGCGTTCATAAACGTTGCTCAATATCTCCAGGTGTTCGCTATGAAGCGAGTTGCAATAAGATTAACGAGTTGCCCCAAAACAATCCGACACTTGGAGACGAAGAACAATGATCAAGTGTGTGGATGTTTTGTCATGTCGGGGTTTCTCCTTCCTGAACGCATGCATCAGTCAACAGCCCCCTGCTTAGAAGATCCCGGGGAACATCAGTTCGTGCGTCCCGGCTCTGCCCAAACATCCCCGATGACTCTGGTTCCCATTACCCACGAGTTCTTGAGCCGAGAAACATGGGTGGTTTGATCACACGCTGCACGGCCATGGGGGAGCATGTTAGAAGTAGCATGGCCTTAATTCAAACCAGACGTACTTGCGGCGAGGTGCATTACAGTAAACACTGAAGAGAGCTTTTCGCGAAAGGTGCGAGAATTACTCTCTGCCACGGGGCCCGAAAAACATAAAACGAATTAAATGAGATCTGCACAATCGCGAGGGGCTCGATGACAGATGGGCTTTTAATACCCGTATGTGTAATGGACTTTTCTGGATGAAAAACTTATCAACTTCCCTGACCTCTGGATCACCTCAATCCCATAATAACCGAGTGATCGTATCCGCAATGCATTTGGAAATGAAAGTGAATTCCCCCTTGCCCCCTAACGTCCCGCTTCCTCTCAGGCTTTAGAGGGTGTGTTGACATTGACCTATTGTGATCGACTCTTAATAGCGGCTGCCACTGTACTGGTATTGCGGTGGTATTACGGTATATGTAGGAGAGGCCAAAGGTCAAAAAGGAGAGGCAGAATGAGATCGAGGGAACGTCACTTAGTACTTACATTCGGTTTCGATTCTTCGTACAGTATTGGTGGGGTCTGAGTGGCTATTTGTCATTGTAAAGATGTTTTACTATGGATATTATATTATGAGTCGGACATGACTTTTTTTGTAAGACCTTTGGCACCGATCAGAAAACTGAATGCCAGTGTTCAGTTCTGAGAACTGTATCATTGTTGTCTGTTGGCATCGCCTCTCTCTCTGGCATAGCAATTACATTTTGTTCTGTGAGACAATGCATTTGCAAAGCCCTATACTTAAAATGGGTGAAACCTGTCAGCAAGCATTTCACGCTTTATGCTCTTATGCACAAGAGTCTATACATGTCAGGTATGTGTGCGTGTGCGTGTGTGTCTCTGTCTGTGTGCGTGTGTGAGTGTGTGTGTGTGTGTGTGTGTAGTGTACCTACTTAGCCAAAATTTTGGGGCAAATTTGTACACGGAAGTGACCAAAACCTGATAAAATCGCCAAGAAGCTCCTTTAGGGACATCCTCACAGTAAATATGGTATTAAAATAAAGTAATTAAAGGTGTTTTTTTTTTTATGTAAAAATGCAGAAAGTTTTGTGTGATGGATATGTTTAGGGGTTAGAGTAAGGGGAGAGAAAATACAGTTTGGACAGTATAAAAACCATTACGTCCATGGAATTTCCTCATTTAGATAGCTAAGTGTGTGTGTGTGTGTGTGTGTGCGTGCGTGCGTGCGTGTGTGTGTGGGTGCGTGTGACGGAGAGATCATAGAGATCAGTACGGTGTGCAGATAAGAGTGTTTGAAGTGCAAAGCAATGGGAAGACACTATAACTGAAGACAGTGATAAAGAGAGAGGGAGGGTTTCTGTAGGTGCCGGGACATCAATTAGCAGTTCCCCTCCAACTCGAGTGCCCGGACCATGACGTAAATGACTTTTCTACATGCGGAAACTTACCCACAAACAAGCATGGCACATCACAATCTTATTCTAGAACTACTACGAGATTGGCAAACGTATTTTAGCATCCAAAGAAATCGCTTTACAGTGCAAAGTCCGTAGACAATGAACATTTCCCCCCACTTTTTGTGTTATTTTATTTTGTTGCTTTTTTATAAACTTATCACCGACACCAGTATAGCATCATCCTGGTGGTGGACTATCTCCCAGTCAGATTTGTGTTCCCTCACTGCATATACCCAGAGCAAAACAATATGCTCATGTCCCTATTGCTTCAGCCCTAGTGTTTGTTAGTTCAGCATCAAAGTTAGTGCCAGGCATGCAGTCCAGTAGTGGAAGGGGATCGGGTGTAAGTTTGAGAAATTTCCATATGTCCACATGGCAATAAAATGTCTGCCACTTTACTTATTGAGGTTGTAATAAATGCCAGGTGCGTAGTCTGTTTTTTTCAAGGCACTCCATGGACACGCAAGAAAAATAATGTTTAAAGAAATCATGCCGTTTGACCAAAAACAGACTTTTCAAGTATTATAAAATACGCAGAACGGTTATTACCATTCATAGGGACAATAAAACAGAAGAAAAAGTCCTCAATGAAAACTAGAATTCAAATAACATTTAACCTTTTAAAACAGTTCACATATACTGACAAATAACCAAGTAATAAAACGTTTGCTAAACAACATAGAACCTAAAGGCAGTCCGCCAATCAGTCTATTAACTTGAATTTTCCATTCATGCAAAATAGACCCCAGAGTTTTGCTCTGGGTTTTAGTTTGGCCCCATATTTATGGCTTCACGCACATACTTTTTTACTTTAACAAACATTCTTATTAGAAGACTTCCTTAGTGTGCAACTAATCCCTGTTCTCATGACCCAGCCCTCTTTCAGATCGCACGTAAGATTTCATTAAAACACATGACTGCCTAAATAATAAATCAAATCTCACTTGTGTCTTTATACAGCAGCCCCATAAATAACAAATATGTGACAGAAATGTTGGAACTGCAATTGATACTCTCTCAGAGTGCATTAATGTTAGCTGAAACACCACTTTTGTCACAGTATTTAACTGTTTTTTTGTGTGTGTTAAAATTACTCTTTAGATTGTCATAAAAAATAAATACTGCATTGTTTTCATCTTAGAAACGATAACTGCAACATTATATTTATAATAATAATGTATTTTGTGAATAATTTGGTTTTAGTAAGCAAAATAAAAATCATGCAACTCTATTTCAAGTTGTTTATGACGTCAATATAACATCGAAGACACAAAGATTATGGATAAATATGATGCCGAACACAACTTTGCACCAAACTCCTGAAGCACTTGACCTCTCAAGCACAGTTAAAATATCTAAATTCAATCTGAAATATGATAGAAACCTTTGCTTTTATTGGCAATCAGTGCTAAGATAAAGCTAAATTAAACATTTGGAGTGAATCAAGGCTCTATACTGGGTCCTTTTATATTTAGCCCAGCTACACATTTCTATATGATTTTCTTTCTCAGCCATACGTTTTAATGAATTGACAGTAGTGTCAAAAAACTTTCAGCTAAACATAATAACAGAAGCCCAGAAAGTGAAACGAATCAAAACCTCTTACCACACTAATTAAAAACAGCTGTGAGACTTATGTCATAAAGGCTTTTTATCATTTGAAATTAACTGTCAAAGTGCATTGTTTCAGATTGTATCACAAATACACAGATATTGAAGTATTCCTTCATTACTAGCAGACCGCATGGCAATGCTCTCCCGTGAAAAAAGATCAGACCATGAATATTTGTTACAGCACAAATACCAGAAAAAGAGCATTCATTATCATTTCAGGGTTACTTGATGGGCTTCACATAAATTATAGAATCCCTCAGTTCACTTACACCCTTATACACAAATCCACCCTCAGTATGGTCCTTAAAGAACAAGTCTATATATATATATATAAAACTAAAATCAATGTTGAACACCTTTTTTTTTAAAAAGTGTTTTGATGTGTTCACGCAGCATTCAAGCAGTGCAAAACATATAAACATTTATGAAGTAGTTAAGCTTGCCAAACTAACACTGAAGATAAGCTGAAGTTATTAAAGAGAGTTACTTTCCATTTCTTAAAAAAATTATTAAAGCATTTTTAAAAAATAAACAACATTTAAAAAAATAAGGGATGGGTGAATGGTTTTAATGGTCATTTTAAATATAAATTAACCTATTCAATGTTCATTTACAATTTAGATTATGTAATGCCTAACTTAAACCCGTGTAACAAAGCAAAATAAACATTCAATAATAATAATAATAATTACAACTGCATTTTACTCTTAAATCTTTTTTTTTTTTTTTTTTACAAAGCACAATTGCGCAATCAATACTTGCAAGGCAGAATCTATTTAATTTGATGTAATTACTATATTTCAAAGTGGCTTTAAAACGGTTGTCCTCTAGACAGAGACAGAGAGGGAGCGAAGGAGAAAAGAGTGTGAGTAAAATAGATCAAGAACGAGATGAAGAGAACAATATAACCATTCTGATAAGCAAGTCTGCAAAAGTACAACATGTGACCACTTCATTTAGAACACATGCTAACCGTGTGTTCAGTGTAATATCATAAATCATAACATGGCAAAATCTGAACATACAGGTCAACGTGGCACATCCGAAGCGTTTCCCATCCACGCCAAACCTTTAACAATTCCCTCCGGCTTTATCCTTCAAAAGTAGCATTCGCATAATTCAGCAACTACTGAAGCAAATACTAAGCTGCTGCTACTAATAATACAATATATCAGAGTTCATTTTTCAATATATTTATGCATGTAAGCAATACAAATTAAAATAGTTGTACAGTACTTACAGTGTAGTTTTGTTGAAATAAATCGCGCAATTACACATTTTTACTATCCTAAAAGAATGCTGATAATGAATAAGTGTTCAAATAATAGGCCTGTGTATGTTACACACACATTGCAACATTAAATGTTACCAAAAAGAAGAGTATTAGGTTTGTTCGTTTCCTCGAGAGCTTCTGAAGACATGCAAGCTTTCGGACCCGCAGAGCGGCGCTCTCACCCTGCCAACTGCGCCGGTTCTCCAGGGGGCGGGGCCACAGGAGTGACTGACAGCTGATTCTGAGCGTAACTCCTCCCTCCACCGCCTTTCTCTCCCTCTTTCACTCTTTCCCTGATTTCAGAGAAGCCTTCATTCCAGTGCACATGGAAAGGCAGAGGAGCAGCAACGGTCCGCGCTCACAAGAGGAAACGCGCTCAGGGATTTTACGCGTGAAGCCGCTATAAGGTGATTCTACGGGACGCGCTTTATTCTCGGACTACAGCAGAATGTTATTTGAGGACGAATGGACATTTAAACAACTGCTCTCCGAGTAGGGATTTCACTGTGCAACATCTATAAACGGACACAAATGTTCTCCACTGATGAAAAGAGCACCCGGTGGATGAGTTTTAAAGCTCTTTCTGCGCTGCTTTAGATATTTCGCACATTGGATTACATAAACACTGCTGAAATTATTGCGGTTTATGGAAAAAGAGCTGAGAAGAAGACAGCTGAAGTTGGAGAAGAGGGTCTCTGAAGCTGGACTGAGGGTCTGAAGGATTTTACAATCTCCTCCACTTTCATGTCCGAAGTCTCTGGTTTATGACAATGGATTATTTGCTGTTTTTATGCGGCTTTTTGCTGCCTCTGTCCTCGGCTGTTGAAGGTAAGATAGCCTATTAAATATATTTTACTCGCAAATTCGCAATGCTTATCAAGAGACGCGCGTCACCGATCGATGTGCGTCTATAGAAGTTGCGCTTGTAATAATAATAATAATAATAATAATAATAATAACACTATCGGTGTTTTAAGGTTTTATTTTTATGCATTTGAAGTAATGCAGAAACACGCGTCTGGTCCGATATTTCTTTAAAAAGCACCGGGGAATCGATCTGGCCATTGAATGACACCAATACACATGCAATTACAATGCACAACTTCTCCCTCCTAATCGTTGTCTATTTTCTTTCACCAACACAATAGTTTGCGTCTTTGGTAAAGGAAATGTCTCTACAGGGAGTCCCACTTCAACAGTCTCTCTGTCAGTCGGACACAAACCCAGGTTCCCTCAAAAGACTCATAGGGAATTTTGAGCATTTTATTCCTGAATAAATTTAAGGAAGTGTGAGCGATTTATGGAACCTTTAAATTGACCAAGATTAACATTTTATTTGCTACTATTTGTATATAGGCTAGGTTGCACATATGTCAGACATAGTGTGAATCAGTTATGGCCTTGTGTGGGTGTGTGTGTGTGTGTGTGTGTGTGTGCGTGTGTGTGTGTGTGTTATTTTTAATCAAAATTTGATTCATTTATTTCATAATGACTCAGATCGGTGGTTTAGTTGGCTTTTGATTCAATTAATTCTTCGAAGTCTGGACCCCCATTATGGACCAGGGGACCTTTTGACACCAATAAAGATGAAAATGAGTGCGCGCGCGTTAATAGATTTTCATGGAGAACAACAATGTCATTTTATTTATTTATGTATTTGGTGTTATTTTAACCATAATCGGCGACAAGCATGATATTGCAAACACTTTCTTATTGTACCTTGACTTGTATTTGTGAATCTGTCAGTGATATTCTTTAAAACAGCACTTATAATGCAATAAAAGTCATATTATAGGCCTGTTATTAACGGGCGATTTATTTTATATGCTGTTGCCTTACGAAAAGCCCCGAATAGTCTAATTTGTTTTAAAGATGAAAAAGCTTGCCTTTCAAATTACTGCTGAATGTTGGGTTATTACTTTCTTCACACTATCAATGCTATTATTCACTAAATGAAAGGTTATATTATACCTACTTTACTTGTTTATTTTATTTTATTTGAATGTTTTAATGAGTGAAGTGGTGGATGTCGGGTGCGGAATGGTTAGCCTAAGTTAAATTTATTTGTCTATCTTTTTGTCTATGTTAACCTTGTAAAAGTTTAAAACAAATAAACTTCGCTAATTGATTTATGTCCTTGTCCGATAACCCGCAGTCTTAAAGAATAAAGGTTCCAAAAGGTTTGATGCCATAGAAGAACCAATTTTGTTCCCCTAAAGAACCATTCAGTGAAAACTTCTGAAAATAACCTTCTTTTTTTTTCTTAGTGTGAAGAATCTTTTTTTCCACTATAAAGAACCTTTTGTGCAACAACAAGGTTTCATGGATGTTTAAGGTTCTTAATAGAACATCGATGTCAATAATGAAGCTTTATTTTTAAGAATGTATCAGAAAAAAAGAATAAATGTTTATGAAAGGCACAAGGGCCTCGGTTACTAAATTTTCGGACAGTTTGTCTCCTTGTTTCGCTAAATAAAAATCAATCAGCCTATTAATTGTAGGCTACGCAAGTATCTTAATGTTTAATGAAATAATTATATAATGAAAGAGTTTTACGAATAACCTAATTACAAGTTATTCAGTAGGTTATATTGTTTAGGGTTGTAAGCACGATCCGTCTTATGTGTCCGTTCATACTGAATGATTTTCTGAAGTGAATTTGATTTAAACACTGCAGTGTTCTCGTTGAAAGCAATCATATTCTTGGTCCCTGGAGATTTCATTATAAGAAAGTCTACTGAACCTAAAAAAGGATCAAAACTGTCCAACATGCATTTAAATATGATTTTGCCTACTCTGATGTTGCCTATATAAAACATCACTTACGCTCCTATCTCTGTTTGAATGTGAAATCACAAGCGTTAGTAGGAAATCTCCCCTCTTTCTCTCTCTCTCGTCTACTCCAATTAGTCTAAGGCCTGGTTTTAATTCCCACTACCCCACTGCACTTATTATTTAGCACATACACGTGATAAACACATTTTGTCCTATATAATTACTCTGAGGTAACTACAGTCATTTTAAAGGCATATCTCATCGCAATGTGGTAAAACAGACCTTCGCAGGACAGCGCGAGTAAAGTTAGACCATTTGACCCCATAAATCAACGTACCAAAATACTGAGATGATCCATGTTTGTTCGGAGCGTCCTGTCCCATTGAAGTGGTAGGCTGATTCATAAACGCAACTAAAGCAAATGTAGCCCCCTGTTGACGAAATAACAGACTCATTTTGGGGGTAAACAGCATTAACATGAGAAACAAGAGAATAATTACAGGGCCATTCACTGCAGAAGAGCCGTAATGGGAGTTTTAGGAAAGGCCTGAGCAAACATTTATTTATAGGCTATTTAAAAATGTATTCATTCATGTGAGCTATTAGAGGCCAGGACATTTTATTTAAAATGTTTTACATGATCTGATTGGCTATATGGAACGTTTGCACTTTTAAAAATCATTTTTCACACAGCCATAAGTCCGTTTAAAGCGGAACTGCGAATCCAAACAATCAATAATGAAAAAAAAAAAAAACTTACAAGAAATAGTGATGTCACATCTTATGAATTATATAACCTGCTTTTCATTAAAACATTAATTTTAGCCTAAAATTCTTGATGTTGTTAAAAAAAGATTAGTCGTAGGCTATACGAAATTTAGGCTACATCACTATTTTTTTTTAATACAGTTGATATTTTAATTCCTCGTAAATATTAAAAACAGAAATCAATAATAATTATTATTTATGATGATAATAATAATAATAATAATTATTATTATTATAATGACAGCTGTTGAGCGCAACCCGACCTCTGCAATCGATGCGACTTCATCGATCTGTAAAATCTACGGTCAAAAGGTTTAAAACGAGGTCAGAGCATTGATTTGTTCTTCACACCTATACGCATGAGTCAACTCACTCAATTAGAGAAACCAAATATAAGCACTAATAAAGTACAATAAAAAAAAGTAATAGGCCTATTTATTAGCCTATTTATTGTGTTTTTAATGACCATAAAGACAGCAATTTATTTAAGATAATTATTTAAGATAAGATAATAATTATTTATTAGCCTACAATATATATAAAAAAAAAAATGAAAAAAAAAATATATAAAAAGGAATGAAGGTTCAGGCGGAAGACCAACAACATGCATTTGCTGCTATGATAAAGTTGTCTTTGTAAAGTTATGATATTTATTTATATTATTATATTTATTATATCTGTAAACTGAAATAAAATTGAACTGAAATATGTAAATATCAAATATATTAGATTTTTTTCCATACATATATATGATTAAAATGGTGTTCCCCTCACTGGTGGGGCCTGTATGTGCCACAGCTTTGGCTTATATTTATATCGTTTCATGTAATATCTGTTTATAAAACAATGAAATTTATTAATATCCAAGTCCTGTGGGTGAGCCATTGAAAGGTCATATGTTAAACAGAGTAGGCTATAGGGTGAACAGATGTCTGTTGGCTTTGTTTCAGACTCTCGTAAGGAGCTCAATGGGGTCTCAGACTCAGGCTTAAAGATGCTATGAAAACCAGGCAGGGTTATCGTAAGCGCACGCACTCTGGTGGTCCACGAAAGCTCACATAACTAACCCATAAACATTAGCACCGATAACCTTTTGGATTCAGGAATGCTCCGGCTGTAAAATTCGCCAGCATTCTAAGCCTGTGCAGCGTGGAGCAATAACTTGCGCTGAAGGCCAATATTTAACCGAGTGCTCTGTTAATTGATGAAGAAGTGGACTGGACGCTGACTGGAATGTAGAATTCGCTCTTTTTTTTGGAGTGTCCACTCAAAAGGGCAATCCTGGCAGCTGACGCAAAGGCCTTTACAGAAAAATAGGTCTTTGACACTCACGACAGTGTGAGGAGAGAATGTGTCTGGGCCTGAACACTGCCAAAATCCCCCCGGTGCTGTCTGCAGCTACTGAAGCGGAATGACAGAGAGGAATCGAGAGCAGAAAGAAAGAGGGATTGAGAGAAAGAGAGACATCGGAGCTTGGTTTCTGTCTTCGGTTGGTCAGGAGCAAGATGGGTGGCGCTGGCAGGGAATATATCTGCTACCAAAACGCCCATTGCGTTTGAACCCAGAGTACCCAAACAAAGTCACATGATGACAAGCGCAATTCATTTTTCTTCCCATCTGAATGGTTTTCCCTCTCCGACCCAACCACAGGGATTTTTACTTTTGAGACTCGGACTGCATGCCTGCATTGGTTCAGTGAATTTACAGTCAGAGCCAATTTGATCGGATAAAAAATATAGTAGAGATAGTTTCCCTGCTCAGAAACATGTATTAATTGTTTGAAATGTGTCATATTCATGCTACGTCTCAGATGTGTTTTTACCTCTATAAGATCTAAGACAGCACTGTGACCTGCTAGCTGCATAAGTTAGCGAAATAATAATTTGCTTAAATTTCAAACCGCCAAATATGAGACAACTCCGTCTTTCAATATGCATGTAGTGTGTCAAAATGCACATAAATAGAAGTAGCACGCAGAAATAGGTTACATGAGCTCAGACTATAGAAGGGAGATGACATACGATCTGACACACACATGGAGTCCCGCTATGCTCCTGAGAAATGACTAACACATTTTTACAAGAATACCATAGGCATTACTTTATAGCGAAGCTGCTTGGCTAGAAGGAGTTGGGAAAAGCTTTCAGACTCTTGGTCCTTTGATGGACAATGTTTATGAGCATTAAACCAGTCTGGCTTGTTCTGCTGATAAAGCAGATTTCTTTGATATGAATTCATTATAATTAGAGAACAAGAGGGAGAGAAAACACAATCCACAACCTAATATTATATATCCCAAAATATAAACCAAAATTGTATTTTAAGATACTGATTGAATTATATTAAATGATACTGAACTGACAATGTGCAAAACAGCGAAAACAACTGTAACTGTCAGATAAATATGTGTGCCAGTTTTCAAACCGCAGTTCAATTGGAGGGAATGTATGATGTTAGAAGCCCTGCAGGAAATGGCTAATGCTAACGCTAGGTGCAAATGTCTGCTTTGATTAGCAACATGGGCATGTGCGGACAGGGTGGGGGGGATGTAAGTCTAATGACAGCTTCTAAACTCCACGCTACCAATCAAACCAGGCCTCTAGATGGTTGAAACATGCTCATAATCTCCACATCAAACATTGGGAGCCGCAGGCAAGGGCCCAAAAGCACACTGGCCCTTTACCCTTTCAGTTAAATCTAGACTCGAATTTGCACTTTTGAGCCATGCTGTTCAATTACACATCTGTAGACTTTCTTAGCCATTCATTTTGTTGATGCGTATGTGTACAAAAAATGAGTTCTGACTGGTTTGATTTTTGCTTTTGGGGATTTTTGAGGAAAAGCTGAAGACTCTTAATGTTGTTGTTTATAGATTTGATGTAATGTAAGTTAAAACTATTTGATCAAATTTTCATTAGGTTTATATATGTGTATATATTTTGTTAAAAACTATTTAGAATTTAATATAATATTTATCAGCTAGCTAATAAAAGAAATATAGCTAATATTACTAACAGTAAATGAATAGGTGTATTTGGATCACAATTACTCTTACTCTAAAATCTTTGTAAATTAATACAGGATATCAATCGCATATTGTAAAAAGCTAATAAAATAAACCAAGTTATCAGAGTTTTAATGTAGCAACAATAAGTGCAGTAACTATTTTAGTGCAAACTATTTTTACCATGGTATGCTTGTGTAAGGGTAATTTGTTTTAGCCGACAACACAAAATGCACTGGTGTTAGGCAGGAACTATTTTACTGCTTACACGATCTGTCACCTCTCCATTTGGTGTTCGAGGTTAGAGCAGTGGCCCTTTGGCAAGGTGCAAATGCAGGTACTTGTGAAAACCAGTTGGTTACGTGTCGTAAAAGTCCCTGAAGGCATTGCATGTCTGTCTGTTGTAGCTGTACTGCGGGTGTTTTGAAAATCATCTTTCAAGTAAATCCAAAGCCAAGTGTCTGAATCCACCACACTTTTCTTTGGTGAATTCCTTTAAGACATCTCACTTTTCTGATAACATTTTTGTTTGATTACCATGCATGTTTGAGTATAAACATAAGATATTATACAGTGTTGCATGTAATTCATTAGATATTTGCTTCTGTAATTATAATCATATTTTCCCCCAACGTCCCTTCTCATACCCTCTCCTGGTTTAACTGTTGCTATTACACCAGATCGAGTTTCGACAGGGTCACCATCCTCATCCAATCAGGGATTCTCAATGAATCTCTGTGACTGATTCATTTATGGCTCGTTGTCAGGCTTGATCGATCACACTTCCTTCTCACTTAGCCTTTCTGGCAACTGCCCTTTCGAAATGTGCCAAGACTCCTAGAGCCTCTCATTACCAGCTTTTTTGGACTTATAGATGAATGGCAGGGTAGAGGAACCGAGGAGTTTGAAGATAGTATCTGTCCAGTCATCTTCCCATCAACTTTCTGTGTAGCTGACATAGGCCAGAACTGCCATGGAGAAAGGGCGCTAGTCGAGTCTCAAGAGCAACCCTGTAGATGAAGTGACATGTTTCTTCATCAACTTCAGAACTGCCCTTTTCCAGCCTTGTCTCAAGTCTAGAGAATATTAGATATAAGATAGACAATCGTGCTCCTGGAGATCTTTCTGCAGAACTTAGATTGAACCCTTAGATTGTTACAGCTCTAAACTCTGCCGAAAGATAGATCTCCAGGAGCAGGACTGAACACCCCTTAATATAAGGCATACCGTGCACCCCCCAAGTCACTTGCGATCTGCGATGAGTGGCTTATCTGTTATTAAAGTGCCCTCAACCTGAACGGGAGAGATGAGGATATAGGCGAACAAAGGGACAGAGAAAGACTGAGAGAATTGTTCGGTATCCAAAAGGCACTTGGTACAGTATTGGTTGAGCAGTTCATCTGAAAAGGTGCTGAGAGGAGAGACAATGGAAATACACTGGGTCTGGTCAGATGGGGTTATGAATGCAGTGGGAATTGAGGCAGAGCTCAGGACAGCGAGAGCAGAGAATTTTCATCTTCTGTCTTGGACAGCTGCCATGGATCTATCTCTGCATCTTAAAATTGACTTGCTCTGCCTAGCTATGTCTGAGAGGAGATCATTGTTTCTGCCTTTTTACTCTCTGTCTCTCTGTCCATCTTTCTACCTATCACTCTTTTTTTCAGAGCTAGTCTAAGAAACTCTTGATGGGCAAGGAATATGCAAGGGTTTTTAATGAATCTGAAAAGCCTGCGAGCATCAATCAATGACGGCCTTGAGTCTGCACATGAAATCAGGTCTACCTGACAGTGGGAAAGTAGAAAGGAAGGTTACAGCCTGCATACAGATTAAAGAAATCTCGAGGCAGGAAAAATTAGCTTTCCAGTGTAACAGACAGATGTTATCTCTTATGTCGTAACAGTTGGTGGCTTGAAACTGTCACTATTGGTATACTCATTTAAAGGGCTGCAACTGCATCTAGATGCATGTCGACCATAAAAGGGATGACAACCTGGTGAAAACCCAGAGAACAAGTGTGGGAAGTTCAGAGGCCTCTCCCCCAGCAGGTGGGATTTATCCCGACAGAGAGGGTTAAGACAATGCACCTCTTTCTCTACTCTGTTTACCACCCCTTTCCCCACTTCCCTGTCACTTCTTTGCTACACTTTCCCACCATCTTTTTACAGCCCCCTTCCCTGTTCTCCCTGGGCACCTTATGCGGCCGTTTCTTATCAGGGAGATAATTCTAATTGTGGCATTATTTTCCCTATCTGTTATCTCACCCCTTCAGTGATATCAGAATCCCAGAAAAGGACCAGAAGCTTAGGGACAGGGCCTATTTACCCACAAAACCATTGTTGTATCCAGTCATTGATAAGATTTTTGACTGTGTGTGTGTGTGTTCCTACAACTCTATTCTGTCATGTTATCCTGTGGGAGCTAAGTGGTATGTCTAAAAGCAATGTAAGTCAAACTCTTGCAGTATATATTTGACAAGTTCAGTCTCTTGATACTTCATCGCCCATGGCTTTTAAGAAAATCTGAGAGTAGGTTCTTACTTTTGACATATGTGAGCACAAAGCAGCCCCAAACCGGCCTAATTCCATACACTGCATGGAGGAGAGTCAAAAAGGGGTCTCTAACTAAGAACACGCGTGAAAATCGGCATGCTGATGTGACACAAACCCTCATGGGGTGTGAAAGCAAGCATATTGACGTGAAATGGAGCTGGCACTAGAAACAAATTACAATATCCCATGGCCAGATGGGGATGGTGAACTGAGGGGCCATATTTGTATCATGGGTGTGAGATGCACCACAGTGAAACAGCTTCATTGCCACTTTTGCCCTGCCGTGTCCTCTGGGAAATGACCTAAAAGGATGGCGATGATTACCAATTCAATTTAGCCAGCCGTCGGTCAATATGGCAGGCCAAGAGGAGATGGTTGTTGATGCTGCCTTGCCATCAAAATATGTGGCGATCGAAATGTCTGGGGACTAGATTTCTTTTTATTGGTTAATTAACCAGGCACTTTGTCACTGTTCTTACTTATTCATAAATCTTCCCTTCATTTTGAGACAGCTTGGTCTGAAGAAGCTAGCTAAGTAGGCAAGCACTTAAGGGTAATCTATAGAGTCCGACATCGGACGCAGCTTTGTGCCTGGTTAATTAATCAAGACACTGCAGTGGTGTCATAAACACAAAGGCACTTATGACTAAAGCGTATCAAGAGGGTAATATCTAGAGATTCTTATTTTAGCTGATGCATCTGTTGGCACTTTTATTGATTCAAAACAGATAGGACAGGAAATGAGCCATGAATTAATGTGTTGTAGCATGTTTTCTAACTGTCAGCACAGCCGCTAAAAACGTCCATAGATCCATCCATTCTTCAAACCGCTTCAAATTTGTAGGGTCACATGGATACGGGTGCTTTTCCCAACACCCCAAAGGCAGGGCAGCACCCTGCACAGATGGCCAATCACAGAGCTAGCAACTTCGTACCACACTGCATATCTGAAAACTAAATCCCAATGCTAGCAGATCTTTAGCCATTAGGACACTCTCTGCATGTCTATCAATAAAGAATGAGCAATCTGTTTTCTTATCTCTCTTTTATTTATACCATTCTTTTGCATCCGTACTCGCCTGCCCTCAGGTTATGAAGTTCAGGCTCAGGGAAACATGTCCATTCATGCATCCCTCTTCTGAGGAAGATGTAAATACAGGGTTGAAACCAGTTCATATGGTCAGTCCTCCAGTGATGGAACTCCTGTACAGTTGACTTGTTCCTATGAGTAATCTATGCTGAGGTTCAGTACACACCCTGTGGTTCTTTTGATGAGCGCTCCCAAGTTGAACTCATCCTGCTTCGAGACCACCAAGAGATGTAACGTACCTGAAACACAAAAGTTCACGTGTAGGTTCCAAGCAGTCAAGGTGTGGTTAGCAGGTCTGTAATTAGTGTTGAGGCCACCAAGTCTTTGTGACGGCATGTCTGTGTATGTTGGATTTAGTGGATCTATGTGTGTGTGTGTTCAAGTGTGTGAAAGAGAGCAACAGCAGATAGTTCCCAGACTTCTTATTATCTCTATACCTGACAATTGCATCTCTTAGCACCTGTACAGTACTTCCTAAATTGAAGGGTGTTTTCATATAAAATTATTTTCTCTATAGTTATCTTTTTACCACATTTTCTATCTGTGCCGTTGGTTTCCCAGATACTTTTTCAGTACCGCAAAACAAAGCAGTGTTTATACAAGACACAATCTCATTGAAGGACTTTATTGGTTCAGTGTAGACGCTGTTAAAGCCACTGTGGTTGATTTATCAGTCAATGATTGACTCTAGATTGCTATAACCTTCCATGTCACCTGCACTTCAAACAGATGCCCAGCAGCAGCCCTGCATTTCCCAGCCCACGTACACAGTTCTTGTTGATTCAACTATGTTATCTCATGTGGCCATTTCCCTAAGTTCTTCCATCAGCGCCACTGTCTTCACATGATAGTAGTGTCATTTTAGTGGTGTCTCCAGATATACCCACATTCTGACCTTACATGTTTTATTTTATTTAGAATATGAATGGGAAGTATGGATAAAATAATGTTATTTTAACAGGAAATTCAACCTAAAATTGTTTCAGATATTGCATAACCACATAGTGAAAGCATATTTAAAAAATGGAACCCATCTCATGTCGAACTCCATCCCCCCCTCCCTCAGCCTTCTCACCAGGCCCTCTACTGAGACCCATAAATCAATGGAGCTCAGTAGCCTGTCGGGGCTTTACCGTCTGTGGGGGGTATTGGTGGCCCAGGCTCCCCCGCCGTTGGTTTTAGTTACACATCAATGAAGGGTGAATAATACATTAGTCAGCCCCTGACAGTACAGTTATAGGCGGGCAGGCAGACGGAGCCTCCCCTGGCCCTTCATCAGCGCATCTGTGCCATAATCAGCCTCTGGAGACATACCTTAGCTTTGGCCTTCCTCTCTTCCACCTGATTTACTTACTCTGTATGCTAATATTATGATATTTAAACGCCTGACCTGTGGGTAAAAGGGGTAGATCTCCCAAAAATGAAAACTCTGAAACAACATGAGCTTGAGCAATCACGTAAAAAGATAAATTAATACATTAAATAATGCATTTGTCTTTTTTTTTTCTTCATACAAGCGTTTTATAAGTTGAGCTGTTCTGTAAAGTGTATCTATATAGAATATGGAGTATGGGTAGCACTGTATGTAAGGTATTAAATGCAAAGAAATTGCACCATTCCTTTCATTTAGGGGTCAAGAGCTGCAAGTGACACCCATAAAGTCTAGGTTAATAATTTTAAGCGGGCAGGAAGTATTGCAACTGACCCAGGTCGGACAGCAAGGACTGTGGAGATGGATTGTTGTGGCATAAATGGCCCCAGAACTGTAGCCTTCTCAGTCCAGCTGCACTATGTACTGATTTATATCTGACGATTTTCAAGTCACTAGCCCCCTTCCTTGCATGCACAATTGCAGAAACATTCACAGTCTCCTTTTAATGTGTCAAGGCTTTTATTTAATTGTTCAGAGACATCTAAACCCCTGGCCATAGGGGGCACCCTAGAATTGGATGTCAACCGTTCTATCAACCTTCTCCAGCATAATTGCCCAGAAATGAACTTCCATCGCTAATACCTTCTGTCACAATCTGCGAGTCAATTTGCTGTAAGTGAAACACTTAAGAGCATGATTGTGTGATCGCCAATGACCTAGACGGCCACGTGTCCTAATCAGGCAGTATTTTTTCTTTTTTAATCAACAGTCTCAGAGGTGGAGTCCATGAATAAATTACTCCGATGACCGTTTTCCATACACTCCGCTGCGTCAGTGCGTTAAAGAGCCGAAAACCATTTAGAGAGGTCTAACGAGTCAAGTTATTACTGCAGCCAAGTGTGAGATTAATTAACTGAGCAGCAATTAAGAACGCGGCTGAAAAGATCTAACAGATAAGCATGGGGCGAATAGTAACCAAAATTTTTTTGCTTTAGCCAACTGGGAGGGTACAAGGAGTAAACAGAAATAACAAGCTACATTATAGCCTCCAATTACGATCCAGGCTCATTGAAAAAATGTGGCTGTGGCGACATTTCTGAAAAGTATTACAATTTATTGGTGTGGGCTGCCACCAGTGTTCATTTCAGCTGGAAACTGCTGTGAATTGTATGTATAGGTATATTTTTGTAGTTTTGCAAAAAAAAAAAAAAAAAAGTAAGCAGAGGCACATTCTAGGTAGGTTAATATGATTTCACCTGGGTAAGACATACCTGAATCAGCGAACTTTATTTGGTCCCTGAACAACATTCCCATCAACAGATCAGTTCCCTCTGGTTTGAGCTGTAAAATATTGATCCAGGAACATGCTTTATGGGGTAAATTCATCTTGTGCGTTAATATGAATGCACATTTGCATATTTCCGCGCCCTACTTCCAGTATTGACATATTTCCAAAGAGGCAGAGTAGGGCAGAAATTTCCAGGAAGAGTGTTCTCAAATGTAGAATGATTGATAGTGTCCCTTTCACTCAGGACAGTTCCAAACCATGCTTTAGTCATTGCTTTTGCTTGTGTATTTAACAGTCACAAAGGCCCTACCCAGCCACATTCTTGTCGGTTACTGCCTAACCTTTCTTTGTTGTTGCGGCTCTGACCTGACTGTGATAATGAGTGGGCAGGTAAACATTAACGAGTGTCTCTGGGATTAATGAGCTAACGTGAGAAGAGGTAGTCGAAAGAGACCTGCGCCGCCTCAGGCTAATGTGTCACATATAGCAAGAAATGTAAAAAAAAACCCAGAACATAATAACTCCTATTACGTTGTGGTGTAGCTGGAGCCATTAGAGATGTTTTCTTTGTTCGAGCAGGTAAACCACAACATATCCTGATAATTAGCAGGCAGCATGACAGCTGAAACTGAGCTACAGATTTGTTCCCATGTCTTCAGCAGTAGCTGCCAATGCTAATATGTGACAGCACTGGGAAGTTAGCAGGGTTCTTGCCCTCACAGCTATGGGTTTTCTTTTCAAGAAATGAAAAGGAATCTAAACCTCACTAGCCGCCCCAGACGGTATATTTGAAACATTACAAAGCGATCGAAAGCCACTGGAACGCTGGAAATGTGGACCACATCAGTCCAGTAGCTGCGAACAAACAGCTGTCCCATGATACAAAGCAGAAATCTCATATTTAACAGCCATTAGAGGTTATTTGTATGTTTGCACAGTAAGACGATATTGTATGTTTGGCTGATGACTAAAGCAGGGGTAATTGTATCCTGACATATACATCTCAATCCCTAATTCATAGCAGAACTGTAAAGAAAAAAAGTTATAACCAAAACCTTTACATTTATATACGCTAGAGTTATAGTTCCTGAGTGATGCGAGGATGAATACACTATTTAATAATTATACGGGCATGTTTGATTTTTATTACTTGTCTTTTTAAATCGTTTTTAAAAATATTATATGATATTACGTCATATTATATTGTATTACACTGTAAAAAAATAATATGATAAGTTGTCAACATATATTTTACATTTCTTCAACTTATCAAAATAAGTTAAGCAATTTTAAACTTTTTTTTATAAATTTTACAAGATTAAACTATGTTTTAAGCCAGTTTAATGTAATTTCAGTTGAAATTACTTAAACATCCAAGTTGATTGTACTTAAACAAATTAAGGTAGCAACAAATGTTTTTGTTAACACTGTTTTGAATTCACATTAACAATTATTTTTGCTACTTTTATTTTTTAATATCTTAGTTTTGCTATTGTTTCAATGCCTTTTACATGGGCTATATTTGTATATCACATAGTTTTAAAATTATAACACTTTCATTTGAATAAAATGGAAATATTACATCTTTAATAATTGAAGAAACACCCATATATGTGTGCATTTGTGTATTCCCTGTTCACTGTTTCTCATTGTGTGTGTGTCTTTATCGACCAGAAACCATGATTTTAGCTTTGACATCATCCCCGACGTCCTTTCACAAACATCTTATCTCGAGATAAAAGGGGTTGGAGAAAATGAGAGTTTGGGGGCATTTCAACATCCGCCACACTCTGAAGTACCTCCTTAGTGTTATAGCATGGCAAATGCCTTCCAGTGGACCTGAGGGATCGTGCCATTACCATATATTTAGCCTAGATGTCTGTTGGCTGCCTCTGCACTGGCATAATGAACGTGTCAAAGGGAAGCAAGTACGGCAAACGGGCTGTTGCAGAATGGAGATGAGTCCCTGGACAGCAGCTTCAGCCGACAGCTCCTCTCCGAGGCTGACAGGCAAGGCCAGTGGGCAGCACGGTGCCAAAATACCTCCATAATGAACCTGGAATGGAGGTATGAGGAAGTCAGCGGTGCCTCCTGCCCCGTTCTTTATGGCTTGGATTACAAAACACAGGATGGGAATACAAAAATATTGGTTGCATTTTATTTTACAGTATACACTTACCTAAGAATAGTACTTGTCAACTACATGGGTTAAGGTAGGTTCAGGGTTAGAACTCGCTTGTTTCTGCCACTGTATAAAACATTTTAAAAGATAATTGCGACTTTTTATCTCACAATTGCAAGTTTACATCTCGCAATTCTAATTTTCTCAATTCACAATTATCAATTGTGTTATAAAGTCAGAATTGCGAGATATAAACATGCAATGTTGAGAAGCAAAGTCAGAATTGTGAGTTTATTTCTCGCAATTCTGACTTTATAACACACAATTGCGACTTTATATCTCACAATTCTGACTTTATAACCCACAATTGCGACTTTATATCTCACAATTCTGACTTTATAACCCACAATTGAATTCTGAGATAAAAAAGTCGCAATTGTGAGAAAAAAAAAGTCACAATTGTGAGATAAAAAGTCGCAGTTACCTTTTTAATTTTTTATTCTGTGGTGGAAACAAGCTTCCATATAGTGCCTAGTTGTTACAATTACTATAATAAGTACATGGCATGTACATGGGGAACAGGACTGTAAAATAAAGTGCTACCAAAATATTTCCAAACACAACACATCCAGGATTTTAGGGTTTTCCAGTTTCTGTTTGGGCATTGTCTTTTTCACTTTTATTGCTCAGCAAAAATATGCAATTCATTCAACATGCCTAATACCAATGCTCTTAGATTCTTTTTGATTTATGTAAATACTATCTCTGTCAGTACCATATGCCAGATTTTGGGACATAGCTTGACTGATAATATGAGTTGTGGGTAATGATGCATTGAGCTCTCTATTGAGCGTGGAGGAATATCTTAGTTTCAAAAAAGATTTGTTTTTCTTCAGCAGTATTGGCAGACTTGCGTCCCTGGCAGTTTATTACAGCCAGAGTTGAATTACAACCAGAACGAGAAAATCAATCAAAACATAGTTATCGGGATTATAGTCCTTTTAATTTTTTGGCTTGAGGAGAGGGAGAGGTGTTTGACTGTTGGTTAAAATGTGCTTAAGCTAGGCTCAGCCAAACGCAGGATTCATCACAACTGCAGTTTTCTTCTTTATTTTACATTTAACCGAAATGTCTTAATGTAACTGAAGCAAAGATCCTACTAAAAGTTAGTCTCTGAATCAGAGTTTTAAAAATAGCAGACACCTGGGTGACACCAGAAAAAGCAGTTTCCGAGGTGTTTTTTGACTGAACGTATTTCCGTATGGAACACAATGAAGCAAATCGGTGCTCCTACTGAACCTTTGCTTGGTTCGCATCACTTTTTGACCTAAACATATGGTTTATTATATTCTTTGTGACTCCAAACATTCTGTAAACCGGTTTACTCTCACTTGCATTTTTCAACCGGCTAGTTGAGTCATCTGTATTTATTCCAGCTGGCCCTGCCTCCTGCTGAGAGGAATGGAGAGCCGGGGAGCATGATAGACAGGGAGAAAAAAGAGAGAAGGGGTTTCTGAGATATGAGGGGAATGAGAGAGAATGAAGTGGATGGAAAGGAAGGCTGTGATCAGCTCCGGCCTGTCAAAACACTTCCTGTAGACTGATACACACTCAGACACCGAGGAAAAGAAGACAGAGATAGAAAAGGTGTGATTGAAACATTAATTAGAGAGAAAGAAAGAGTCGTCAAGCAAAGCATGGCCTCTTTGAAAACAAAACAAAAATGTAAGATACTTTAGGTCGGGTTTAACATTTTTATGGTTACTATATAATTCTGATATTTCCACTTGTTTTTAATGTTCTTGCCGCCATTCTAAAATGCAGAACATTTTAATATAAAAAAGAGTACCTAGCTGTGTCGAAAGAAAAAAATATAAATATATTTATATATATTTCAATGGTTTGGAAATATATTTATATTTTTTCGTGTTTCCCTCAAGAAATCGTAGCAACTCAAAATCTTTGCGTTCGTTCACAACATCTTTGTGTTCCTTCGCAAGAACCTCATGGACCTTTGTGTTCCCCTGAGAAACTTTGCACATTTGCAAAAGTATTGCACTCCCCTGAGAAATTTTGAGTTCGCTTGCAAAATCTTTGCGTTACCTCGCAAAACCTTAAACCTTTGTGTTCCCCCAAGAAACTATGCGTAGTCGCAAAGTTTTTACCAAGTGGACGAAAAGTTCTCTCTGGGAAACGCAAACGTTATGCGAGAAACCGCAAAGTTTCTCAGAGAACTCAAAACATTGAAATATAATTCTTCCTTCTATCTCATTTTTTGTTTATATCACCAAATCTCTTAGGCGTTCCATATGTCCAAACAGAGTTGTCTTCTATGATTATGTACAAAACCCCAAACAGAAACTCTTGCTTAGATGTCATGACCATCATCAGCGCTACCGAAACATGACTTTGATGAGTATCACATGTTCTGACGCATAAATTACGTTATGTTAGTGTTTAAGTCTAGAAAACCACAAAAAACACATCATGTATCATCATAAAAGTACAGCTGTCGTTCTCTCTGATCAGCAAACACTGCCATTAACGTTGTGTAACGATGCCTGAAGCGGCAGCGCTAGCGAAAACGTCATACTTTTACATTTTGAGGGAAGGATTGGGAAACCACAAGGTGCTCATCTTCTGAATGAAAGCCTTGGATATTGATTAGTGGAGAACACATTTGAGCTTTTTTCTAACCAACAGGCCAAACTAAAATTATGAACACAGACGAGGCCTACGCATTCTTGTTTGCCTTGTGGCTATACAATAACTCGCCTCTACAAGAAGAAACACGAACGCATTAATTGATTGTACTCCTGTAGCAACGTGAGTCTAACAGACGGCTCCCGTTTAGTGTGAAATCTGTAATCGGATCAACGCTCGGTATCAGAATACGCCAGCGTGTTAGCTTAAGTGCTCATTAATAGCTGATCATGCTTTATCTCCATCTCAATGCATCTTGTGTCCTGTCTAGCCACAACAGAGTAACTGATGTGCAGTATCGTAACTCTTCCTCTAAGTGCTTTAGGGGACACGCGCCGAATTCATGGCAATTGTCCACAATGGCTGAAATGGCTTGAGTAATTTTCTTATAATGGTATTAGTAATGTATTGCTTAAATATAGGGGTTTTCACTAGAAATGTAATTGCCAGATGTTTAGTGTATTGCATAACCATGCAATAACGCCTTTATTACAATATTATAACATTGCAATATATAGCCTACACTCGGAAGAAAAGGCAAAAAATTTGCCTTCAGGAGTTAAACAGCTTGTCCCTTGTCCCAGTAGCCTTAAAGGGGCATCTTTGTATTGTATTTATGCCTAAAAGTCAGGTCACCTTTACTTATACAACGCTTTATAAAATAGGTTGCTTCAAAGCAGCTTAACAGTAATTAACTGAAAAATGACGGAATGATGCAAACTTCATCAAATAGCAAGCCAAACGTTCAAAGTAGTACATCAAGGGTATATATTACTACTCTAAGGTACGAACCTACACCTTTTAGGGGATAAATACCACCAATACTTCAACGGAAATGCATTATAACTCTTGAGAGAGGGAGACATTGAAAAGCTGTTAAACAGGTGACATGATCCCCCTACTTATTAAGGAGCTCTCGCACATGCGGCGGTGGATTTGCTAGCTAAGGACGCCCATTCAGGCACTCCGAACATATAGTTGTGAGCACACCTGGTTAGCAGACAGTCGCCCCAGGGTCTGCCTGTTCGCCAGATTGACTCTGGTCTGTAATTAAAGACCTTGGAAAGAAGAAGAAATGTGGGTTAGGGGGTGTGCAATGTCCATTCCCATTTTTGACACAAGGCTTGAATATTAATCTGGGTTGTGGCTCATCTTTTGCTCGCCGCATGAACCCGCGTGCTTGTCTTCGTGCTGTCTGTGAGCGTGAGCGGCATGTTTGATCAAAGCAAAAGGGCTCATTTTCCACAACCCCATTCCCCTGATGATGTCAGCCTCAAAATCAGACCCCCTAAGACCTTGCATCAATCCTAACGTCAGCCGAAGAACTAATTAAGACAACAAACAAAAATGTAGCAGGCGCACTTATGCTCTTTGTCATCTTCCTGTCAATTGCTGTCATCATAACCGGCGTCAAGAAACGCAAGATGCACTTAAGTAGTACATCTTTATATATCATTTCATAGCTACTTCTATTGTCTTTGAAATATTGTTACTGCCGAGTGTACTGAGAAGCATTTTTTGAAAGCTAAAATGTACTTTAATGAAATTTGTATGTCACATGTTTAAGTATGTAAACATTTAAAATACATTAAGCTTAAAAGTAATTTTGAATAACAAAAACTTAAAATGCTATGCAATTCAACATCAAATTAAGTGTACTTCTTTAAAGCATGACAAAATACCATTACAGCAATGATTTAAAATCTACTTAAAAGTACATCTTTTAATATGGCATTATTACAAAGTGCACTTTTTAAAAGTGTCCTTAAGCGTTTTAAGAATGTGTACTCTCTTTAAGTAAACTTAAGCGGCCTTTTATTTCATTAATATTAAATTATTTGCAAGTACACTTATATATATATATATATATATATATATATAGCTTTTCCCGATTGTTTGAGAAAATGGTAATTTGACAAAATTTTGATAAAATTCTCAAAGTGTCCTTGTCACATATGTTACATTTATAGAAATAACAGTAAATTATGCATAATTACATGCAACTAACCCTCAACCAAACCCTCATTCTAACCCTAACTCTATACTAAGTACATGTTGTTAATTAACATTACCCAGTACTTAAATATAAAATGACACCTTAAAATAAAGTGTAACCCTTGAATACCTTATAAGTAGCTTTGGATAAAAGTCTGGCATAGATGTAAATGTAGCACAACATGACATAGCAATAGTCGGTAACATTTTATTTGACGGTGATGCAATTATACGTTACTCCATGTACAACCCTAAACCGAACCGTAACTCTATAGTAAGTACATGTAGTTAATTGAGTAAGTACAATGTAACTGCATCACCATCAAATAAAGTGTAACCCAATAGTCAAGTGGGAGAAGTCTGTCTTTCCTGAAGTTAAGAGTTTCCACTGTACAATTACAAATTCAACAAAGACACGGGTGATTTTAATGGTCGGAAATTACAGTAATCCCGTCATGAAATGAACGCTACATCTGCAGCTTTGACAGTGGGCCTTGTTAGTACGTAAATGGCCCAGAGAGTGACAGGCATTGTGCCGTGACTGACGGCAAGTGGACGGATGGGGATAAGGAGGCTCCTTTCATGGAATTCCCATGGAGGATTCAGGGTGTTGGAGATCCAGCATCTACATCAAGGACCGTCAGCCAATTAGAGGTTGCACGCCGGCTCGCCAAAAGCAGCCTACTCCTCTAATCACCACACTCCAGCGTGCCACAAAAGCCCGGGACGCTCACCACATTTCAATTTAAATAGAAGCCCACCCCCCCTCCGTCCTCCTTCACCCTCTCTCTCCCAAAATATCTCCCCCACTTTCAGCCTGCTTCACCAAACCCCCCAACAGCTAATAAAAGCAGCAACAAAAGCACATACAAAGCAATCAGTCTAATAGCTTTAATGCGTTTAATGCAGTGTTTTCCCCACGCTGTTGACACATCTCAGTGTTGGGTGGCAAAACAGAGCTCAAGTGTTTGGAGACGGAGAGTGACGTTCCTTGTTTAGTCCTTAAGCCTGTTGTTTGGTACGATTCCACAACAGCGCAGCAGGAGATTGGCAAATCAAGATTGTTTAGATAGATCTGAGTTTAGATTATATATATCTTTGACCAACCTGCCACAACAACATAGTGTTCACCAATACCATAAGTTTGGGCGGGGCTATTTGTTTGACTGACCAATGTCAGTCTTCAGAAAACTGGTTTAACTGCATCTCTATTTAACTTATAATGGTGCAAAAAGTACACACTTCACCTTTCATTTTCTTACATGCAAAATATGTATGTAAATGTAATTCTTTTAGTCATTCAATCTGCACAATCCTGATCCAGTCTTTGCCGTTTCACTTTGAGTTTTCCTTGCTTTGCACGTGTCCTAACCTCCAAACAACACGGAAAAAGGAATCGCTAAAGCTGAAAGCAGTTGGGCTGAAATCCTGCAGTAATCTCTCACCTGTCTGCCCACACGGCACTGAGTCAGTTTCTAAATCCACTGCACATTCTTTGTATCAATAGAGGTGGGTTTGTTCACATACCCCTCTTTTTAAAGAAGATTGCTTACTGGAACAAAGAAATATTTTCAGGCGCTTGTAAACCCGCAGAATGAGTGTGTGTGTGTGTGTGTGTGTGTTTTAGAAACCAAGTGTTTCTCTGTCTTCCTCTGTTATTAACGCTGCTCTGTCATTAGAGGATTAGAATGGAAGAGCTGACCTTTCTTACATCAATATGTGTGTGTGTCAGTGTGTGTGTGTGTGTGTGTGTGTGTGTGTGTGTGTGTGTGTGTGTACGTGTGTGCTTGTGTGCGTGTGCGTGTCTCTGTGTGTGTGCTTTTGTTTTTGTGATATATGAGGACACAAATGTGTATAATGACATGCATATTACACTGGTATTACAACTTACACGTGATATATGAGGACATTGCATGAGTCCTCATATTTCAAATAGCTTAAAAAACATAAAAAACAATGTGTTTTTTTTTTTAATGTAAAAATGCAGCATGTCTCCTGTGATGGGTAGGTTTAGGGATGGGGCAGTGTAGGGGGATAGAATATACAGTTTGTCCAGTATAAAAGTCATTACGCCTATGGAATGTCCTCATATATCACAAAAACACAGCTCTGTGTGTGTGTGTGTGTGTGTGTGTGTGTGTGTGTGTGTGTGTGTCTGTGAACATGCAATTCTGTGAATGGGAATTTTCCACTAAATCTGTGTGTCATGCAACTTTTATATTTAGTGTTTGAAGCAAAAACAATGACTTATTGTTTAGTAATTTACACATACTTCCATATTATGTCATTTATACATACTTCCATACATTTGCTTTGGTAACCTCATATGTGTGTTTCCTGGGAATTTTGAGTCTTTGAGACCTTATTAATAAGCAATTAAAAATATTTACATATTTACATAAGCATTTTATGATGCTGTTATTCATAGTAAGTTATTATAAAGACCTACCCATTTACACATTACTTAAAAAGCAGTGACAACACAATATGGTGAAATTATATATGAACTATGTTATTATGAAAAATGACTATTAAAATATATTATTATTAGTTTATACCGTTTTTAAGTAGTTTAAATAGTATCACATTTTTTTTTAAGTACAATCGATTTAAAAATTTTAAGTATAATCAACTTGAATGTTAATTACTTAAAATAATATTTTACAGTGTAGTTACAGAAAAAAAAGTTTAGTGTTTGGACCAAAAACAAATCTACAGTAATTTTACACACATGTCCATATTTATCTCTAAACATATGACAACAAGTCAGTTATCTTTGAATTATGTTATATGATATGTGCTTGTGTAACTTCAAATATTTACATTACCTGAGATTTTGAAACGTTATGAGAATGTTCAAAAACTTACTAAGCCATTAAAATATGAAATATATAACTATATATAGTTATTATAAAGGGCAACCCATTTATCATTGTACACATTCAAAATACATATTATTACTAAAAATATATATTTGTTTATATAGTATGTAATTGCTATTTTCTTCTACTTTAGTGTTTTATAGTTTGAAAAAACCTAAATATTTCATTTCAACTTGTATGACAGCTAAGTCAACGCGAGGTGAATGAGGTTTTGTTTTGCGGCAGAAACGTTTGTGCCAGCCTGCCTTTTCAAGTTTCATAACAGTCAGTTCTGCCTCTCTAACTTGACTTTATGGTGGATGCTTTATGTCGTTGGGCTTTCGGCTCAAAGTTTGCCCATGCTTCACTCTCAAACATGCGATTGCAGACGGATTGCGCAAGGGAAGGATTTTTGCAGAGCACTCGTCAATCAGGTTTCGACATCCTGCCAGAAACTGCCCGTGCTCTTCGGTTTTACCTCAGAAGTGGGAGAAGCAGGAAATAAGCCGTCGGTCCTCTGCTCCATGAACAAAACGTTCCCTGTGTGGAGCCATTTTAACTGTAGAGGAGTGCGTAATGGAGGCTGGGTGCTGCTGGAGGCTTCATGCTGGAGTGTGAATGAATTGTCGCATTGAGGGCACGGCCTCTCCCCCCCCTGACTGCGACGGGCCGGGGTGAGGGGTGGGTCACCCTCCGCTGTGTTCGCGCTCTCATTGAGCCGGGACTTGCCTCCTCATCTAAAAAGCGCGCTCAGCTGACACAATGCTCGGCTTTGCTGTTTTTCAGCGCAGCTTACAAAACGCAAACAAAACAGAAGGCTGCAGTCGATCGCCGCATGCTCCCGAACGTTCCCCCTGTTTCACTGAGTCAGATCTGACTTTCACTCCATTCCCCTTTTCTCTGGTTCTGCCCGGCGTTTTATTTGCACTAGTACCTTGCACTAGTACAGCTGACAGCTGACTTATGGTTTTCTTTTAAACTACGAGGTATTTTGTATAGCGTGTTTGAATGCCAGCGGACCTGTAAGCCAATGACACGCGATGAATGACATCCCAACAGGAAATCAATGGCGTGAAAGCCTTAAATGGTTTCTACTTATTTTACAAACCTATGCGTTGGAAACATGTCAAGTAGCCACAATCGAGTTCAATATTTCCAGTAGACGAGTGATGCAATATCAGGTAGCCAAATCAGACAGACTGCCGTGTCCAACTTTATTAATATCCGGTTTGATTGACAGGTGAGTAGGTGGTCCTCCACTGTCGTCCGGGACAAATCAGCAAAGACTTTATGTAAACGAAGACTGTGCACTCATATTACTAAGAATGGGAGAAAGTAGGCTAAAGCACGCAAAATGACAGAATAAGTCCCACTTTCTAAGTGTTCTGATACGTCATTTTTTTTGCAGAACTGCTTTATAGGTGAAATTAACTGATTTAATAATTGATGATCTTTACAATTGAACTGAATCAACACTGAACTGACTTCAGATGGCATCAGCTGAAATGCATTATTTTCCTGTTATTACTGGAAAGCTGCTTTAAAACAAACTGTTTTGTGTAAAGCGGCATATAAATAAAGGTGACCTGACTTGACTTACGACTTTGCGAGCTGCACACGCTTGAAAAATGCATTTTTTTTTGTTTTGTCATGATTTGAGCGTTTAGAAAGACTTCAAATATGAAATATAACCGTAAGCGTGGTGAAGATCTTTGGAGAATTTGATGTTTCAAAAATAAGCACGGCAAAGTTGGATTTTTTATTTTATTTTATTTTTTATTTATTACATTTTGTTTTCTTTTTCTCCAAACCATGAAGCCCTACAAAGAGTTCAAATGCATTTATGACAACATCCAAACCCTGTTTATTCCTGGGACGGATGTTAATACAAGGACTAACTGGGTTTAGCACTCACTTCGGGGGACAAGAAACTTCCTCTGATGTTTTGTTCCCTAACACATGATTTCAGTGCACTTTTAAACACTCCCATCCATCTAATTTACTAAAACATAGACACTACGTGCCATCGTAACTGCGACCGCCATACATAAACAGCAGAAGCAGGTGGTGGAAGGTAAAATGGTTGACTCAATATGTTCGAGTGAGCGTGCTTTCATTGTAATAAAAACAGAGAGCTGCACATATGGCTGGTGGGATAACAACAGAAAAAAACAGACAGGCAGAGCATATTGGGCATTGAGGAAATTGTGAAGATCTTCCTTTTGCAAGTTTTATGGCGCTGTTCAAGAACTCCTTTGCTCTGTTATATATCCTCTTGAGTTTACAGCTGCTAGCTTAAGGGTGCGAGTGTGTGGATGTTTTGTGTGTGTGTGTGTGTACGTGTAGGAAGGGTAGAGGGTTGTCTTTCAAAAACACTTAGCTTTTCTTTCCCACCCAGCAAATACACGGCTAATTAAATCTAATTAGAGGAGGGCTGTCATAAATCTTTGACAATGTCTTCTGGATCACCCACAAAGCTGTTTTGCCTTTCTTCCGTCTTTTCTCCGTTGATTAGCATGATAGTGTTTCTCTGTAACGGCACTCGTGAATTTACCACAATGCATTAATGCCCATTAACAATATGGACAGTGACTGTTATGTATTGCTTAGCTCGTCCTTCACAGTGTGAAATCAATTCCTCCCAAGGTTTTCCATTTCATTAAGTTTTCTCATTTTTTTTGTTGTCAGTTGTTTAGGCTCATATTGTTCCTCAAACTTAGTGAATCTTTTCTTTTTTTCCTGCAGAAACACTCATGGACACCAAATGGGCCACCACTGAACTCGCATGGACCTCACATCCTGAAACTGGGGTGAGTTAGTGCTGTTGTGTGTTTCACATTATGCTTATATGATCTGCTCCTTCTGTCCAAATTGTGAATCTCCATGAAAAAAAAAACCCTCTCCATGTCATATTTAACCCTAACATTAAAAAAAATAAAATAATAACTGGTCCGTTTGTAGGAACAGTTTTGTTTTTCCCCTTGTGTTTTTATTTTATTTTGTTTTGTTTTAGTTTTTTTTTATTTTATTTGTTGTTGTGGTTGTTTTCCCCCATTTTGTTTTTATTTATTTATTTGTTTGTTTGTTTAGTTACAATATTTAGTTAGTCATTACCTCTGGTTTTGTTTTCCCCTTTAGTTTTTTTTTTGTTTGTTTTGTATTAGCATTATTTTCAAATAATGGCAATACAAAAATAAATGTATTTGATGTATTTATTTATTTTGCATTACAGAAATACCTTAGATTTTTCCCCATCACATTAATAACACTTAGAAATATTCTAAAATGTGCTTAATTGTCATTAAATATATATATATATGTATATATATATATGTATATATATATATATATATATATATATATATATATATATATATATATATATATTTCTTTCCATTGAATTCTTTCATTTGAGGGTTAAAAATTACTTTTTGGCAGATTTCGTGAGATTCTCTCATAAATGTCGTAGTTAAACTACCTTTAAATCAAGAGGCATTATAAACGGTCCTTGTTCAAATATAGCGTGTTAAACACAGGAAGCTCTGAGTTTCATCAGATAAAGGCAATGCCCAGATCAGATTTCACCCTAGCCGTGTTACATTCGTTCTCCAAAAACGAAATTTGTGCCCACAAGCTTTTGGCAGACACAGCAGAAGTATCCTTTGCTCAGTATATCTTTCACAATACCCAGAGACTGCTGCCTTTCCTTATTTTTTTTGTTCAGATTCTTTGTCTAATTCTTAGTTTTGGGTCCTCTATATCCTGTACTTCAGGGTACTGCATGTGTCCACTGCCCCTTCCTGCCCCCAGCCACACCATCTCAGCTGTTGCAGTCGCCCCTCCCCAAAACCTTTACTTCCGAGTAACTTAGCACCAATGAACAACCCCAAAGACACAAATCAACTGCCATTTCACCTTCCCCATCTATATATTATTCTTGTAAATATCCCTCGCCGCCCCCATTAAAGCACTAAAACTCACCAGCACAATGGGCCAAAGCACAACCCCTCGACACCCCAACAGATGCCTCCTTTCAGGACATACATTGCCCAATTCTTTCCCTTCTGCTCTCTGTCATGCACACAGCTATACATTTCACCCACACCGCCCCACTGTATTTTAAGACAGACAGGGGAAATGTGGCACCAGTGAGTCCTTTCCTTAAATATCACAGTGTTCTGGATGTCTTTTATTTCAATCTCAAGTTGAAATATTCTGTGAATCCCACGAAAACGGTTCACATTCAAACCAAATCCAAAATAAATCAAAATGGATGAAATGTTTTACCCACTGGCTTAATTGGCACCCTCCATATCTCTCTGTCTTACGCGACACTCATTTCTATTTTTTTGTGACACTAAGTTCCATGGTATGTCACACCCAAAAAAACGAAATGGGAACTGTGCCCAGATAATAAAAACAAAGGCAAGAAGTTGGAATAATTCCCAGCCTGACTCAGCAGGTCTTTTTCTATTTTCATTCAATCTGCCATAAATAAATAAAAAACTCTATTAGTCATTAGTCTTACACCTGTAACCTGAGAAATAAACACAGATAAATACAGACTTTAACACCATTAAGGAAAAATAAACATAATGGCCTGCTGTTGCTTAAACCTGACCTGCTAATTCTTCCAAGATAAACAAACTGAGCAAAAAAAGTCATGCACTTACTTATTTATAAATAAACCACATGAACCATCATTCCACGGCTGCATCTAAAGTGAATTCATTCATCCCCCCAACGAATCAAAGACATGCAGCAGGGAGAAAAATCAATGTACATAAACATACAAGTGTTTATGAAAGTGCTTTATTGCATCAAAGTTTAATATGCAGAGATAACAATTTTTAGGCTTATTTCCCTGATATTGCGTTGAAAAGAAATTGATTGAGCATCTTAATCCTGGAAAGAGGAATGTTTCGTTGCGGTGTTATGCCTGGAGGAGTCCACACCAGTGCAATGTGTGGGGGCCGCTTCCTCTTTCCCATCTTCACTCTCTCAGCAATTTATTCCACTGAACTAAATGCCCATTTACACTTCACTCTTTCTCCTGTCCCATTGACCTGATACTTTTTATTGATTTCAGCACCCTTGGCTCAGAAAGGCTGTGATAAAGCAGAGACTTCTAGAAGCCCTGTCTACCTGGGGTCCCTGGGGCCCGTAGGGATGAATGGCCTGTCCGCACAACATCCATATCGCTGTGTTAATTAAAGACTTCACCCCTACACAAACCCTACGCTACTCTCTCAACAAATCTCTCGATGCTGCGCTAGTTTTCTTTTTCCTTTTCGGCTACAGCTCATTTTCTCCTTTAGAATTGCCTTAATTTGAACTCGCTGTAATCAAAAGAAGTGGGCCGAGCATGTATCTAATTGTTTCTTTACCAATTTGAAGATAAATCATTTCTCGTTGATATATGCTGTTTGTTTAAGCAAGAAGAGGTTGATGTAAACCCTCATTAGCTGCCAAGATTGCTAGTAGGCGTTCTTCCTTGACCACAGTCTGCACTCCCATTAGCAGTTGCTGAATAACACTGCTTCTTACTTGCATGATTTTGAACTATATTTAACCTTTTCGCATCTCAAATCGCCAAATCTCAGCTCAAAACTTATGTTCATTTTCACCGAGACCTGTATACTCATTGTCATGTAAGATGTACAATGCAGTACCACAATAGCAATCAACCTCTTGACGATACCTCTCACTTTTCTTTTGAAAAGATGTATATTCTTAATTCTGGTAGATAAGAGAAATCATTCAGGTAGAGGATTGAATGTAGCGTGTAGATCTGCATGAATACAATGTAATCATGATGGCTTAATTGGACTGTAATTGATTGTGAAGTGATGCAGAGAGTACTCCACACTCGAGTTATGAGGTAAACATCCACTCGTTGTTTTATTTAATGGAGTTCTGAAACTCCACGGTAATTTTGATGAATTCGCCAGGCGGGTTTCTTCATTGAACTGGTGAACGCAGATGAAAGACCAGCGTGCAGCTCCCCACTTAATGCCACCGTACACAATGTGTAATTGAAAAGGCACAAACTAAAGAGCACAAAATTTAATTTCCCCTCTCTTTCATCTGCCCCATTCACTCTTTTTCTCGGCTTGCTCCCTCCGTTATATTGTTTCTAAGCTGTGGGGCTGTCGCTGAGAAAGAGCAATTTATTGCCTGCCGTACCTCAGTAGCGTAACACCTCAGAGTTCTAAAGCCCCGGATAACATCAAAATGAGAATAGTTTCATTTATAATACTGACAATGAGGCGTATTGTACCATACTTTAGATAAAAACATTTGTTATTGCTATTGTTCTGTAGAAGAATCCTTGAAGAATGCGGTATACATTAAGTGCTAGCTCATTCCGAAGGTGAACTTGTAAGTTGTTGTATGTCCATGACATACAGTGTTCTCTTTTTCCCCTCTCTTTTTCTCTCAGTGGGAGGAAGTAAGCGGTTATGACGATGCCATGAACCCCATCCGAACATACCAGGTGTGCAATGTTCGTGAACTTAACCAGAACAACTGGCTTCGCAGCGACTTCATCCCCCGAAAGGATGTTCTTCGTGTTTATGTGGAGATGAAGTTCACCGTACGAGATTGCAACAGTATTCCCAACATTCCAGGATCATGTAAAGAGACCTTCAATCTGTTCTACTATGAGTCTGACTCGGATTCAGCCACCGCCACCAGTCCGTTTTGGATGGAGAATCCTTACGTTAAGGTGGACACCATTGCTCCGGATGAGAGCTTCTCTATGTTGGAGTCTGGTCGGGTCAACACCAAGATTCGCAGCTTTGGTCCACTTTCCAAGGCCGGCTTCTATCTGGCTTTCCAGGACCTGGGCGCCTGCATGTCTTTAATCTCTGTCCGAGTTTTCTACAAGAAGTGTTCCACGACCATTGCCAATTTTGCCGTCTTCCCAGAGACAGCCACAGGAGCCGAGGCCACGTCACTAGTCATTGCCCCCGGCACTTGCGTGCCAAACGCTCTGGAGGTGTCTGTACCTCTTAAACTCTACTGCAATGGAGATGGAGAGTGGATGGTTCCTGTAGGTTCCTGTACTTGCATGGCTGGGTTCGAGCCTGCAGTTAAGGAGACACAGTGTCAAGGTGAGTGCTGATATATGTGTTTTTTTTTTCTCACTGTGCAGTTTGTCTTATCTCCTGGTATCACATTAAGTCGAATGGACAAATCATTCTTTTTTTTATTGAGGTGTTTGGCCTAACAGCAAATTTAGTTATTCAACCTCAATTTAAGCAGAGCAAAGCAATGAATAAGTAAAAGAGTCTGTATGTCCATCAGACTGGAACATTTTGCTGAGAGAAAGGAGCGGTCTTGCTGAAAAACATATCAGGTTCAGACTGAGGTGAATTAAGCCAGCGTGTAACATAGCCACGGTGAAAGTGAGCAGAGCAGACAGCTGGAGGTCAAGGGTCAAATGGAGAGCTGGGAGTGAGAGGAGAACGGAATCGATTTGCGGACCAAGGGCAAGGGCTGCAGTGAAACATTAATGAAGAGCACGAGATGGAGATAGAAAAGTAACCCTGACAATCAAGGCACCAGAAGTGAAAGGTCTCAAAGAGACAGTTGGTTCCAACAAATTGTGAGACCTACAAAGACAGAGTCACTGAGAAGTTAACCTCTGGGGTAAAGAACTAAATTGAACAGCAAATTATTTGCGTATAGAGAAAGGAGGATTATTAGTAGTGCTTGAGGTAAACATCAACGTTATGAGAGTTGGTTGAGAGTCGCTTAACACTGAGTGTTAAACTGTGGCGCGTTAGTTGCCCTACGCAGTTTGTGATATGGACATTAATAATGCCTTAAAAAATATATTACTACCAAGCATATAAAGGTAGACTAATACTTTTCTAAGCAGTCTAATTTGGATGATAAATCAGTGGAAAAATCCTGTACGTTAACATTTAAGGAGGGACTAGAATATAGGGGTAGGCTCTTTTGACTTGAGACGGAAAGGAACCATGTAGCGACTATATAGAATGCTTAAAATAACAAGAAAGAATGCCTTATGAACCACATTGCAACACTTTGACAACCTATTGCCAAACCCTACCAACCACCCTAAAAATGAACACCTTTGGAAATGCAGAGCAATGCCATGAAAACCATTTACAACACCTTAGCATACAACTCCAAGCACCACTCACATAATTATCATTATTATTATAAGAAATGTATGTAGTTGTCAAAGTAATAAAGGACTTTTCTACTACTGCCAACTTGATATTAAACCAGTGTATACCCGTGGGGAAAGTGGGCAGTCCTGATGTATAGTTAAAAACTCATTTGTTTGCTTGTGGTGGCTCAAGGTGAAATCCCTGGCAGCAGTGACCTGATAAAATGTTCTCTAATCAAGCCACCCGGAAACCAAAGGAGGGATAAATCTCTCTGTCACCTCTCTCTTGCTCGCCTTCATCTGAAGGCCGTTGGTCTCATTAATACCCTGCCAGAGCACAGTTAGGATATTCACATGAATATTAATTGACAAAACCTTTTTTTTCCTTAGCGCTGCATATTTCTACTATCCATTCTTTCTCCTCGCTTCCAATTTCACCACAAATTCTAATCACTCCCTTAAGTCCTATGTTCTGCTCTCAGTGAGAGAGAGAGAGAGAGAGAGAGAGAGAGAGAGAGAGAGAGAGAGAGAGAAGAAGAAGGTTTGGGCAATAGAGTGTGTGCAATAGACTGTACTGGAGAGACTGCACAACTCATGAAAAAGCCACAGGATTTGCATTTCCTTTGCTGTCTTTCACCTCTCCTCTCTCTTTCTCTCTCTCTCGCTCTGTCAGAAGTGCAGCTAGAGGAAGGATGAGGATGAAAGGAAAGGGCTGACTTCTTACCTTCTTGGAAGCGATTAATCAGCACTTTCAACCTTTCAGAAAACAGCCAGTTTTTTTGAAGGGGAATTTCAAGCAGTCTTTCATATGGTCTAGAATCTAGATGGTCTCATTTGTCTCCCAAAGATTTTGGTTGATTTATGTACATCTAAAATGCGAGGCAAAACACTGAGGACTCATTAATCTCCAAAGCGATACGTTATGTGTGATAAACTCAAATTCGCAAGGCCTACACTCTTTCATCTTTATCACTGCAAACTGTTTTCTATGTTCCTTCTTCGCTACCTACCTCTGGCCTCCCCTGATTAATGATTAAACAAATAAGCCCCCAGTCAACCAAGTTAACAGTATCCCTGCACTAATGAAGCCTTGTGTCAATATTGCATATTCTGAGAAAGGGAACTAAGAAGGTGACCCCAGGAACATCACCAGAGGTGTGTTCTGCTTTGAACACTATCAGTCCAGAAACCAGATGTTCAAATCTTTTCCTAAAAAACAGTGACTGTTCATTATTTGCTGATCCTAAGCCTTAGAGACTACTGATAAAATGGCTCAGAAGGCTGGGAACTGGTGTCATACTCCTTCCCATTCGTTAATAAACAAAAAACTGGCTCCTTGATCACTTAACAAGACAGTTCCTTGATCACTTAACAAGACAGTTAGGTGACATTCCGAACAGAAAGATCACAAGGCCATTGTGTCCCAGGAGATCACCTCTGCATTTATCATAGATGCGATACAATGTGTACACAATGTCCGTAAATGGTGTTGGAGCTCCACAAAGGCCAAAGACCTGTGAATGACACAACAATCTTTGTATTCATAAGATAAGAGCTCACACTTTAATGTGTAGCCTTCAAAATGGCTTTGTTTATCTTAGAGGGACACTTCCTGGGGTACAACATCGACATTCCCTGTGTTTGAGTATTGATTGTAGGACTTCATTTCGAAAAGTGCTCTTGTTTGGAACAAACAGGCATCTGTTTGTAATTGAAGTTGACGGTTAGCTCATGTGCGCATGGGGTTTATGCAAGGCCAGGGTATGTTGTTGGAACTCGTCTAGTCATGAGGGGTTTATTTCCCTGGAGGAAAGCAACAGCAAACTAATGGCGCCAAACAAATACGTAAGCAACAACCTGTGTGCCTTCGTATTTTACAATGCCAAGATGGAAAGGATTAGACTGCATACTGTGGGCAAGGAAAACAAAAGGAAAATTAAGGCAAACAGAGCTCACAAAATGCTAATTGCAATGGGGAAATTGCTATTGATTTTTCTGTTGAATGCAATGAAAAGCTTTGTCACATACCTAGATGGAAGCAATACATTGAAAATGAGTAGTAAAAAGGTAAACTTGGTGTGAATATGCAGTTACAACTATCGTTTTTTTATCTCTGACAGTAAAAGTAAACAACTCTTTCTCTTTAGCTTGCAGTCCAGGCACCTTCAAGTCCAAGCAGGGTGAAGGGTTTTGCTCCCCATGTCCGCCCAACAGTCGAACAAGTTCTGGAGCTGCCAGCATCTGTTCCTGCAGGACAGGCTACTATCGGGCAGACAATGACTCACCTGACTCAGGATGCACCAGTAAGTAACGCCTTAGATAAAAACCTCCTTTTCACCCATCATGACCTCATCTAATCTTAAGCAGTGTTGTTTATTTGCCATGTTCTCTGCTCTCAAAATCCACATTGATCAACTGTATGTACATTCATGTTCATCCATATGTAAGCCAATTTCTCCGTCAATAGTCCAACAAGTAGGAAAATGCTGGGATTGTTTCGAAATATTTCCCTTTCTCCTGTTTTATATAAGCTTCTTTTTGGTTGTGTTCATTGTCAGTACTCTGAACAGATACATCCAAAAAATGTTTTCCCAAGTGAACACCACAGCTATTTCTTGCCATTTTTGATGTTAAATGAGCAGCACAAGTGGGGAAAACAAGGTTTTGCTTAATTTTAGTTACATGAAAGCACTTAATCTGCATTGAGTGTAAATGAAGTCCCATTTGACCAATTTTATTTAAATTTCCTGCTTAAAAAACATCTTAACCCAGTCTTATGTGGTCTGACGTTCTCAGCTGTGTAACAGGCTGGTTTCCACTGCTTAGTTTATTTCTTAGTTAAAATGTCAATTGGCCAGTCTGGGAAATCAGCTGTCCAAACAGCTAGACCAACTGAACACCAGCTTTACTAAACAGGGAGACTAGAAAAACCTGCTGGGAAGGCAAGTAAACCACCTTAAACCTGCTAAGACCAGAAAACCACCTTAGCCTGGTCTGTTAGATAGGGTTATTATGAATGCTAAATTAACTATTTTAAATGTTTAATTGTGTCTTCAGAAGGATAACATGACAAATATATTTTATTTTTGCAGCTGTGCCCTCATCTCCACGCAGCGTCATCTCCAGCGTAAACGAGACATCGCTTGTACTTGAGTGGAGCGACCCACGTGACCAAGGTGGAAGGGAGGACCTTCTCTACAACGTCATCTGTAAGAAATGTCTGCCCGAACGTGGTACTTGCACACGGTGTGATGACAATGTGGATATCTCTCCCCGCCACCTTGGGCTTATAGAGAGACACGTGACGGTCAGAAACCTTCAGGCTCACACCCAGTACAGCTTTGAGATTCAGGCCGTCAATGGAGTCTCCAACAAGAGTCCCTATGCACCCCACTTTGCCTCTGTTAACATCACCACCAACCAAGCTGGTGAGTTCAGTGAGTTGTTTCTGTTTCAAGTTGGTTATCAATCAACCAGATATCATGGTTTGAACATGCGGATTTGTTGTTGGTTCTAGAGGCTATTATTATCATTCTTGAACATCTAATGCTCTACCATGCTCCAAAACACAGCTACCAGCTTTACAAAAAGTTACAAATATTCTCTTCCATGTGTGTCCTAATTTTTTTTTTTTACAAAAGGGTTTTCTTCATAGGCTTTCTGGCCTGAAATAATTAAGTGTGATGGTTCTCTTAAGATACTTACAACCCACAACACTATATTCAAAGAGCTCAGCCCACTGAATGCATCAACACCAGATAGATGTGCTATAATGCTCAGTAGCAAAGCTAAGCTACTCTAGGCTAGAGCATGCTGGGTTTAGTGAGATGTGGAGATGCATTGACTTTGTGGAAACAGCCTCTTATTGTTTAATCCAAGTTTTGAATTGATCACTGGACTCAGGACAGCTTTCAGAGTCATGCATATGCTTAACTCTCTCCTTAGCACTCTATGCTAGAACCAAGCTCCAAGAATGCCTCTGTTTGCTATCAGGGATTGACCACAGGCATTGTAATATGACCCAGGCTGTTGTTGCACATAAGTCAATCCCAGGGTGACATGCACACCCACACAGCAGCCCACCCCCATGGTTCCAAATATTCAGGAAAATCTGTGAGCAGATTATCTCCTAGGACTGTGCCTGAATATTCATCCACTTTTTAAGACAAAAAATAAATATGGACCGTCAGCTCAAGGGACGTCATGGTTACTTTCACTGTCTCCGCAGGATGAGGCCCCTTAATCCCGGGGTGAGAGTAAGCAAGCGGGCTGCCCAGGGAGTATTGTCTTCAGGGTGAGGCTCTTCTGAGCAAGGCCTGGGTTAGGAGGTTGACGGTGTTGGGTTGGGGGAGAGTGAGCTTTTGGGGGAGGCGGACAAAGAGACAGACAGAATAATAAAGAGCTACTAGGGAAAGGATCAAAGAACCGGACCTGGGGATTAAAACGTTTTTGACAAAGAAAAAGTGAGTGAGGGAGAGAGAGACAGAGGCAAGAAAGTAGGGGATGTTGAGAGCTATTGTAGTGTGTGAACAGAACTTGATAACATCAGAAACCGGAGACGGCAACATCAGGTCTGAGGACAAATGGGGACAATTTAGATTATGTAAAGCTGGTGCTAAAATAAGTAAGCTGCTAAGGAAGAACTTGTGTGAACATGAATATATATATATATATATATATATATATATATATATATATATATATATATACTATATAAACTGTATATATACTAACATGATGAATAATTACTTCACAATTTAAATAATGTATGCATTTTTGCAGTGATTTGGGAATATTGCAGTGATTTGGGAAATAATATAAAAATATGAGATTAATCTACATGTGGAAGACAGACAGTAAAAAGAAGGCATCATGGGCCATAACAAGAGATTAGGGAGTGGACATTTGTGTGTATGGTGTGTGGTAAATTGTGTGGACTGGATCTGCCAGATACCAAGCCTTCCGGTTTGTCTGTCATGGTCCTATTTACAAGAGAATCTATTCTCGTGTGTAGTTTGAGAGGCTGGGCCCCCAAAAGTGCCAAATACTAAGGGCTGTCTAATGCTAATACTTCAAAGTAGCTCTTTGGTAATCCTAAATGTGACCATGCTCTAAATGTGAAAGCAAGAAAAGAAAAAGAAATTCAGTTTTCATTCAAATAGGATTTCTCTCATTTTCCACCCACATAGCTCCCTCTGCAGTTCCTACTGTCCACCTGATGGGGGCCTCAGCCAACACCATGAGTCTTTCCTGGCTCCCTCCTGAAAAACCAAATGGCATCATCTTGGATTACGAGATTAAATACCATGAGAAGGTAAGAGCCAGTGTAAGTCAATGAAGCGAAGGGCATTCAATCACAATTCCACCACTGTCATCCTCTGCTCTATACATAATCGTTCATCCTGACAACAGCATCAACCCTTCCTGTCTCTCTCTCTCATACCCTAACACACTCCTCCCTAACTCCTTCCTTGATTCATCCCCTTCTTTTGAACGCTGATACCGCAAGGCAGTTGTAGCTTGGCAGGGATGGAGGCAGGAGGATTTGCATAGAGGAGAAGAAAGAGCCAGGCATATCTGCTCCGTGTTTGATGTGTTGTACTGACAGATTAAACTGGAGCTGCCAGACGCTCGCTTTTGGGTGCTGGCTGGTTTTATATGGCTTGTTTTATCACTGTTCCCACAGGACCAGGGAGAAGCTATTGCCCACACCATGACAGCCCAGCGTAGCTCTGCACGCATCGAGGGTTTGAAGCCAGGGACGCCGTATGTGGTGCAGGTTCGAGCCCGAACGGTGGCAGGGTATGGCCGCTATAGCAGCCCTACCGACTTCAGCACCAACCACCAGGGTATGTAAAGCACCCTATATTTCTATATTATCACATTAAAATGATGTCTTTCCGAAGCATATCAAGCATTGGTTTGAATCTAAGTGAAGTTTTTGCATTAATAATTCTATAAATAACACTCATAGAAAAATAAATGCTATAAATAGATATGAGAAATACGATTCTTTGAATATTTCCTATGATATCTCTCTTTGTGTGCCTCACACAGCTGATGCAGACAAGACTCTGCAGGAGCAGCTACCCCTCATTGTGGGCTCTCTAACGGCAGGGCTGGTCTTCATTATTGTTGTTGTGGTTATTGCCATTGTCTGCCTCAGGTAATTTTCACTTACCTAAATAATATTCAGTAATTGCACTTATAAATGGATCACATCAAATGTAGAAGAAATAATTACGTCAAAGTATACCTATGAAACAACACAATTCTTTGAATGAACTTATTTTAGTCACCCGTAATGCTTTCTTGGAACCTATTGGTGCAATTTAGGCACTCTCAAAAGCAGATTCATTTTGGATCTTTTACTTTGTAAATTGTATCCAGTGGTCTCAAATGAACATGTTTCCTACATTGGAATTCCTTAATGTTCCAGTGATTGTTGGCACTGGCAGTTTCCATCTTGTGGCCACCTTACCATTTCCACAGCGGAGGGCAAGCCAGCTGTGTATTTAAAGCCTTATCATCCAAAAATTCTCAATTTGCACTCTCTTCCTTTCTAATCAGCACAGTGTGTCTCAGTATCTTAACTAGTCTGCGACTGAAAAAAATGTAGGCCTTGGCATACACTCAAACTGAATTTGAATTGGAAATGAGATACAAATCACCAGCGGGTATTATTGGCCCGGTTACTAGTTAGACAACAAAGGGATTGCATTAACATGTAGCTACTAGAGGGGGTTGAAATTGCATTGCATTTAATGGACTGATAGTGGAGAAAGTGTGAAGGAAAGAATTAAAAGACAGGAGTGAATTAAACAATGTGACAGTAAAGATTCCTTAGTATGTAACGGGAGCAAGACAACCATAGCTGCTTCTGTTTTTCTCAGCTGTCTTTATGTAGATTTCACTTCCACCATTCAGTCAACTGAAGTGACAATGGTCTCTTGAGACTGAATCTGTTGTTCTCTTAATTGTCATATAATTCCCCTTCTTTAATCGACCTCAATTCATGTCCCTAAAGGGGCTGGCAGGGAGAGAAAAAAAAAACAGATCCTTTTCAAAATGCTTATTTTGCTATTTTTAGTTAAGAAATCATGAACCTTTTGTAACTGACTGTATTGTCTTTGGTTCACAGGAAGCAACGTAATGGCTCAGAATCAGAATACACAGAAAAACTGCAACAATACAGTAAGTCTCTACAGAGTTTACTTGCCATTGGATGACTAAAATGCTATGAATATTATGTATTATGGCAGTGTGATTCATACGGCTATTCGCACTATTGAATCCCCTATAGTCACTCCGGGGATGAAGGTCTACATTGACCCATTCACCTACGAGGACCCAAATGAGGCCATCCGCGAGTTTGCCAAAGAGATTGACGTTTCCTGTGTGAAAATCGAGGAGGTCATTGGCGCAGGTAACCAACAAAAGCTCCTGATCAACAGGGGGAAGACAGCTAGGCACACCCAGGCCATACCTTTAGAGGACTTCACTCCAAGCGGTACTTCAATCAACTCATCCCGCTCCAAAATACAATCCCTTAGCACCTTACCAATGTCTCTAACAGCTTTACTTACAAAATGGAGCTTCTGAGGTTATCTTCAGAGCTAACTATAGAGCTACCATTCCTGCTAACTTACCAAACCTGTCCTGAGCCTGATTATACCTCTCGGACAACTAATTGTCCTCCTGACCATTTGACCTGTTAACTTCTCCATCCATGGTGCTCCTTCCTGCCCTTGAGACCACTCCCTTTTGTTTGATACATTTTGCTAGCTCTTAACATTAGTGTTAACAGTTTAGTTTCTGAAAGCCAAAAGCAAAGATAAGTAGGATTCTGGTTCAGTAAGACTTGCAGCCATGTTATAATAAAATGGAGTTGAGGAGCCCCATGCCACACTCCAAAAAAACAAGGCTTTTAACATCTAACGCTGCTACCTGAACCTGTTGTTTCCCAGCTTTGTCTAAAGTGATGAACCCCTACCATGTCCTTCCCTGATCCCACTGTTTCTCTTGCACCTGCTTACACATTGGCCTAGACTGCAGACGCAAGTCGTCCAATCCTCCCAAGCTTCTGTCCCCACCTACTTCCTACACTCTTACCCTCACTCCCTCCACACCCTAGCATTCCCTGCTTCTGCCCTTTACCCCTTCCTCTATTGCCTTACTTTTCCCATTTCCTTTTTGGTACCTCAACCCCCAACAATGCTCCAAAAGCCTTTTCCATTTAAGCATTCCTGACCTCACCCTACCCCTTCCCTCGCCCCCTGGGGATACACTCCAATAGCATCACCTTTAGCCCTGGCTTCTTTTGCTGTCTCCCCCTGCTTCCCCCTGGCTCCTTGATTCTAACCAGTAACTGTCCCTCTCCCCTTTCTCTCCCACACTCCTCCACTCTTCCCTCTCCTCTCCTCTCTCCACTCCACCCTTTCTGCCTCTTTCTTGTCTGTCTATTACCTATGTAGGAGAGTTTGGAGAGGTGTGTCGCGGCCGTCTGAAGCTCCCTGGAAGGCGTGAGATCATTGTTGCCATCAAGACTCTGAAGGCAGGTTACACAGAGCGCCAAAGAAGAGACTTCCTGAGTGAGGCCAGCATCATGGGCCAGTTTGATCATCCCAATATTATACGCCTGGAAGGGGTGGTGACAAAGAGTCGGCCAGTCATGATTGTCACTGAGTTCATGGAGAACGGAGCGCTGGATTCCTTTCTCCGGGTTAGAGATGATTACTACCTTAATAAAATGTATTTATAATAATAATTATTATTATTAATATTTGATGCCTGGATTCCTGTTTATGGATATGCAAGTAATATTTAATTCAAATTGATCTACTTCATAAAACAAATACCATAATTGCTGAGGTCTAGCACAAGTTTTATCTAAGCAGTAGTTTTCTAATAAAAAAAGATAGGTTCTCACCTATCCCCTTGAAAAAAAAAACATTCTAAACTGAATAGAGATGACAAATAAGCGTAGCTGCTAGATGTGACATTCAGAGATGAATCAGCTGGGTGATGAGTAACATCCTGGAAAGTTAAAAACACTTAGACAGCAGACATTTCTGTTATGAATGGGTCTGTGATTTTCCTTCTCTCTCTAACAGCTAAATGATGGACAGTTCACAGTCATCCAGCTCGTCGGTATGTTGAGAGGGATTGCAGCTGGCATGAAATATCTATCCGATATGAACTACGTGCACCGTGATCTGGCTGCTCGTAACATTCTAGTCAACAGCAACCTGGTGTGTAAGGTGTCCGATTTTGGTCTTTCTCGTTTCTTGGAGGATGATGCCACTGACCCCACCTACACAAGCTCATTGGTCAGCATTCACACCTTGATCCTTTAATATGCATATCAATTAATAATGTTTTCAGCTTCTGACTGAAGTTAAAAATCATTGTATTCACTTGCATCTATAGGGTGGAAAGATTCCTATTCGCTGGACAGCCCCAGAGGCTATTGCTTATAGGAAGTTCACCTCAGCCAGTGATGTCTGGAGCTACGGCATTGTGATGTGGGAGGTGATGTCATATGGCGAGCGCCCATACTGGGACATGAGCAACCAAGATGTGAGTTTCCACTCTACTTTGCCTCTATTTAACTTCATTTGAGAGTTAACTAAAGCCAAACAACTATTATTTTTCAATCAACAGGTGATCAACGCAGTCGAGCAGGACTACCGACTGCCCCCACCCATGGACTGCCCTACTGCCTTGCATCAACTTATGCTAGACTGCTGGGTGAAAGAAAGAAACTTGAGACCTAAGTTCTCCCAGATCGTCAACACCCTGGACAAACTTATTCGCAATGCCGCCAGCCTTAAGGTGGTCACCAGCACACATTCTGGGTAAGGGCACAGATGGACTGACTCATACTATCATGCTAATTAATATGTTTGCATGATTTTCATCTATGCAAGCCATATTATAGACTTACTCAAACTGGTTCTCTCATTTTAAATTCAGAATTAGGCCAAAGTTGCAGAGGCATTTGAATTAAGAGACCATTGATTTCAGATCATTTTCAATTGACAAACAATATTGTAAGCTGAGAAACTCTGACATTATAGAAATTAAGAGGACCTTCAGTCAATAAAACATTTGGTTTAATTGCACCATCACAGGGCTATTGATTGTTTTGCCTGAGATGCTTGCTCGGGTCTAAACTTACAAGAGCCTTTTCTGTTTGAGATATTTAATGACATTACCTGCCTTTCAGATGCCAGTCACTATAAAACAAAATCGATCCACATTTTTCTACAAATTTATTGTTTCAGTTGTGTTAGCAAGAAGCTTCAGGCGGATTTTGACCCACCTCGGGGTGCCTGCCTCTGGGCTGTAGGTCCTGGGGGAGGGTCTCTAACAACCTGGAAACTGTGGGAGCCTGTCTTTGTCTACTCTGCAATGATCAGAGTTTAAAGGAAGAATAATTAGTTCATGTAATTCAGAGATGGGAATGGTTTTAATTAGAAAGAAACAAGATTTTAAAGGGGCCACTGGATAGGTGGCCTGCTTGCTGAGCTTAATGAAAAGGGAGAGATGGGCTCCTGTTGTTGCAACATTTGATGTTCTGTGTACTATCTTCAGTGATCCAATCCTTAAATAAACTAAAAAAAGTTCATTTAGTTAATAATTGCTCTCAGTTTTGAGTTAAGGGTAGGTTAGTTATGCATGGACATTTATCCTTTTGGTTTTCTCGTACAGTTGCACTTAAAGTCAACGTCCCGAAGACGTGAGAGCCAGACCAGCTCTAACAATGCTCCATTAAGGAAAGCTGCCTTCCAGGTTAATGACCACAAACCCTTCAGCCCTAAAGGCAGGAGCTTATTAAAAATCACTCTTCCCATCCATCTACAGACCTTGTCTTCAATAGAGCCTCTGTTCCATTCTTATTAACTTTTTTCTTATGCTTTTAATTGTAAATTAATCTAATGCCATCAAAAGACAGCTAGGTTCAGCAGAGCAGAGAGCTCGCAGACAGAAGTGTCTTTGCTCTGAAACTTTGCCTCCCAATCCCCACTGCCCAGACCTCATTGTTAGTTATTAAGACCCAAATCTGGGCATAGATCAAGTCTGGTCTCTGTGGATTTTGTCTAATATAATTTAAAATGGCTGCTTTTGTGCATGACATTAAATATAGTTGTGCTATAGTGCAAGAAGGATCTTGTTTGCTTGCATGCAGGCAAACATGATTTACCCAAATAGATCACAATATGAGTTCTGCTCCAGGTCCAACAAAAGAGATGGATACATCATGCAAACAGTGATTTCTAAAGGAATATAGAATCATAAAATACAATTAATATAGAATTGCAGCATATCAAGTATCAATACATGTTAGGCAACAAATCTTAAGACCAGAAAAGTGCTGTTTCATATGGACCCTGGACCCACTCCCACAGCTTCCTTGAAGTTCTCTCTAGGAGGCCGCTGGATGTCTCCAGCCAGTAGGCCACAGTGGCAGGCCCAGGCCCTACAGGCCAGGAGAGGTGGTGATGGTGGGGGGTTTGGGGGTGAGGTTTTGGTGGTGGAGGCCTGGCGTGACCTAACCCTCTCTCTCTCTTTTTATCTCCACTCCTCTCTTTCTCTGTAGGGCCTCCCAGCCGCTCCTCGACCGCTGTGTGCCTGACTACACCACCTTCACCACTGTGGGCGACTGGCTGGATGCTATCAAGATGAGCCGCTACCGAGACAACTTTCTCAATGCTGGCTTTGCTTCTTTTGACTTGGTGGCCCAGATGACTGCAGAGTGAGTGTCTGGACCAATTGTTGGAATGCTCCTCTTTGTTTTGGTGGTCTTACATCAGTCCGAATTCAAGGCACTGTGCACATTTTTTGGTGCACTGTTTCAAATTTTATTTGTATGCAACTTTTAATTGTTCCAGTAAGGATGATTTTATAACAGAGCTTGTGGCATGGACTTGAGACAACTGCATAGAATCGAACTGTGGTTCAGACCAAGCATTCGAACCAAGTGTAAACACAGCCTAAAACAGAACTTCAATAGGGAATTAAAGTTAAAGGGAATTAATATTTTAATGATCAGAATGGGGTTAGTGATATAGCTTTTGAGCATGTGATTATTCTCCTCATCTCGCTTTAATGTACTATAACATTTCATTCTCAAAATAATTTCACGTAAACAAAGAATCCTACAAAGGTCATGGTACAAAAAAGAAATTCATGATTTGTAACTATGTTAAATGTCTAGACAGATGTGAAGAGAGCAGTTGGGATCAAATAAACTAATAAAGAAAAAAATATAATAAATTCATCACGCCCATTAAATTGTAATAAAGGATGGAGGCAGGGGTAATTTGTTTCAATTTGGCAACTTGACAGGTGTACCAGTCGGTGGTTTTCTTGTGCTCTTAATGACTAGTAATTCTCCTAATGGGCTCCATTTATTATCATTTTATCCAACATTGTTGGCTTGATGGGACCAACAGAGGAAAAAGAGAGAAAAACACTTTTACATTGTGTGAAATTACTCTGCTAATGTTGTGCGATTGTAGAGATGAGAAGGGCAGCCAGACTGGGGGCCGCCACGGGGCTGGTTGCTCCCTGACAACCTCCGTCCTCTTCCAGGCTTTTTCTTATCGGAAGGTGAAAAAAAAAAGTAAATGACGAGTCTGTGCTAGCTTTTAGCTGCACATGTTGCTGTGTAAACTAAAACCTCACGAAGGGATTAGATTACCATTTAAACAACAGGAAGCATTTTTATCATAAAGCCTGTGGTAACCTTTACACCACACTCATTCTACAGTATAATGACTGCTGTCTGTTGCGCAGTGAAATATTATTCCAAGTCATGTCTGTGGTTACACTAATTGCTCTTTCTTCATGTGAAATTTGACATCTGGTAGCCCTAGGTGCAAACCCTTGCAAATCATTGACCAACGCTTGAACTATCTCCAGTTTGAGAAGTGGCTTAGCACCACAAACGTGTCTCAGTTTAGCAGCCAAAGGGTGGGGCTCTTCTATTTGCTCAACGTAGTAACAATTTGCTAAAGGGATTTGCTCACCTGGCTACATTCCCATGGGAGTTTATTGCTTGAATGACTTATTTTCTCTCTTTTAGAAACCACTTTGTTATTAAGAATTCTTTTGATAACGGTGGCAATAAGGTTTTAATTTTGTTGTTGTTGTTTTCTACAGAGATCTGTTACGGATAGGTGTGACATTAGCTGGGCACCAAAAGAAGATTCTCGGCAGCATTCAAGACATGAGACTGCAAATGAACCAAACGCTGCCCGTCCAGGTCTGAAAAGGGGGTGGGAACTGTTCTTCAGAGAGCTAACAGACGACCCTAGATGCCTGATCATCTCCACTAATCAGATGAAACTGGCTTGCAGTGCCTCGGACAACTTTTTCTTTTCCATTTTCCTGTTTTCCTGTAACGACTGCATTATTTTACACCCGACAGGATTAGATAAGATTATTTTGTACTTATTTTTAAGAACGGAGAGGAAAGCCCATATCCCAATGCCTGCCCCACGAGGCTCCGGTATTGGATTGGCGATTGCATGCGTGCGTGTGATACTTTCTTTTGCGAGGCTGGCTGGGATTCGCCCAATCTCTAAAGCCTCCCATAATGCATTTCTCCCTGAAACTGACTCTGAGGGACAGACTCTCCTGGATGGACGGACATTGCTTATGGAAGAGAAACTCTAATAGTACTACGCATAACTTGAATATAAAGACAAAAAACTAAAAGTGAATATAAATTCACAAAGCGTGTGGACACGAATCCCTCCAGTGCTAGCAGATGTTCTATTGTGCGTGTGATTTTGTGCTTATTCCCCATCTTCATATTGAAGGTGTTTTATTTAAGGGCACATGCCTCAAACGGACAGGAGGGAGAGGCACAGCCGAGGGCGAAAGATCACGGATGTCGCAGGACCGGATTTGAGGAAGTTGCATTTGTCCACCAGGTTTAAACTGACAAAAGGACTTCTTAGAATATACCTGGTGAACTCAGGATGCTTTCGTAGTTCAGCTATGTTTTCACAATTTCACTTTTTTATTCTCTTTTGTTGTTTTCCCTGTTTAGTTTCTGTTCCACGATGGGTTGACATTTAGCTGGTCATTAACCATTATATCAGGATTTTTTAGCAGTTAGAAAAGAGAAGGACTGTGATAACTTGTACAACACTGCGATAAGTAAATTTGGTAGCACTTTATTTTACAGTCCTGTTCCGCATGTACATACTATGTACTTATTATAGCAATTACAATAACTGGGTAACAACTAGGTACTAAGCCGGAACCTACCACTAAACCTAACCTTAACCCATGTAGTTACCTTATATTACCAGTACTTTTTTAGGTAAGTACACTCTAAGTACATGTACTGTAAAATAAAGTGTAACCATCATTTTAAATCAATACATTTGTCTTTTTCCAGGAAAAATATCTAAGCATCCTTACAAAAGATTACAAAATGGTGCAATATATTAACTTGTTTTCAGAGAATATATCTATTTTTTTTTTAAGACTAAATCTAATAAAATTTACTAAAGATTATAAACATATGGTTCAAACATAAAATAATTGTCAATTGGGTAAGAAAACAAATCTAATGAATACTGTTTTGTTTCTCAAGAAAATGTATCTTGCTTTAAGACTGTTTCCTGGAAAACAAGACAAAATACTTTCAGTGTAAAACCAGTGCTAATCACTGACCATCTCTAAAATGAGTGTGTGTACGTGTCAGAATGACTATGTTGTAGTGTGTGCGTTTGTCTGTGTGTGTGTGTGTGTGTGTGTATGTGTATAAAACAAAGGGAGAGTATAAGGATTATGCACACAAATTATGTAGATGAACATTTCAATGCAAAAATGCATGAACCAATTTGTGAGGAGCTCCAGTTATATTATATATCATCACTTACGAATCAATGCTATTATGTGGAGAAATACCAATTTATTGAGATTTTTATTTGATTTGATTTCAACATATCCCAAGAGGCCAAAAGGAATGATTGATATGAATTTGAAGCAGTATACACTGTAAAAAAAATTATATGATCAACATATGTTTTGACATTGCTTAACTCATCAACAATAAGTTACGCAATTTTCAACTTTTTTGTTATACAAGATTAAAGTAAGATTAATGTCATTTAATTTAAATGACTTAAACATCCAAGTTGATTGTACTTAAATTCAAGTTGATTGAACTTAAGACAGCAACTTTCTTGTTTTTTTTTTACAGTGTATGCTGACATTTAAAAAGAGACATGCAACAACAACAACAACAAAAAAGATTTTGGAATGACATCATGATGTTTCTTTGCTGAAGAGGAAGTGCATTGAAATTGGTGTAAGATAAATGAATAGAGGTGTTGAACATCTCATCAATGTTGGGCAGATCCCTAGTAAATCTCTTCAATATTAAAGCTAAGCCTTTCCGTCACCACCACAAAAGAGAAACTGTTAGTACCGATTCTTTAACATATCCTTTTGTAAAGCTCACTCGCCAAGCGTTTCGGTAATTTCTAGCAATCATATTTTTGGAATTACAGGATTTCCGGGGGTGTTTTCAAATGAGATCTTCAGTTACAATGGAAATTCATGTTAGTGCTCTGCGGGCGGCAGGATACGTTATACTTCCTGAAACTGTCGGTTAGTCTTCCACATTTTTTAAGCCTTCACCTCGCTCATCTTTTTCTTGGCAAATAGGCTGTTTACAGTCTGGCAGAGACAGATGACCAGCCCATTTCAGGTTTTGAACTAATGGATTAGTTATGTAAAGTTTTCATGGCCCCACTTCAAACAGGAAAGACGTACAATATGCAAAACGGTAGCATATCTGATGGGTTAAGAACTAAAGCTAGAAGCGAATTCAGAATGTTATTACCAAAATCTGTATCTAGAGTAGATACTGGGCAAATGGTATATATTCTGGACAGTACTCTTCTGTTTGTGGTTTTGTTTCATAAGTTCACAAATCATTTAACGGTTCCCTATTTTCTCAATTACAAGAGTTCTATGTAATATAACACGCTGAAGCGATTTTATGATGACAGACATTATCTTTTTTGATCTTGATATATATGAACCCTGTTCCTTAAAGTTTATGTCTTGCACTGCTACTAACTCACAGAGCCGTCCGGGAACTGAACGTAGCTGCTTTTCATCATGTCTGACCGTATATTCTCTCTTAACTGGATGTGAGTGTGTGTATGTTTGTATGTATGACTGTATTTAGGTAAGGTGCTATTGTCATTGTTTTTTTATGGAACACAACTTGCATGATTTTTGTTCAATAACTCTGTGCCAATCTCTCGGACTCTCTCTTTCTCTCCCCTCCACTCCTTTCCTGTTCCTCTGTGACATTTTTTCCCCCCTGCCCTGAGTTTCAAAGTTACTCTCTTATATTAAAAATCAAGCAAAAAAAAAAAAAAAACTTTTTCTTTCCAAGCAGTTGAAACGGTCTTCTCATCACATCGCAAATCACTGACGTTCAAAAAGCAAAATGTCTGCTGAGTGCTGTACTTACATTGAGAGAAGCAAGACACATTTCAAGATATTTTCTTTTCTTGTTCTTTTTTTTTTTTTTTTTTTTGGAAAGCATTGAGATGTATTTAATGGTGAAGACAAAAAACAGCGATTAAATAATGCATTCTTGTAGAAATATTTTTAAAAAACCCTTTTGCAATTAAATTATTTAAGAAATACCTGTGTCTGCTGAGTCTGTTCTTGCGTGGTTTACTTTATGGCTTCTGTTGAAAGTTATTGTGTATCGACATGCTCAATTGTTGAAGTCTTCAATTGTGGTAGCTTTTTTTTCAGGAACGTTGGGGCCACAGATTCTTGTTTAATTGAAAGGCCTGAGGATTTTTATGACCAACCTCCTCTATAAAACATTCTGCCCTGTATTTGAGTGAGGAAGGCTTTGATCTTTACAGGTCAGGGAACCTGCCTCGCAGATACAGACTGTGAGAAAGTATGTGGAGCTCATGTGCTGTTCAGACGGCTCTGGACATTCAAAATGGAGAATCTTCATAACTCCCGACATCCAGGCCTTGAAGTTGTATTACTTTAGTTTGAATTGATTATCTTAGAAATATGTGATTTTATGGTCTTCATAAGTACGCCACTGGTAACTATAGAGGGCTATTTTCAAAAAAAAAAAAAAAATCATTGGCCCCAAAATGTTTGGACGCTTAAGTCACACTCAATGGTGTCCTACATTTTTTGAATTTTGGTTTCATATGTTTTTTTTTTTTTTAAACCTTCATTTTCAGCAAAATATTAAATAGAACATTTACAAATGTTACTGTGTAACATCAGTAACACAGTAGCATTTTTTGAAGGCAAAATGTTTTGTTGTTTGTTTGTTTGTTTGCTCCTTTGTGCAAATATCATGAATTGGTAATTCAAGTTTTTTGGACATTGAATCACATTATATTTTATCAACTAAATTAGCCTTGCCTCGTCATAAAAAGGTCAAATTATTTAAAATTTTAAGAAACTGATTCTTTTCTATTATATAATTTTCTTCTTTACGTTTTGTGTGTGTGTGTGTGTGTGTGTGTGTGTGTGTTTGTGTGTGTGTGTGTGTGTGTGTTTGGTTTTGTTGTTTTGCCATATTTTTTGTCGTGTCTTGTCTTGTTTTTGATTTTTTCAGTTTGTGTCTTATATTTAGTTTATTTCTTGTTTAGTTTAGTTTTGTTGTTTCGTCATGTGTCTTATATTTTGTTTTGATATGGTTGTGTGCTTTATATTTTGTTTTGTATTTTGAGCTTTGTTTTGTGTTTATATTTCTGCATGTTGGTTACACGATTTACCAATAAAAAAAAAATTGGTTGTAAAATATTAATAAGCATTAAGCAAAAATTAAAACATCAATACGAATGCTTTTTAATTTATTTTTGAAATGATTAATAGATCTGGACAAAAAAAAAGTGCTATTCCATTGCATTAGATAAAATATCAAGAAGTGTATGCAAACAAATGATGCTGGAACTTTTTTTCCAATATCGAAGAAAACAAGGGGGACCCATTCTTGGTCTTTACATACTTAGTCCTCTTCCTCCTTCTCTTGTTGTCAAGGAGCTGTGTGCTGTTGCATGCTTTCTGCAGAACTGTGGCGATATGCTCAGAGGTCCTTAAAAGGAGGATTACTTGTTTGTTGCCTGCACAGAATGGAGAGAGGGAGAGAGAGAGAGAGAATACAAAAGAAATCTTACCACACCAAACCCTGTTCCTCGGGCCGCACCAGATAATAGATTCAGTTAAGCAAGCCCTGACAGATATTACGGGGCAGGAATGTGATGACACAGTGCTTGTATTGTGTGCTATCTCTTGATTTGCAATGGCAACCAGTCGCTGTCAGTCTCTGCGGTGAGAGCCGTGACATTACAGTGGCTGGCGCGCACACAAGAGCTGTTGTCAGATTGGAAAGGGAAACAGAGGTGCTTCCAGACGGAGCAACCGCACATCCTATATGGCAAAATGTTTTGACAGCAGCAGACGTGAAAGGTTCTTTAGACCAAGAGTTTGCGCAGATTTATGTGCTTGCAGAGCCGAATTGCTTTGCATTTGCACTGTTTCAATAGTTTATTCATCCTTCTGTGCAGAGGACAATCACAGAATTCACTGTGACAAGCTCAGTGAAACCTGAATTCAAAATGGTGGAAGGGAGAGAAATGTTAAATGTTCGTGAGATAGCATTGATAAATACATAGTGTGAAGTTCATTATTTGGGACAAAACTTGTATAGGTGGATTTTATGCTAATTGGAGTCCTGGGCTGTTAGCTTAGCACCATGCTAACATCAATCTCTGCTGGAATCCATTGTGAGTCGAGTCCCTTGTGCACATCGTGATGTTTAGCATGAGAACCTACAAAATGATTATAAGACGGCTTTTACGAATACATAGTGATGTCTTACGTCAACCTTTACAATGCATTATAAACGCTGGCTTCACAGACAAATAGACTGAGCTTTTCCAAGCATCCTTTGATGAATATTGTGGACCATGTTTTGGTTAAAGAAATGATCAGTACAGCCTCAGAAAATACAGAAAGTACAGAGAGAGAGAGAGCAGCCTGACACCTCCCTCCCGAGGCAAAAGCCTTTCTATGTGTTCTTTGCTCTTATTCCCATTAGATTCGCCTCGTTCTCCACCCACTCCTCTCTCCCCCTCACCCTGTTTTCATCCTCGCCCATCTCCTCCGCTCTAATCCCTTTTTTCTTTCTCTCGCTCGGTGCAGAGGTTCGGCTAATTGGTCACGTCTGTGCCATGACACGGGGACCTGACATAATTGTTGGACAAATAGTGTGCCGTTTAGCATCAGGCCTGTCTCGGCTAAGCAACATGCAGACAGCAACTGACTGGAAACGCTAATTACAGGACCAGCGCCACAGCGTTTAATTGGGAGAGGGTTCCCACAAGAATGGGGGTGTTTGTGTGCTCATGTGTGCCGTTCAGAGAAGGAGTTGACAGCGAACTGTGTTCGCAGATGAGGCCGATGCCAAGACCGGGCAGAAAATACATACTCTTCCATATGGGAAATTAGTACACAAGAATGATCTATCTGCACCATTAAGGGTTTCAAATGTTTTTCCAGTGGTCATCTGTCGAATGGTCACAAATCACAGGTCTTATTATGCACTATTGCATATAGTGTTTCATTAGGATTTCTGATAGAACAACCGCAATCTTACCAGGGGAACAATAAAGCGTGTTTTAGTAATTCTTGTCATGTCTCCAGTTTTGTATTTACCACGATTAATGATCTTGAATGCGTATTTTGGAGGACTGTGCGCTTCCTGTTGATTTGGTCTAAGTTAAATTGCAGAAGGTGTTGGCGACATTACATCGTCCTCTGGTTTCCCATGTCATTGAAAGTCGGAAAACAGGATTTTATCTAGGCAGGGATCTCTGGAAGCAAGGCTTTTCTCCATTTTGACTTTGGAGAAGGCTCCGCCGTACTTTCCCATCGACGTCAAGCAGGATTATCCCATTCCTACCTCCAACCCCCAAAACAATTCTGTTCGCCTTGACTGATCCATCCAAAATGGCAGCCTGCACTGACAGTGGTGCAACAAGCAGGCCTTTGTTGAGATCTTTGAGCGCAGCTGAGCACCCCAAACTGGATTAGCTTGCCATGCACTGTCATTACTCAAACAATATATTAATTATGAGCCACCATAAAGTCTGGAACTTGTCAAGCAGGCTATTTCTACATGTTACATGTGTTTTGAGTAACCAATTACTTTACCTACCCATACAAAAAAGAAAGAAGTATACTTCAAGTTAATTTGAAGTAAACTTAATTTCAAGTGTATTTTCCAAGTATACTCTATATAGGAATTAAACTAAAATCAATTTACTAGTAGTATACTTCTATTTCAATACTTATTGGGACTAAATTGGCACACTTTATAGTTTATAAAAGTATACTTTTAAGTGTTTCTAGTAGACTTTAAGTGCTACTAAGTTTTTATTTTGTACTGCAACTATACTACATCGCAGCATCCGGAATTGAATATTATATATTCGCTACTATATAGTATGTGATAAACATTAGGCCAACAGAGTAGTATGTCCGAATACATAGTATTCGAAAAACAGCGGGCAATAAATACCCGGATGACCTACTACTGTACTTCCGCTGGGATTCTGAAGTGTGTGTTCGATGGACACTTTACTATTCACTTACTTTCATTGAATAATTGTAATTAAAATCAGCTAAATGTTTATCTGTTTTTATGTAGAAATCTGTGATTGCAAAATGATCTTTTTCTTAAGTACATCTCAATCAAAATATTAAGTACAAGTATAGGCCAAATATTCTTCAACTTTTTTTGTATACTTGTCAGTATAAGCCAAGAATTAGTTGGTATGAATTGGTTAAGGACATATTTGATAAGTACTGAGAGTATACTCTCTTATTTTTTAGTTTAAAATCAGTATACTAATAGCAAATTACTGGGTTATGGGTATTAAGAAGGGAATATTGCATAAATATCAGATTATATTGCTTATTAGTGTTTCTGTGTGTTTTATAACTATAGGTATTGCATACATTTTCAAACAAACCCTAAACCAATTCATTCAAACTGTAAGTTGTGCAAGTTTTGATCTTAAGAAAATGTAAACAATTCTAGGACTACAGTATGTGCACACTATGTCATAACATATAAAAACACTGTCAACTAAAACTAACTGTAGACAATGCCTTATTGAAAACCAACACCAAGCTTTTTAATATGCAATGAGCTACTGTTATGTTACTAAAGAAAGCTGTCAAGTTAGTAATATTTTTGTATTACTTTAACATGCTTCTTATGCGCCGTGATGTGAACATTTTTAAGACAAGTGCATGAACTTGAACTTTCAGTTCCTTTGATGTCTATATGTGAGGAATCCACTTAATGCTTGATACCTTGAACTGCTAACCGAAATATTTTTCCCAGCTACGAGGACTCCGTCTTCTCTTCTGTTGTCTTTTGATAAAAATGAAAAGCCACCTGACCAGCGCAGTGAAAGATGACCTTGAGATATGTGAGAACACGCTGTCCTGTTTTTATATTATGTTTTGCGGGTGGAAAAGGTTAGGCTGGGAAAGTCCAGTTAGCGCCTGACATCTCATTAACTGAGCGATGATATTTATCAGTCTTAATCAAATTTGCGGCAGACATGCCGTGATAATTTCCCAGCGACCACAGTGTCCTCTCACACGCCCTTGATAGGTATAAGAAATGCCAGAAGCCACCAAACTTGAAGTATAATAAAATATTGAAAATATAAAAGGCAAAATATACAGTTAACATAAATACTAAAATGATCATTTTAAGGATACCTGATTTGTGTGTGTGTGTGTGTGTGTGTGAGTGTTTTGACTCATATTATTATTAATATTATATCTTAAGCTAAAAATACATGGTTATAATTTTACATGACATTACATTAATGCATTTGCTATTCTTATATATATATATATATACTGTATATTCCCATTTGATTTATCATTTCTTTATTTATTTCTTTAATGTGCAAGCTTTTGTGACCTCCAAATGCTTTCATTCAGCACAGCAGGGAAAAATACTAAAACATTAAAGGGAAATGTGCAAAGTGGCTAAGTGATGTAAATACAGTAATATGAATAACTTTTGCTCAGAGCTTAATCTACTGTTATTTATAAACATAATCAGTTATTTAAACCCCGTACTGTAGATGTGGTAACACTTTACAGTAAGCGTCAATAGTTAACTACCTTAGTTAATATGAACTACGAATTAACAATACCTCTTACGCATCTATTAATACATTTACTAATATGTTATTAAAATCAAAGGTTGTATTTGTTAACATTAGTTAATGCACTGTGAACTAACATGAACAAACAATGAACAGCTGTATTTTTATTCAATAACATTAACAAAGTTCATGTTAGTTAATACATTAACTAATGTTAACTAATTAACCTTTTTGTAAAGTGTTACCGTAGATGTAAAGAGTTACCGTAGATGTAAAGTGTTACTGTAGATGTAAAGTGTTACCGTAAGATGTAAAGTGTTACGTAGATGTAAAGTGTTACCGTAGATGTAAAGAGTTACCGTAGATGTAAAGTGTTACCGTAGATGTAGAGTTACCGTAAGATGTAAAGTGTTACGTAGATGTAAAGTGTTACCGTAGATGTAAAGAGTTACCGTCGATGTAAAGTGTTACTGTAGATGTAAAGAGTTACCGTAGATGTAAAGTGTTACGTAGATGTAAAGTGTTACCGTAGATGTAAAGAGTTACCGTAGATGTAAAGTGTTACCGTAGATGTAAGCGAATCCCCTTTTTGTTAGGAATGTAAAACCTCACCTGCAACCAAGCAATTGCTCTCTTCATATTGTGCTTTAATATCCACATAACCGGGTCTTTCAATATTTCACCAATATTGTACAAATATATCACCATGTATAAAACGGTTAGTTCCGTCTTGATTCTGTTTTATTCTTATTATAATGTTTTATTCATGATAAAGCCATGGAATTCACTATTTATTAGTAAAAACTAGCTACAAAGTAATCAGAAATATGTAATATTTTATGAGCATTCTTGTAATGTGTACTAAGTTGAATTCCTAATAAGTGGAAATTAGACCTGCTGTGACCAGGTGGCCCAACTAGCACAACCCTAGCCTTCGGTCTGCATGAAAACAAGTGATTTTAGTTTTCCTAATGCTAGCTGACAGCCAGACAAAGGCGATAACAGTGGGGGTGTTCGGGGTTGTGTGCTAACAATTCTGCAGCTGTGTGAATTAGACTGGGAGGTGTTTTTAACGTTCAACAAAGTGTCACCTCATTACACTTCACACTTTATCTTGCTCTACTGTCGCTGACCTGTAAACATCACGAGCTGTCAGGAAAACAAAGAGCGGGACCGGACGAAAACATGGAAAACGTCTCGACCTTCGCCGGAAACCGACACGTTCGCCGCTAACAATGGCACTCCAAAAGCGGGTGAACGTATCAAGTGGGTCATGACGGTAACATTTAACGATAGGTTCAGCCTCAGCTGCGCTCTGGTCACGTGACGCGGGGGCGGAGTCTGTCTGAGCACATCCGATTGGCTCACGGTGGCCGTAATGTGACTCCGCCCGCGGCTAGACTGTAGGCTTGTTCGACTTCATGCAGCTCTGCGCAGACCGATCGGCGGCAGACTTGAAGCAGTGCATGCCGGTTAGAAATGTTGTCCGACTTGATACAGCGCCGACGCCACGTGACTGTGACGTATGCCATCAAAGTACCGCGAGAGCGATTTGAGAGTAGCCGGAGAACTCAGCCAGCGCAGCTTCTGAAGAGCGGCTGCTCTGGGCTGCACGAGCTCTGATGACGACACAGCTGTTCCACGATTGGCCGGATTCACCGCATGACAACGATCACGTGCGTTTCGTGTTTATTCTCACACCTTTAGTTCCACTAAAGCTCACAAATCAGTTTTTTTAATTACAGTAAACACTCTTTTCATGTAGTCGCGATTTATTGTGTTATGTTTATCAAAATAAAACTGATTAAAAAACGTTGATTCCACTTCATTGATAGTAGGCCTAGCTGTAGGCTTATGTTGAACTTTATTCTTGTTCAAACAAACGCTGTATGAAGCAGTACATAAAGTATTGAATGAAAATGTCTCTGAAACATCTGTGTATTTGGCAAATATTGCATTTATTTCACTTTAGCTGTGGTAAAGTATGCAAACACCACGTGAGCGGTCACTACGGGAACCCGAAAGTGTCCGACTTCACGTCTCCGTTTGCAGCTCCTCCCCGCCTGCACGCGGCTACTCTCGCCGATCAGTTACATCCAGCCGCAGCCGATGTCGAACACACCTTGTGACATAATTGCAAGCGGGGTCATAGAAAGGACAGCGCTAGAGCATTGCATTATGGGGAAACACTGGCAGGATGGTTGGGGCTGTGGTGAGTTTAAGGTCAAACTATTATTTTTTTTTTGCTTTCATATGTTTTTATCAACATAAAAATAAAAATACCCAAATGTGTAAATGGGGATTTTTCATAGTTTTATAAAGGTGAAGCATTGTTTTTTGGGGGAAACATGCAAATTTAAATGAAGAAAAAAAAAAATACAATAAAGTTCCACTTGTGAACATTAGGAAAGTACATTGACAAGGACAAATACTGTCCCACTTTATATTAAGTGTCTTTAATAATATGTACTAACATTGAAATGAATCATTTGATATAATGCACTTACTGGGTACATTAAATTGCACATATATTCAGTATTGGGTGTAATGCATTAATTAAGTTCTGTAATTTAATTACTCTCCATTGAACAAGTAAAGTAAGGGATTGCTCTTTATTCTTTTTTCTTTTTTTTTTAAATTAGAGTTATTCTGATGTAATTGCATAAACCCTCTTGTTCTGTCCGTGTGTCTCTTACAAATGACCGATTTTTATATATATATATAATTTCAATGAAATGATTGTATTATATTTTAGTCTGATAATATATATATATATATTTTAGGGATTTTATGGTACTAATTATATTTATTCAGTAGTTATAATCCAATTTATTCACTTTTTGAGGATACAATTATTATTATTATTATTAAGGTAAGTACATTATAGTCACAGTTTCCTCACATGGAAGTGTGTTCTTATGTGTATGAATCCATGTGTGTGTATGTCATGGTATGTGTATGACACTTCCACTCGTCATTTAATGTCCGATACATCGTGGTGTATTAGACAAAGTGAACGTCCTACACCGCAAGGGACGCGACATGTCAAAACTACAATACATCCAATACATCTAATATATATCTACAATACAAGTACATCAACATACAGCACTGTAGGTACAGTTCAGCCTTGTGAAAAAGAAGTGCTCTTTAGCATACTTTTAGAAAGAGTACTTATGGAAATAATTAATTGCATGTTATTTGAAATTTAAATTTAGTTTGCATGCATTTAGCTGTTTTTGGACACACTCAAGTAGGACTGAAGTACATCTTTTTATTTAATTTCAAAATTACTCAGTCAAATGCCTTTTTTAAGATTTACTTAATAATTTTGAATGATAAAATAAAACTAGAGCTTAATAAAATATTTTGTATAAATCTTAATAGAACAATGGAATATGTGGTTTATGTGATGTTTTACTATATGACTATTACGAATCACACTGACATTGTCCATTCCCTTGTTCCATTAACATTTATACAAAATATTTTATTAAGCTCTAGTTTTTTTTTTTAAATCCATAATATTAATAATTTGTCATTGATTAATCAATTCAATTTGATGGAATTTTCCTATAGGTCTACAATTGAAATTTGTAGATCTTAAAAAATATATATTTTTTGAGTGCTCCTATTGTTTTTGAAATATGTTTGATGTTAATTCCAAATGTACTGACAATAATTTATGGTAAACTAAAATATACTTCAATGTCATTTCTGTTGAAACTTGTATGTCATAAAG